>NW_006159754.1:2694587-2731162 GCF_000334495.1 Tupaia belangeri chinensis | reverse complement strand
TTCCAGTATGTCATGTAGTTCAAATCATATAGTATATAGCCTTTTGAAATTGACTTCTCTCACTTATTAAAATGCATTTACAATTCTTCTACATAGTTTTATTGTGTGCTAGCTCATTTGTTTTTAAAACCGAATAATATTCCATTGTCTGGATATAGTGTAGTTTATCTATTCACCTACTAAAGGGCATCTTGGTTATCTCCAGATTTTGGCAAGGAATAAGGCTGCTGACCACATTCATGCACAAGTTTTTGTGTGGAGATAAGGTTTAAAGTCCTTTAGATAAATACTAAGGAGCAAGACTGCTGGATGACGCTATAAGAAAAGATTGAGCTTTGTAAGAAATGGCTGCAGTGGCTGGATCATTTTGCAACCCCACTAGCAATGAATGAGAGCTCTTCCGGCATATCCTAATCAGCATTTGGGATTGTCAGTATTTGGGATTTTTGCCAGTTCCTTCTATCACTATCAGCCGGAAAGCCCCCAAATAACAGCATGCACTGACAGAAGAGTATCATATTTTCAGTGTGGTAGATTTGAGCTCAGATTCTTTCATTGCCATGGAAAATTTAAAATCAGCCTTTTAGGATTCAAGACAGATATGAGCAGACCCAGGATTTGAACCATACAGTCAGCTATGTGGCACCCAGCTGACTTAAACACCAAGTCACAGAACCAGCCCAAAATACATTTCACTTTGTAAAAGTATATCATTTCTATTAACTTGTAATGGATTATTACTATCATCATCATTAAATGAATTAATTTCTCATGGGGTTAGTTTCTAATACATTTAATATTGATAAATGTAACCCCAAAGGAAATTCTTTGGGGTCTTCAATAATTTAAAGAATATATAAGAAGTTTCACAGACTAAAAAGCTTGAAAACAATTTAAGAGGAGAAAGACATTAAATCAGTAAAGATACTAAATTAGTAAAGATACTAAATGTACGTCAAAATATAAAAGCACAACTAATATATACAGTAAGACTTATGAGAACGTATAAGATAAGGTTTCTTTAGAAATGTCAAATGTGATCAAGTTATTTAACAAACCTACTATTAGACAATACCATTCATTTCATTCTTACCACAAAAAAAGATTGTGACCTTTAGATAGACTTTAGATCTAGTCTCTCAGCAAGAATTTTGTCATCTTCCGCTTTGTGTGGATCCAAGTAAGCATGCTAATTATTAATTAAATTAAACATATTACTTGATTCACTTATTCTAAAACCAAAATCAAAGTCACTGTCAAAATACTTATTGAAAAAAACGTATATGCATTTGTAACAGGTTTTCTATTTCCCCAGCGGGGAAGATAGTTACCGTAAGTTCAGTAGTTCTCACGAGAACATTCAGCATGGTTACTTTCCAGGGTTCTTCAATGTCTTCCGGTATAGGTGTATAAATTTGATAAACAAAGAGACTACACATCAACCCAAGACACAGAGCCTTGTATGCCATGATATTCCTTTATCAACTTCTGTATCCTGATGGTTTAATGTCATCTCATATATACTGATGCCTTAGTAGCGGGACAAAGGTAAGTGGTAAACACTGTCATGTAACAACCACTTTAATGATGTTGACCTAACAGTTCCAAGATAAACAGTGACAGTAGTTACTGCTTCATAATTACACAATCTTTCTGAAACTGAATTCACAATATATTCCATCAAGTATGCATCAGTAGCAAACAACTGAAGATGCTGGAAAAAGTTATCTTTTTACCATCTGACAAAATCAGAGTGTCAACACAACACACTGTATTAGTAGCCAAAAAAGACCACAAGAAGAACCATAATATCTATTTTTTCCAATGAGCATTTTGCAAAGATGGGTGAGAAAAGATGAAGAGCAAACAAAACCTGTCAGACAACATATTGTCAAGCTCAAGACTAATACCGTTGGCGTAGATCTTTAACAACATTAAAATTCACTGTGATCAAATGAACTTTGAACAAGAAGAGAGGAAAATGGTATTCAGGTCCAAGTTCCAGAATTAATTCAACCAGCCCAGAAATATTTATAGAGCATTTACCTTAAGTTAAAGTTGGGGATTTTCAATCCATCTAGGTGTATAATCATGGAAAACTTCCAATTTCATTGAGCAAATCATTGCATGTCTTAGAGTAATTCAGTATTAGGCAAAAGGGTTACAAAATTGAGCAAAACTTGGCATTTATTCATTCCATTGTTGGGGTGCTTTCTCTTCCTGATTTTCATTTACCTATGACTATTTTTTAAATTTTTGTCATAGTTTTTTTTTCATTTGGGGCCCCTCTCAGGTTTTTTCATTAAGTTTGCAGAAGAATTTCCTATTGTTATTCTAATTGATCCAAAACCATAAATTCTTATTGAAAACTTGCTTTATTATCAATCCAAATACAAGACAGATTAAAATAGAGGTCATTCTCCTAAAACAGTTGAGGTATAAGAATTACATGGATGGAAGAGGACAACAGGATCAGGAGACAGAAAATAAACTGAATATGAATGATCCAATATGTGTATATTAGAAAGTCAATATTTGGGACCAGCAGTTAGTGTAATGGCTATGTTGCTGGACTCCCATGTAGTCAACCGCAGTTCAAGTCCCAGATCCGGTGGCTTAAACTCATGCCAGGTGCACATGAGTGCATGCCCAAAATCCCAGGAGGAGAATGGAGAAGAAGGGATTGCATCATGGCCATCCCCTCTGGAGGGTAATTTCTTGCTTTCTGTCTGTCTGTCTGTGTCTCTCTCTCTCTCTCTCTGTCTTTCTGGGGAGCACATGTACCCTATAACAAAAACCTCTAAAAAAAAAAAGATAAGAAAGTCAATGTTTTAAAATATTGACCTAATTTGGCATACTCTTTCTTCTCTCTCTTCATTGATCTACAGAAAATTTATATGGAACCTCATTGGCCTTGCCCTTCTTCCCATCCAGGGAAATTCTTTTTACCTTCTTTATTTTGAAATCTAAATATGTTACTAGAAAGGACTCGGTAGAAAACATGAAACTATGTGATTGTCTTTCTGGGGAGCACATGTACCCTATAACAAAAACCTCTAAAAAAAAAAAGATAAGAAAGTCAATGTTTTAAAATATTGACCTAATTTGGCATACTCTTTCTTCTCTCTCTTCATTGATCTACAGAAAATTTATATGGAACCTCATTGGCCTTGCCCTTCTTCCCATCCAGGGAAATTCTTTTTACCTTCTTTATTTTGAAATCTAAATATGTTACTAGAAAGGACTCGGTAGAAAACATGAAACTATGTGATTGATTTTAATATGGAGTAGCAGGACCAGAAAGTTGCATGGTAGTTCAGTACACCAGATTCCCACATGGCTGACCATGGTTCAAGACTTGGACCTGGTGGCTTGCTCTCACTACCCCCTCCTCCCAGTCTGTCTGCCTTTCCCTGGACAAATTAAAAAATAATAATAATAAAATAAAAATTGAATAATTCTTTTTTAAGAAAAGAAATACAGAGTAGCTTGAAATACAGAAATACAGACTGAGAATAGAAGACAAAGAGATATGTTCTTGAAATCTTGCCACAAGCATACAGGTTGGGAAGCCTCTTTGTCACTGCAGTCTTAAGATTCTCCCAGAAACATCAGACAGTCATGGGTCACTGTCAAGTACCCCACCTAGTAAAGCTCCTTCTGCCCTTCCAGGCAGAGTTCGCAGGAACCACTGTGACTTTGAATGGTACTGATCAACTAAGCAGCCCAAAATAGCGCTGCAAAGTCTACATTAATAAAAATGAAATGTCTCCTACACTACAGGTCACAAAAGTAATGGCTAATCCTAACATGACGACTGCCTGTCAAAAGAATTTTTTTCCTTTTTTTTTTTTTTTTTTAAAGTTTTTGTCATAGGGTATGTGCACTCACAAGAAACAAAGAGAAGGGAAGTAAGAAGTCAGCCTCCGGTGGGGTGAGGGCGGGTGGCCACACCACAATCCCTTCTTTGCCATTCTTCTTTCAGAATTGTGAGCATGTCTGCACTTGTGCCTGGTGTGATTTTTAAGCCAACAGGTCTGGGACTTGAACCACAGTCAACCATGTGAGAGTCCAGCACCTTAACCACCATGTCACCTCTTGCCCCTGCCCCAATTTTTTTTTAACTGGGTGGGTAAAGGCACAGCAATAAAATGTAAAGCTCTGTGAGGTTGAATCAAATGGGAAGTTCTGATTTTCATTCAGAGACCTTCCTGAGTATGCCAGGCACACACATGCCCGTGATCCAAGGCTAGCTGAACTGCAGTTGCATCAGGAGTCTGCTGTGAGTGCTGTCTCTCCATCTGTCTGTCTCTCTTTCTCTCCCTGTGTCTCTCTCACTCTGAAATAAATTAACACATAAACTTTTTTTTAAAGTATCTTAGTAGGATCCAAAATTTCTTAATGTAATAACTAAATTTCCAGGATAAAAAAACAAAAAACAACAAAAAAAAACACAATAACACAAAGTTGGAAAATCTCAACTTAAATGAGAAAGAAAAACCCGGTTAGCAAGAAGACAGAATATAATGTCTTCTGCTTTAGTTCCTCTCACAAAAAGAAAATCGATTATCCTCAAACAAGAATGCCTTTGTGAAAATTCAAGAATGTAGGTGTGAAATTAAAGCACTCCCTCCTGGACCACAAAAACTGAGAAAGGCACATTAGAAGGGTCAGAGGAGCAGTTTCATTTTGACTGTGCTTCCTCACCCTCAGGCTGCCACAGCTCACCACCAGGAGAGTTCCTTTGGACCTCCAGTTTCTCCACTGGAGGAAAGAGAGCAGGAGTAGACAACCAGCTTCCCTAGAACTCTGGATGTAGCACAGGAAGACGTCTTCTATGTCACCTCATAAGAAAGAAAGGACAAACTGGCAGGGCTAGAACACCTGGGGTCAAAGACATCGGACAGGATTCATAGCAATCAGCTTATAGATCTTGATAAGAATAACACATTCCTGCCCACAGCAAGCCCAGCCAGAGATCCTAGCCAATGGCTCTGCCCATCTGTGGAGCTGAGCTTGTGGCTGCATCTGGACAAGGAGCATGATCGGCATGGTGAGTAGTTGTGCCAGCTTTTGGTCCCTAACCAGCAGTGGGGTCTAGCCCTAGGGCCCAACCTACAACCTAGGATAGGCAGGAAGCCAGGTGAGCAGCTCCACAAATAGCCTTCACCTCTGTCCCATAAGTGAGACTGGCTCTTCTAGGAAGAGCCCAGCCTGAATCACCATGTGAACATGTAGCTTAGCCTCCAGCCCCACCCAACTGTAAAGCACAGAGAGTGACCCCCTCTGTTACAGGCACCTTGAAAACTCTAAGGCATGTCTACAGTCACATCTTAACAGGGAGCTTGGTGATTACATTAAGCAACCATAGAACACAGCCAGCTAACCTTCCGAACTATAGGATACAGTCTTCAGACTCCCTGATCGTAGAACTCAGGAAACAGACACTCAACTTCACTGCACAGCTTGAGGCCTCAGAAATTGCCAGTCACAGAGGCCGGTCTGCAGGCCCGCCTAAATATGAATCCAGTGGCACCGTCTGGACTGGGAGCACAGCCTGTGATGTTTCCTGACCAGAGGTGATTGGAAAGCCCAGCCACTGAACCTGAACAGGGAGCTTTTACAGCAACCCCACAAGACCACAGGGCTCAGTCTGTAGATCTACCTGACTGTGGAGCCCATTTAGTGGCCCCATCTGACCTCAGTTCTGGGTAGTGACTCTGCCCAACTGGAGATCCCAACTGCAAGTCATACCAGTATAAAGACAGTACTAGAATACCCGAGGTAGGTCTGATTAGAAAGATCCTTTGATACTGAAGCAAACCTGGAGAAGCTGGAAGAGGTGATCACTTCCTCAAATGCATAAACATCACACAAGGATACAGGGATTATAAAGAAGAATATCACCAGAGAAAAATAATAAAACTGTTATAGCTAACCCTCGAGGAAATGTAATCTATGAACCAACAAAACGAGAAATCAGAATAATCCTCCTAAAGATGTTTGGTAAACTACAGAAAAAGCCACAGACATGGTAAACTACAGAAAAAGACAGAGAAACTTAACAAAATTAGGAAAAATAACCCATGAAGAAAGTTAGAAGTCCAACAAATACGTGGAAACCATAAAAAAAAAATCCTAGGGTTGAAGATTAAAATGACTGAAGTGAAAAATTCAATGAGAGCTTCAGCAGCAAACTCAATCAAGCAAGAGAGAAAATCCAGTGAACTTGAAGACAGATCAATTGAAATGATCGAGTCAATGGAAGGAAAATAAAAAGGGAGACACAGAAGAAAATCTACAGGTCTCAGAAGACACACTGAACAAAACAATACATACATTAGGAAGAGAAGGAGAAGAGAAAAAAGGTAAGAAAATCTATTCAGCCATGCACTGCAAGAACAGCATTTTGGTCAATAATTGACTATGTATACGATGGTGTTTCCAAACAGATGATAATTAAGCTGAAAAAAATGCTATCATCTAGTGACATCACGGACATCACAATATCACACAATATAATACTGAGTCATCAGAAAAGTCACGATTTTTTTTTTTGAGAAGTTTTCGCTATAGGGCACGTGCGCTCGCCAGACAGACAGACAGAGACATAGAGATAGAAAGCGAGAAATCACCCCCCAGGGGGGACGGTCACGCCGCAATCTCTTCTCCTCCATTCTCCTCTCGGGGTCTTGGGCACGCATGCACACGCACCTGGCATGAGTTCTAAGCCACCGGGTCTGGGACGCGAACCGCGGTTAACTTCATGGGAGTCCAGAGACATAGCCATTACGCTAACTGCTGGTTCCCATGATATATTTTTCTATGTAAAAATGCATCATGACTTTTCTGACAACCAGTATAATGGCATTGCATAACACATTATTCATGTGTGTGTGGTGACGCTGGAGCAAACAAACCTATTATACTGCCAGTCATACAAAAGTATACCAACATGGGCTGGCCTGGCACAGTGGCACTGTCCTTTGAAAGCCAAATTTCACACGGCTGACTGCAATGTGAATTTAGGCTCCGGCATCTTGGAAATCATGTGCATGCATGCCCCAAATCCTGACGGGATGAAGAAATAGAGGAAAACTGCCAATAGCCCATTGGGGTGTTCTTTCTCTCTCTTTCTTCTCCCTATCTTTGTTAGGCATGCGTGCCCTCTGGAAATAATAAAAAAGGTAATGCAATTATAGACAGTGCCTAATAATAAACTTGATAATGGTAATAAATGACTGTGAAGAACGTTCCCTGTTATCCTGGCAGCAGCCTCATACATCTCGTGTTTACCATGGCTCTTGGCTCTTGGTTGCATCATTTTCCCTGTTCTTGATTTAGTCTTTTGAGGTTTTGTTCATCATGACTCTTCCAGTGGGAAAAAAATGTGGTGGAAGACAGTGCTATTGATAATCCTGACCCTGTGTAGCACTAGACTGAGGTGTCTGCTTGGTCTTAGTGTTTAACAAAAAAGCTAAAAAGATTTAAATTTTTTTCTTTTAGTTTTCAAATAGAAAATAAGCTTACAGGGGCCAGCAGGTGGAATAGTGGTTAAGGACACAGGACTTCCCTCATGGCCGACTGCGGCTGAAGTCTCAGACCTGGCAGCTTGCTTTCGTGCTCCTCCCCGCCCCAACCCCCCTGCACACACACACACTACTCTGTCCCAATCTGGTCAAATGAAAAATAAATAAATAAAGTTAAATAAAAGAATTATTTTTAAAAAAACTTAAAAAATAAGTATACAAAGAAAGAAAATACTTTGTACAGCTATGCAAGAAGTGTACAGTATTTGTACAGCTGTGTTTTAAATGAAGTGTTATTACAAAAAACTTAAAAAGGGACCAGCAAATGGCATAATGGTTACATGTCTGGACTCCCAAGTAATCTACCATGGTATGAGTTCCAGACCTGGCTGCTTAAAACTCATGCCAGGCGCATGTGTGTGCATGCCCCAAATCCCAAGAGGAGTATGGAGAAGAGACTGTTGTGTGGCCATCCCCCCTGGGAGATGATTTCTCATTTTCTGTCTCTTTGTCTCTCTCTGGTGAGTGCACATGCCCTCTCTCTTAAAAAGAAAAAACTTTAAAAATGTAAAAAGTTTATACAGTAAAAAAGTTTCAGTGAGCTAAGGTTAATTTACTATTAAAGAAAGAAAGTATTTTTAAATTCAGTGTCGTCTCAATGTAGTGTTTATAAAGCCTACAGTAGTAGATAATAATGTCTTAGAGCGTCACATTCACTCACTGTTCACTCACTGACTCACCCAAAATGACTTCCAGTCCTGTAAGAGCCATTCACATTTAATTGCACTATACAAGTATGTTAATTTGTTTCCTTTTTTAAAAGTTTATTTATTTTCTTTCATCAGAGCGAGGGAGGCAGAGAGAAAGAAAGAGAGATAGAGAAATAGGCACCCCCCAGTAGAGGCTTTGCACCATGATCAACCACCCAGATTCAGCAGGCCAAACCATGGGCAAATGCACACATGTCCCTTGCACAGGGAGACCTGGAGACACAAATCCAGGGCTTCCCATGTGGGGCTAGGTGCTTTGCCACTGTCCCACCCTCTGGCCGAACAACTTCTATCTTTTATGCCATTATTTTTACTATACTTTTTCTATGTTTAAATATGTTTTGGTACACAAATATTTACAATTGATAAGAATGTCTTATGATTTAGTATCATTCTTTTCTTCTTGTTATAGACAGGGAGATATCCTTACAAATAAGTATTTCCTTTATAAAAGGCTCTTATAAAAGGGCACTTCTCTGCTTTCACCGGTCTGTCCTATTGCTGCTGCTCAAAACAATCTGGACATCAAAGGAGCACATTTTCTGATGACATGTATCTATATATAAAAGTAATCTTGACTGTATGTTTCATAAGTTATTTATTTTTGTTTTACCAGCAACTCTCAGTTCTGGTTCACTTCGCTCACAGTTAAATCAATGAATGAACAGGGCTGGCCCTATAGCCTAATGCTAAGCCCACATGTCTGATTGTGGTTTGAGTCTCAGTCTCAGCAGCTTGAAAAGCATGTCAGGGACATGTGCATTGGGTGCTTAAAATCCACCAGATGGAGAAATGGAGAAGGGATTGTGGTATGGCCACACGCCGTAGAGGGGTGTTTCCTCCTTTCCCTTTTCTCTCTGTCTGTCTAGGGAACCCTGAGGAAACATATGCTAGAATGGTAATATCCTAAGGGGGAAACCCAACAATCCCTATCTGTTCGGATTCTTCTTAGACTCTGTGTAGCATTCCCTCCTTTCTGGGAGGGAGCAGGCTCCTTCAGGAATGCTGATCTTCAAGGGAGAAAGTGAGAGTGTATCTAGACCATAAATAAAATCACATCTTTATAAGGAGATGACATTGGTCCCTATCACTACCTTCTAGCCTTTGCTTTGGGGCATAGCTATTATTTGATGTCTTTACAGATTGACTTGCTGCAGGCTCCCCTGTTGGGCCTTTCCCACCATGCACATTTGCAATATGTACACTCGTAACTAAAATCATCTGTTCTTTTCCCATTTAGATATCTAAGCTCTTCTTTCCCACTATCTCAGGGATGAGAATTTCCTAGCACAACTTCCTGTTACCCAATAGATCAAGAAACCGATGTGAGGGGTCTACTACCTGCTGAGGTTTATCTATATGATATATTTGTGAAAAGAGGATTTAGGCAGTGTGAGTATAAATAAATCAATGAACCCACTGCAACATGGACTTGGGACAAAACATTAGTAATTACCTATCTCTGTAATCCCCTATTCTAACAAGGGCAGGAGGAAGGGAATGTCATGATGGTGCATTGGGTCCCCAGGTCCCTCAGAAACTATATCAAGAATTCCTTAAAATTTTGGAAATTTTCCTTTCCCCAATACAAAGTTATTCAGGTAAATGGCCATATGTCCCTGTGGGCAAGGACTGAGTTTGTGTGTGTGTGTGTGTGTGTGTGAGAGAGAGAGAGAGAGAGAGAGATATGGTACCCATTAAGAAGTGAAATAAAAAATCCATGAAAAAGAAGAAATGTATTATTTGCATACTCCAGAAAGGTTAGTAGTGTCACTGGAGACTAACAGGAAGTCTGGAGATGGCAGGGAACTCAACTCAACCAGTGTTGAAGAGAAAGGAACAGAGAGAGAAATGGAGAGAGTGGAGAGTACCTTTGGAACTATGCCTTTATTAACATTTATGGGTATTATCACTTAGGCCTTCCTGCAGGTATCGTGAATCGTCCAGTGTAAAGAAACCATGTACAAAGGGGATGGGAGGGTTTATTTACATGGTTCTGGTGATGGCCCTTAAGTTTCATCATGGTTAGTACTGTGGGATGTATTGGGTTTTGGGTCAGTGGGATGAAGAACAAGCAGGTTATGTCACAAACAACTAGTCCAAGTGTGCCGAGGTACGCCAAGTATCTCGTTATCTTAGGCCTACAAAAGGATGCTGAGGCAGCAACTGTATCACACAGTGTATGACACCATGTCTGCAATTGTCCACTAACACCTCACCATTGCGTGCTCTGTTCTTGCCACACTTCTCTGCCTGCAATACCCCACCTCTTACCTGTTCTCCACCAGTCTTTTTGTGGAATACCTAACCAGCTTTTAATTCTCAGTTTAAGGGTTACTTAACTTCTTTCTCCCAAGTAGTATTAACTACCTCCTTCTTTTTTCACCTATATAGACTGGCACAAATGTTGACAACAGAAAATTACAACACTGTATATCATTTATTTATATATACGGCACACAGTTGAGTTCATTGACTCAGATGAGGATAAAAATGCAAGATTTTATTTTGCTTAAATAAAAATAATTGATCTTGGAGTGCTGCACTTTGAAGGGGTTGATGAAGCCCATCTCATCTTTGGATAATGTTAAACCATTCTAGCCCTTGTTGAAATGTTATTTGAATTGTCATAGTTTCTTCAAGTACAAAGGCTTTGCTGCTTCCTTACACATTTCAGACAAAATTTGGTGAATGAAACATATTTGTATGAGTGAGATCCAGGGCCTAATACTTAATTGCACTAGCTGCATCACACATTCATGGAGAGCCCCATCTGTCACAGGGCTAACCATCCCCTCTGAGTCCTGAATGTCTTTTTTCCCACTGCTTTTCTCATAGGCGTATTTCAGTTAAGCTTGTTTTATACTTCACACACATAGACAAAAGAGAGATCTTCCTGTCATACATAAAAATTATTGAGGCAAAAAATAAGCAAAAAAAGATGATTGATAGGCAGGTGATAGGAGGATCAATGAAGGGCCCAGCAACTTGCTTGGAATGGTAAAGAGGGAAATGAACAATGAGATCACACACTAATGTGCGTGTCTTAATAAGTTAGCCCACAGTCTCTGTGAGGACACAACTGAGCTTCTCTTGGTTATTACTTCAGCTCCAGAGCCCAGGGCACTGCTGGGATTAGTAGAGCATTGGTAAATATTGGATATGTGCATTAAAATGAGTATCTCCATGCTCAGATGTAAACGCCTTGCAGAGATCAACTGTAGATGCTAATATACCATATTGCTAAAATATGTTACCTAGGTGAAGGAATGGAAGGGTGAATGAATCAATGTTTTCTTTGGCGTTCATGCCACTTCAGGGAACAAACTGCCAGGAATACTCATGTACAAATATACATGCCCATATTTTATGAATAAAAGTACAATGATGTAAGACCTAAGGTTGATCAGATGATAAAGTCTATAAAAATTGAATCCTATGGTTCACCACTATGACCTTGTCTATACAGCATTTAAACAATAGGTTTTATATTTGTATGAAGAGATGAACGTGAAACAAAAGGAGAGAGCATGAGGTTGTAGAAACTCTCTTGGTCTTTTCCCCATCTGATAATGTCTAGAACAAGCAATCCACCCTTTTGGTCTCTCTGTTTCTTAATCCATACAGAGAAAATATGCATATCTTTCATTTCCATTACATGGATAAAGAACAACTTAAGTAATATATATAAAAGAGCATCTCTGAACCATACGAAACTGTAAATATAAAGTTCCTAACTTACTTTCACTATCACAGTAGCATTTGGTCCATAAGAAGCACTTAGTATGGTTACTATTTGAAAAGTTCACTTTACCACCTCTACAAAGAACTTGGTATCATTCAGCGATGTGAACTTCATAGACGCTTCCTTCAAAAGCAAAGCTATGGATTCTACCCAAACATGGCATGCAGGCAAAAATGGCAGGGGCAGATTATATCTTTTATTCCTTCTTTTCTTCTTCCCCACTCTCTCTCGATCGAAATAAGCAGGAAATCTGTGCACCAAAACTGCTTATTTGGTCCAACCCCAGTAGTGCCCTTGGCAGGGCTGCTGCTTGGCCGGCTGGGGCCACATGGGAGGTATGGATTCAATTTTCAGCCCACCCTGAAAAGCCAAGAGTGGTGGCCTTCATCTGTAGTCCCAGCTACTTGGAAGGCTGAGACAGAGAATCACGATGGCAAGATCCTATTGAAAAAAAACACCACACGTGCATACACCTTGCTCATTAGAGGAATCCTTCATTCTCAGTGAAGGGGTGACAGTAGCCCTCCTACTATGCTTAATTCTTAGCTGCGAGCAGCTCTGGGGACGCATGGCCACAACATGAATATGGTGGTATATTCAGAGGGACAACTGATGGGACATTTCTGCTAAGGATCTCTGAGAGGTACCTTTCCATGGCTACCTCATGAGATCCTATTCAGCAATGAAAACAATGGCCCTCCATAAGCATAACAACATGGACAAAACTCACAAACAGTATATTGTCCCAAAGAGGTGAGACACAAAAGAATGTAAACTGCATAACATTTATGTGAAATTCTAGATACCATCTGAAGTAAGCAATATCAACGCAGTGGTTTCATAGGGCCAGGGAAGAGGGGCAAGAATTAGGCTGCAATGGGCACAGGAAACCTTTTGAAATACTAGAAAGATTCTATTGAGGGACCAGCAGATGGAATAATGGCTACATCACTGGATTCCCATGTAGTCAACTGCAGTTCAAGTCCTGGACCTGGTGGCTTAAATTCACTCTGGGTGCATGTGCTTGTGTGTCCAAGATCCCGAGAGGAGAATGGAGGAGAAGGGATTGTGGTGTGGCCATCCACCCTGGGGGGTGATTTCTCGCTTTCTGTCTCTCCATCTCCCTCTGTCTTTCTGGTGAGCACAAATGCCCTATAGATAAAACTTCTCAAAAAAATAAAAATATTCTATTGAATACAGTGGTGATTACACTGTTTTATACATTTGTCAAGTGTATTTAAAGAAGATATACTCTGCTGCATGTGAATTATACCTCAATGAAATTGACATCTTTTTTTAGAGAATTATTTATTTAATTGTGTTTATTATTGTTGTTACTATTTAAGTTTGCTATAGTGCATGTGTGTTACCTAGAGAGAGAGAAAAAGGAAAGTGAGAAAGCAAGCCACAAGGTCCAGGGACTCTAACTATGGTCGGCCATGTGGGAGTTCAGTGCCTCAACCACCATACCACCTGCTAGCCCCTAAAGTCAACTTCTTAAAATGACTTACCATCTCAGTGAGCTGCTATGATTGTGCTTCCCTCACTTTTTGTAAAATTTGTACTTAATTTTACAATTCTTCCACTGTTTGCAAATTAATAATTTGTATTATTAACTGTGATTAACATTCAGAAGATTATGTAAAATGTGTGCCATATTTTTAAAAAGAATAAAGCAAACACTCTATACCCACCATCCAAGAGAGAAGGAGAAAGCATTGCCCGTCCCCTGGAAGGGCCCTACGCCTCCCTGTTCTCAGATGTCCATTCCTTTGTGCTGTACTTGGAACCTCAGGATTTTTTCACCTATCTTCTTCTTCTTTTTTTAATGTAAAGACATTATATTACTATTTTTCTCTAAATCTCACTTATTTTACTTTATAGTTTCTTCTTATTTCAAAAATCACACATGAAAGCTGTAGGAAGCCACATTGAATGATCTCTGGCTCTTTTTGATGAGACTTATTTTGTGTGAAGTCCTCTGACTGAGTTCTCAGTGACAATCTGCATTCTGGTCTGTCTTCCAGAAATCCAGATTTTTTTTTTTTTGAATCACGATGGCAAGATCCTATTGAAAAAAAACACCACACGTGCATACACCTTGCTCATTAGAGGAATCCTTCATTCTCAGTGAAGGGGTGACAGTAGCCCTCCTACTATGCTTAATTCTTAGCTGCGAGCAGCTCTGGGGACGCATGGCCACAACATGAATATGGTGGTATATTCAGAGGGACAACTGATGGGACATTTCTGCTAAGGATCTCTGAGAGGTACCTTTCCATGGCTACCTCATGAGATCCTATTCAGCAATGAAAACAATGGCCCTCCATAAGCATAACAACATGGACAAAACTCACAAACAGTATATTGTCCCAAAGAGGTGAGACACAAAAGAATGTAAACTGCATAACATTTATGTGAAATTCTAGATACCATCTGAAGTAAGCAATATCAACGCAGTGGTTTCATAGGGCCAGGGAAGAGGGGCAAGAATTAGGCTGCAATGGGCACAGGAAACCTTTTGAAATACTAGAAAGATTCTATTGAGGGACCAGCAGATGGAATAATGGCTACATCACTGGATTCCCATGTAGTCAACTGCAGTTCAAGTCCTGGACCTGGTGGCTTAAATTCACTCTGGGTGCATGTGCTTGTGTGTCCAAGATCCCGAGAGGAGAATGGAGGAGAAGGGATTGTGGTGTGGCCATCCACCCTGGGGGGTGATTTCTCGCTTTCTGTCTCTCCATCTCCCTCTGTCTTTCTGGTGAGCACAAATGCCCTATAGATAAAACTTCTCAAAAAAATAAAAATATTCTATTGAATACAGTGGTGATTACACTGTTTTATACATTTGTCAAGTGTATTTAAAGAAGATATACTCTGCTGCATGTGAATTATACCTCAATGAAATTGACATCTTTTTTTAGAGAATTATTTATTTAATTGTGTTTATTATTGTTGTTACTATTTAAGTTTGCTATAGTGCATGTGTGTTACCTAGAGAGAGAGAAAAAGGAAAGTGAGAAAGCAAGCCACAAGGTCCAGGGACTCTAACTATGGTCGGCCATGTGGGAGTTCAGTGCCTCAACCACCATACCACCTGCTAGCCCCTAAAGTCAACTTCTTAAAATGACTTACCATCTCAGTGAGCTGCTATGATTGTGCTTCCCTCACTTTTTGTAAAATTTGTACTTAATTTTACAATTCTTCCACTGTTTGCAAATTAATAATTTGTATTATTAACTGTGATTAACATTCAGAAGATTATGTAAAATGTGTGCCATATTTTTAAAAAGAATAAAGCAAACACTCTATACCCACCATCCAAGAGAGAAGGAGAAAGCATTGCCCGTCCCCTGGAAGGGCCCTACGCCTCCCTGTTCTCAGATGTCCATTCCTTTGTGCTGTACTTGGAACCTCAGGATTTTTTCACCTATCTTCTTCTTCTTTTTTTAATGTAAAGACATTATATTACTATTTTTCTCTAAATCTCACTTATTTTACTTTATAGTTTCTTCTTATTTCAAAAATCACACATGAAAGCTGTAGGAAGCCACATTGAATGATCTCTGGCTCTTTTTGATGAGACTTATTTTGTGTGAAGTCCTCTGACTGAGTTCTCAGTGACAATCTGCATTCTGGTCTGTCTTCCAGAAATCCAGATTTTTTTTTTTTTGAGAGATTTTCACTGTAGGGCGCGTGCGCTCGCCAGACAGACAGAGAGAGACATAGAGACAGAAAGCGAGAAATCACCCCCCAGGGGGGATGGTCATGCCGCAATCCCTTCTCCTCCATTCTCCTCTCGGGATCTTGGGCACGCACGCACACGCGCCCGGCGTGAGTTTTAAGCCACCGGGTCCGGGACACGAACCGCGGTCGACTACATGGGAGTCCAGCGACATAGCCATTACGCTAACTGCTGGTTCCCAGAAATCCAGATATTTCATGGCAGAAGAAAGAGTATTGTCACAAGGCCCAAGTATTTTAAAATGTAACTTTATTGGGTTGCTAGCATGAAACTTCTTTTCACTCTTCACCCTTTGCTAATGCCAATAAGAAAACTTGTATTTTTGTTAATTTGAGGTACTTGGTTATTGGCAACTTGAAATTAATTCTTTTGGGTAACCACTCAGTCCCATTAGGGTTCTCCTTCAATATTTCTTTGACTTATCATCAAGAGAAATGCCATATTCTATAGACACAGAGGTATTTAAATTTTGGTCCCTGGATACTTTCTGCCAGTTCTTACCATCTCCTAGTGCTGAGAAATATACCTGGTAAATACTCAGTGCATGTCCTCTTTCCTAATCCTTTCTGCCACAGCTTCCTTTTATTCAAAGCATAGAACTTTATAAAAATGACATTATAAAATCTTGAATAAGGTGATGCTTCCAACACTGTAGCACGCTTCTAGCTCATGTAAATCTGTTTTAGAACTACTAACCATTGGCAGTCTTGCATAAATGATGCCTACAAGATTATACATCAGTTATGACTGTAAGATCATGAATCAATTTAAGCACTGAGGCATTTCTGAAGAACTTTAATCAAATACCACATTGTGGGTCCTCACTCAAAATAGACAGTTCTGCACAGAGAGAAAAGAAAAATTGGGGGCCAGCAGGTGACAGGGTGATATAGTGATTAAGGTGCTAGACTCCCCCATGGCGGACCACAGTTTCAGTATCAGAACTTCTGGCTTGCTGTCTCACTTACTGTCTCTCTCTATCTCTCTGTGTCTCTTGGGTAAGTGCATGTGGCCAATAGCAAATTAAAAAATAATAATAATATATTAAATAGAGACCAGCAGTTAGTGTAACGGCTATGTCACTGGACTCCCATGTAGTCCACCGCGGTTCGAGTCCCGGACCTGGTGGCTTAAACTCACACTGGGCACATGTGCGTGCATGCCCAGGATCCCAAGAGGAGAATGGAGGAGAAGGGATTGCGGCATGGTCATCCCCCCTGGGGGATGATTTCTAGCTTTCTGTCTCTGAATCTGACTTTCTGGCGAGCATATGTGCCCTATAGCAAAAACCTCTCAAAAAATATATATATATTAAATAAATAATTATTTATAAAAAAAATCATTTAACAGAAACAAAGAGAAGCTATGTACTGATGATAATGTACATAGTAATATCTATGACTTGACTAATATGCACTATATTCACTCTGGAAAAACCATTTTATATGCTGTAAAGATATACAGTGATTAAATATAAATAATAACAATAAAATAGGCTTTTTCCATTTTTTATCAGTATATTTGTCATAACATCTTTCAGCAAATTGTTGAGATTGCACTCTTATTAAAAAATAAAAATAATTGAGTTTTTTGGATTATCTCAAACATCAACAAATGCTGGGCAATGTTGAGGGGACAGACATAAAATTTTCCCTTTGTTACAATGAATGATGACTTCCTTGATGACTGAAGTCCAATTTTATGCACCTGTATTCCTAGAGGTTCCTGGTATATTCCTCTATTTATGAACACACTCACACACACACAAATTGAATTAAACCAATCTAACATGCAGAGGTTCAATGTGAACTTTTAGCTCCCTAATGTGTAAGATTTGTTCTTAGGACACTAAAACATAAATAAAAAAGCAACATTGTATAATCTGGACTCTGAAAAATAAACATTTATAGAGATAACATTTCTTAAACTAATCCAGCCCTCCCAGCCTCGATTAGCACCCAACTTCCCTGCAGATGATATCAGTCCCTCTTCTGCATCAACGCGGTCATTCAGACCTTGAAACTCTCCATAACACAACACAGCTTCTGGTGTTTGGTCAGTAAGGATACACAAACACATCACATGAGATTCTTTACATCACTATTACTTTTAGGAATTCACTGAGCTAAAAATGGAATAATCTATTACTGAAATTTTCAGGGTTTTAGTTTCACAAAACATTTTTAAATTGAAATAAATATTAAGCGAACCACTGAGAGGCAGCATAGTCTCAAAAATTACCTTTTCTCTTCATGAAAAGACAGATACTTTGAATCCAAAGCATACCAATACTATTCTCAATGATTTTAATGGACATAGAGATGTGGAAATCATCTGCTGTATCTCGTTCTTCTTCCTAACTCTATCGCCATACAACCAGAAAATTAGCCATTTTAAAAACATATTTCAGAATACCACAGACTGTGCCGTTGAGAAAAAATGATTCATAACAAGATCACAGAGTGACAGAAAAGGAAAGGCTCCAACATTTGTGAAGGATCTCATTTCAGGAGCCAGCAGGGAGCATGGGGTTTGAGGTGCAAGATTCCCACATGACCGACTGAGGATTGAGTCCTGGACCCAGCATAATGAACGTCTATGTTGGGCATGTGTGTGTTCATGCCCCAAATCCAGAGAACAGAGAAGTGATTGCAGCATGGCCATCCCCTCTAGGGGATGATTTCGTCCTTTCTCTGTCTCTCTGGTGACCTCACATGCCCTATAGCACAAACTTCTACCAAAAAAAATAAATACATTTGAGCCAAGCATCTCCATTTTTAACAAGTAATTTTACTGAAACAAAGTTTTTAAAAATCTGCAAGGATTAAACAATCTGCTTTGAAGAGATGCAAGAGCTTTATAAAAGAACAAAACAAAAGCAAATGCATAGTAAAACTTTTTAAAAATTGTTTTAATTTGCCAGAGAGTACATGTGCTGGCAGGAGAGAGACATGGAGGGCTTAGGTGGGTGGCAGGGAGATGCCTCTGCCAGGGAAGGTAGTTGTGAGGTCCTATCTATCTGCACCATTTAGGCATGCACACATACCAGCCTATTTTTCAAGTCGCCAGGCCTGGGACTCAAAACTCTGGAGTCGGTCATGTGGGATTCAGCTGTCTTACCCACCATGCCACATAGTAAAACACTCTAATTTGGTCAAGGGAGAAATTTTTTCATTCCTGCTCCATCTACTGGTGATATTATCCCCTAATTGTGCCACCTACTGGATGGTCTTTGTCAAAAGAAAACTCAGGCACATGTCATAGGGAAAAAATACCTTCTCTGGAGAAATTTTGCAAAAAAAAGTCCAGATTTCAGAATAACTGGCTATCAAAAATTAATAATAATTATTCAATAACTGCAGAAAGCACTTAAAGACCAATAAAACAAAAAATGTTACGAAACTTACAATTAGTCTGCACAATGTGGGAAATAGCAATTTGCTCACTTGATTTTAATTTCAGCAAGGTCAAGGGTCATCACAAATGTTTAGTCATCAGTATTTCAAAAATCAGGGAAATAGAGACTTAAACAGGACTTTAGCCTTACTTATTTAGGCGCTCTACTGAATGTTTTTGATTTTCAAATTTTATCTGAGAATCCAAAATGCCTTTTCCCCACCAATTATGTGACCTGCTTCATCAAAATGACAACAGGGTGAGGTGTCTATTTGTTCTTTAAGCCATGTTGTTGGTCAGATTTCATTCCCAAACTGAAGACTCAACCACATAATTTTGTTTAGCGATTTTCAAATACAGTTATCGATTAATTTGATGTTTTCTAATTTGACTGGTTTTATTTATTAAATTTTTTTGAGAGGTTTTTGCTATAGGGCATGTGCGATAGCCAGAAAAACAGAGACAGAGAGACAGCGAGAAATCCCCCCCCCGGGGGGGATGGCCACACCACAGTCCCTTCTCCTCCATTCTCCTCTTGGGATCTTAGGCATGCACACACATGCACCCAGCATGAGTTTAAGCTACCGGGTCGGGACTCAAACCATGGTCGACTACATGGGAATCCAGCGACGTAACCATTACGCCAACTGCTGGTCCCTATTTATGAAAAATTTTTAAATGAACAAAACTAGATCTATATGAAACTACACCTTTATCTTATTTTTCTCTACAGGTTTCAGGAAGCTCCAGAACTATAATTAGTCACCTTATTTGCCGAATGTATTTTTTGTGCTCGTATACCTTATGTATTCCCAAAGCAGGATCTAGAAAACATTTAATGTACTCCTACTACGTATTACTTGAAATACTTGTAAACATACAGATATCTCTCTTTCTATGAGATCCCCCAATGTGTCAAGGTTGTAAAAGCTTTGCAGCCAACAAATGGAAAGAAGTGATAAAATTAGAATATCAACATTTTTCAACACCACTGGGGATTAATGGATCTAATCACTAAGTATCAATGGCTCCTAACAACAAAAAGGAGCAAACAGCCGGATGATCCAATCTTCTGATGAAAGAGCATAACCACACCTATAGTCTGAGCAAAGCGACAACCTGAGGCTGGCGCATGTGTTCAATCCATCTGCCATTCTGCAGGACATGTGTGGTGGAGAAGTATTTGAATTACCTAATGAGTGTGGCTATGTGAAATGAACATCTAAAGTCAACCTTATTTCTGTGCACTAGCAATGAGCAACACAAAAATGAAATGAAGAAACAGGCCCATTTACAAGAGCATACAAAAGAACAAAACACTCAGATTAAATTTAGCAAAAGATATAAAAAACATCCTATGGAAACTACTAAACATTTTGAAGGTAACTAAAAATGATCTACATAAATGGAAAGAAATGGTATGTTCAAAGAGCTCATTCTCTCCCACAGCCCAAGCAAAGAAATCGATCCTTTATCACAAGAACTTTAAAAAAAAATAATAAAATAGAGTGCATATAAAATAGCAAAGAGTTAATTCCTTATAAGAGCCATTTTAAATAAAAACGAAAACTCAATAGATTTATACGTAAATACATAAAAACTAAAATAGTAAGATAAAATAAATCTTCTATCATTGAGGAAGACTTATTTTGTTTTGATTCAGAAATTCCCACTACTAGTTGAATTCCAAATTAATGCAGTCTTTTGGGAAAAAAAAATGTTTGTATCAAGAGATGGACAGATATTTTTATTCTTTGATTCAGTAATTTACATGTGTGTCAGGATCTTCTAAATATAAAGAAGGCTTTTATATACTCTATACATATATATTTTTTAATATTTTATATATTTATATGAATATATTTGTGCTCAATGTTCTTCATAGCTATATTTGTAAATTTAAAGCAGTTTCATAACAGGGGTATGCCCAAGCAAATTATAGTAAGCTGTAGGAGACAATATTACATAAACACTTGCAAAGCAACTATCATCAGAAATGTGCAGTAATATGAAAACTATTCAGCCTAATGAGTTTAGTGAAAATAATCTGAATAAAAATATTTTTATGAAACTCTAATAACATGAATGCATATGGAAAAACAGTTAATTAAACTACTGATAATAGTTAACTTTCAATGACTGGAAAAATGTAAGTGACTCTTTTCTTCTTTTCAACTTGAAACACTTTTCTACAGAAAATCTATTCTAACTCTGAAATGGAATAAAAAAAGCAAAACTGATTTTAAGAAAATAAATGACCAGGGCCAGCAGGTGGTGTGGAGGTTAACGGCACAACCACGTGGCTGACTATGGTTCAAGTCCTGGACCTAGTAGCTTGCTTTTTTGCTTTTCATCTCTCTCTCACTCTGTCTCACTAGTCAAATTAAAATAAATAAATAAGCTTAAATAATTCTTTTAAAAATTTTATTTAAAAAAAGACTATGAAAAAGAGCCTGATAAAAAAAAAAAAAAAAAGTATAGTATTTCCTTTATAAAATTTGCTTAACTAATTTGTTTGTTCAATATGCTGGTTGAGTAAATGTATAGGCCTTTCTTCCAAGTTAATCTCTACAAGTTTATGCCAAAGTGGCCTTAAGTTTATAATTTTGAAAACATCAGAAGTAAATTTTCTGTCCCAAATATGGTCATTAAAGGAATGTGACTAATTCTTAGGCATAACTTCAAAAATGATTACTAAATTTCAAAATGCATTAGTCTAGGCAGAATTCCATGGACAATCACAGTCAACTTCAGAGAAATCAAATCCAAATGTTATTGGTTTATTTACATTTAGACACCATCAAATTACTGAATCTATTTCTAAGAGATATTTGGTAACTTAGATGTATTTAAATCCTTTTAATGAGTTTATATTTTATCAGATTTGCTATATTTTTCTCAAACTAATACTTTGCTTGCTATCACCTAGTTACAAAGAATTTGATTTATGGGTGGGAATTCCCTCTTAAAGCATAATTTTCCTTATTTAATTTTATTTATCTTAATGAAAAAAAGAAGACAAAGATTAAAGGGGGAAAGGAAAGTAGAATTGCTGCTAGCTACATTGGAAGATGTTTATTACAAAAGATAAATAATACAGCAACTGCATTTTAGGCAGAGTCTCTTAGAATTTCAGACAGACACAGTCTTTTCTGTTTTTATAAGATTGCTTATATTTTGGAAAGTTAAGACATGCCCAGACAAGTCTGTAAAAAGTTAATTATATTTCAATATTTACATTTTACACAAAAATTTTAATATAATTGTGCTGCTCCTAAGATAATTAGATTTATAAAAATATTAATTCACCGTATTAGAAAAGTGGTATGGTTTATTACAAAAGTGAGGATGATGAATGTTTCATCTTTTACAGTTGGAAACTCTCTGTAATTGTAAGAAAAAATTAATTACATGCAAAATCAAATTTACATGAAAAACTTAAAGATGCAGTAGCAGCTTGGGCCAAGGCTGTTTCACGTTTTACGCAAAGATGGTGCAGAAGATTTTAGTTATTAAAGATCCATAACCAACAATGACATTGAAAATGTTCCAAAGAGGGTTGGCTTCATTGCTTAGTGATCCTGCATGACTGACTGCAACTCAAATTCTGGTCACAGCAGCTTGAAAAATATACTGGGTTAATGTGTGTGTGATCCAAATCCCTACCTGATGGAGAAATGGAGGAGAAGAGATTGCAGCATGATCACACTGTATAAAGGAATGCTTTCTCTCTCTCTCTTTCTCTCTCTTTCTCTCTCTCTTTCCTTCTCAATCTCTCTGTCTCTTCATTTCTCTCTGGTAAGCCCCTGCATCTTCTGACAATTAAAAATTTTGAAAAAGATAAAAAGAAAATGTTTCTAAAATTCTCTTTTTAATTTTCATTAATTAATTAATTAATTAATTTAATTTTTGCCCTAGGGTGATGTGCTCATTATAGACAGTGAGAGAGGGAAAGTAAGAAATCACCCCCTAGGAGAGCATGGCCACACTACAATCCTTTCTCCTCTAAAGCAGTTTCATAACAGGGGGATGCCCAAGCAAATTATAGTAAGCTGTAGGAGACACTATTACATAAACACTTGCAAAGCAACTATCATCAGAAATGTGCAGTAATATGAAAACTATTCAGCCTAATGAGTTTAGTGAAAATAATCTGAATAAAAATATTTTTATGAAACTCTAATAACATGAATGCATATGGAAAAACAGTTAATTAAACTACTGATAATAGTTAACTTTCAATGACTGGAAAAATGTAAGTGACTCTTTTCTTCTTTTCAACTTGAAACACTTTTATACAGCAAATCTATTCTAACTCTGAAATGGAATAAAAAAAGCAAAACTGATTTTAAGAAAATAAATGACCAGGGCCAGCAGGTGGTGTGGAGGTTAACGGCACAACCACGTGGCTGACTATGGTTCAAGTCCTGGACCTAGTAGCTTGCTTTTTTGCTTTTCATCTCTCTCTCACTCTGTCTCACTAGTCAAATTAAAATAAATAAATAAGCTTAAATAATTCTTTTAAAAATTTTATTTAAAAAAAGACTATGAAAAATAGCCTGATAAATAAAAAAAAAAAAAGTATAGTATTTCCTTTATAAAATTTGCTTAACTAATTTGTTTGTTCAATATGCTGGTTGAGTAAATGTATAGGCCTTTCTTCCAAGTTAATCTCTACAAGTTTATGCCAAAGTGGCCTTAAGTTTATAATTTTGAAAACATCAGAAGTAAATTTTCTGTCCCAAATATGGTCATTAAAGGAATGTGACTAATTCTTAGGCATAACTTCAAAAATGATTACTAAATTTCAAAATGCATTAGTCTAGGCAGAATTCCATGGACAATCACAGTCAACTTCAGAGAAATCAAATCCAAATGTTATTGGTTTATTTACATTTAGACACCATCAAATTACTGAATCTATTTCTAAGAGATATTTGGTAACTTAGATGTATTTAAATCCTTTTAATGAGTTTATATTTTATCAGATTTGCTATATTTTTCTCAAACTAATACTTTGCTTGCTATCACCTAGTTACAAAGAATTTGATTTATGGGTGGGAATTCCCTCTTAAAGCATAATTTTCCTTATTTAATTTTATTTATCTTAATGAAAAAAAGAAGACAAAGATTAAAGGGGGAAAGGAAAGTAGAATTGCTGCTAGCTACATTGGAAGATGTTTATTACAAAAGATAAATAATACAGCAACTGCATTTTAGGCAGAGTCTCTTAGAATTTCAGACAGACACAGTCTTTTCTGTTTTTATAAGATTGCTTATATTTTGGAAAGTTAAGACATGCCCAGACAAGTCTGTAAAAAGTTAATTATATTTCAATATTTACATTTTACACAAAAATTTTAATATAATTGTGCTGCTCCTAAGATAATTAGATTTATAAAAATATTAATTCACCGTATTAGAAAAGTGGTATGGTTTATTACAAAAGTGAGGATGATGAATGTTTCATCTTTTACAGTTGGAAACTCTCTGTAATTGTAAGAAAAAATTAATTACATGCAAAATCAAATTTACATGAAAAACTTAAAGATGCAGTAGCAGCTTGGGCCAAGGCTGTTTCACGTTTTACGCAAAGATGGTGCAGAAGATTTTAGTTATTAAAGATCCATAACCAACAATGACATTGAAAATGTTCCAAAGAGGGTTGGCTTCATTGCTTAGTGATCCTGCATGACTGACTGCAACTCAAATTCTGGTCACAGCAGCTTGAAAAATATACTGGGTTAATGTGTGTGTGATCCAAATCCCTACCTGATGGAGAAATGGAGGAGAAGAGATTGCAGCATGATCACACTGTATAAAGGAATGCTTTCTCTCTCTCTCTTTCTCTCTCTTTCTCTCTCTCTTTCCTTCTCAATCTCTCTGTCTCTTCATTTCTCTCTGGTAAGCCCCTGCATCTTCTGACAATTAAAAATTTTGAAAAAGATAAAAAGAAAATGTTTCTAAAATTCTCTTTTTAATTTTAATTAATTAATTAATTAATTTTATTTTTGCCCTAGGGTGCATGTGCTCATTATAGACAGTGAGAGAGGGAAAGTAAGAAATCACCCCCTAGGAGAGCATGGCCACACTACAATCCTTTCTCCTCCATTTTCCTTTCAGGATTTTGGTTATACACATGCATGCACTCAGTGACTTGGTTTTGTTTTGTTTGTTTTGTTTTGTTTTTATTTACTTTATTTTTTTTAATTTGATCAGAGAGGGATAGAGCAAGGGAGAGAGAATGAGGGGAGGGGCAAAAGTAAGAAAGCAAACTGCCAGATCCAGGACTCAAACTGTGGTCAACCACGTAGATGCCCAGTACCCTTAACCATCATCTGCTGGCCCCACAAACCTGGTATTTTTTAAGCTACTGGGTCCAGGACTTGAAGCATAGAATCAGCCATGTGGGAGTCTAGCCACTCTACTTGCTGGCCTGATGTTTCTAAGATTCTTTTCATGAGCTAGACTGGAGCTGTTAGGGCAATAGGCACTACATTATTCCCAACTTTCAAAAAGACAAAAAGTGAAGAGACCATGGAATAATGTGAGAAAAAATAAGAGGGAGAACTGAAGTGGATGTCCTTTGCACCTTCCAAACCCATTAGAAATGCCACTGTAACTCCATTCAGGAGGTGTCAAAGTATAATCCTAAATGCAGAAAGTCCCCACAGGGTTCCATAAATCTAGAAAAAGTAAGAAAATAGCAAGAAATACAGGATTTTGCGAGATTCTCACATTTCAGCTCAGATGTCACCCTTCAAAGAGAGCGACATAAAACAAATTAAAGAGGTACAAAGATAGTAGATGCCTTTTTCTAAAACCGTATAAATAATACAAGTGACCATTTCAATTGAATCATAGACGCCCAAGGACATATAAGAAGTCAAGGAGAAAGTATAGCATTAAAAATATGTTTATCTCAATCAGAAGGCTGGAGACACTCAAAGAAAACCATTTAATAAATTATTCTAATTGATGTCTGTAACATATGTTTTACCATTCCATCATCTTTCCTTCTCTCTGCTGAAAACAACCTCCCAAATTTCATTTGACTATTTTTCTCTCCTTCACTCTTAGTCCAGCTAGTTCAAGCAAGGCCCCACCAAAGAACGTCCAGGCTCAGTATTGGTTCAAAGGTTGGCACATGATGTAAGCTGATTTAACCTAAGTAAAACCCAAGACTTGTTTATAAATGACCAAGAATATATCTCTCTTCTCATTTTCGTGTGAACATCGGATCATGTGAGCTTCAAACTGCTCAAGACCAATACAAAAGTGTGAGAATGGAGTGAATACAACCAAAGAAAACTCGGAGAGATGAAGATAAACTGGGTAAAGCTATACCTGAGATGTTTTTTAAAAAGTATTTTTAAAATTGTTTTCCTTGATACATGATAGATTGTGTGCGTGCTCACATGTGAGTGAGAGAGTGAGAGAGATGAGCACTCACTACAGGCTCTGGTCACATCATGATCTCTTTCCTCCAGTGCTTCAGCCTGTCAGAGCTTGGGCACTTGAGCAGATACTTGGCATGTTTCTAGTTGATCAAGCTGGGGATTCAAATTATGACTTTGTGTGGGGTCCTGTTTCTTTTAAGTAGCACTTTACCACCAAGCCACGGAGCTGGCCTCTTAATCTCTTTTTAGTTGAATTTTCTGTCAGTTCCCACAAAGGATTAAGACAAGCAAAAAAAAAAAAAAAAGACAACTAAAAAGAAAAGAGAATTTTTAGGTTTTTGCTATAGGGCGCATGTGCTCGCCAGACAGACAGAGACAGACAGAGAGATAGAAAGCAAGAAATCACCCCTCAGGGGGGATGACCACGCCGCAATCCCTTCTCCTCCATTCTCATCTCGGGATCCTGGGCACGCACACACACGCTCCTAGCATGAGTTTAAACCACCGGTCCGGGACTCGAACCGCGGTTGACTATGTGGGAGTCCAGCGACATAGCCATTACGCTAACTGCTGGTCCCAAGAAAAGAGAATTTACTGATCAGACAAAGCTCGATTAAAATAAGGGCCAGGCCCAGGACAGGTAGTCCAAACCACTAACAGCAGAGGTGGGCAAAAGTGACACACACGTGTCCACTGACTCTAGAAAAAGTGAGGGTCTTTCATACTAGTAAAGAGTTACAGTGCATGTGCTTTGTTCTTGAAAGAGCACACTAGGCAAAGATAACAGACAAACATTTCATGGAGGCAGAGAAAGGCACAGGACTGAGTAAAGTCCATTGGCAAAAGTTATCTGAAGCAAATTGTTGGTGGTGGTGGTAGTCTGTTCAGCAAGATGTGTAGTCAACAATATGGATGCCAGGACCTGCTCAGCAGGACACGTTTTTCTGGGTGTAGGGGCTGTGCATTAGAAATAAACATAAAAATAAACACACAAAGACATACAAGTATAGAAAAGTGAGGATCAGGTGGGCCTGAGTTCTCTGATGGAGATAGCAGGGACCCCAAACTGACCTTAGGTTTACTCTTTTAGAGGGCAGAAAATGGAGGAAGAGGAAATGGAATGAAAAGCCAGTTGTTTGGGATGTTGATCGTCTGCAGAAGCGAAAATAACTGGTGCCATGTGGCTTCTTTGATCTTTTGGGACAAAATCTGATAAAAACATGTTGCTTCCTTTAGCCCCATTCTGTTCTGCAGTTTCAACAACAATTTCATATTCACATGCAAATTACTTTTATGATATGCAAAGGAAGTTCTTGGAACCACATTTCTGCATGTGTCTAAAGGTCACCATGTTTGCTCAGATTGGCCGCTGTCCACATAAGGAGACTGTCAAAATGAACTACCTTGAGAAAGAATGTCTTTTAAAAGTCAGTCACAGGGTCAGCAGAGAGTTACAGCAAGCAGGCTGGTCAGCAAACCCCTCTTTTCAACTCCTGCCTTTAATTTAACATCTTGAGCTCTTCTCTGGATAAATGCTATCCTTATAGGTTTTAATTCCTAGATATTGCTAGGAAACAAAATGAGAATTGAAAATAGAAATTATTTTTAAATTATAGGGGAGCTTCAGTTGGTAGGTAGTCCTCAAGTTGGGTTCTTAGTAAGGGGCATGATTGTGACGGGGAATACCAGGCTTTACAACTCTTTTACCTGAGGTTACACACCAAAGGTTCATTCAGAAAGCAAAAGGGGTCATTTATTGCTGAGTCCCACCAGCACATGGGGTCTGTATTAGTTTTGCTGACATTGAAGTACTATCTAAAATTCTGGAGAGAATTCGGGCAACCCACACACATTCCAAGTTTCATTTGGAACCTCTCTATATGGTTATGACCAATTCACTAAGCTAGATTTCTGACTTGATTTTTAACCTTTTATATTAGACTTTGCACCCATCCAACCAAGTTTATCTGAGACCTGCATAAAACCTTTCTGAATCTTGAAAGCATCTCCCGCTCTCCCACTCCTTCTTCTCCAGCTTGTAAACACTTCACAAGAACCTACCTTCAACTATCAGGACCAGTGGGAGTGAGCTGCCTGCCAGAGTGAACACAACTTACTCTCGGAACTCCATAGTTTATGCCCCACCTGCCAAACTGAACCTGCCTTGGCACTTGTCTGCCCAAATCAACATGAAATTTTTTCTTTGGATACTGACCAACAACTGTCAACTTTTTCTGAGAGCCAGACTTCTGCCTTTAGTCCATCTGTTTCCTCTCTTTTCCTACCCTCTGCTATTGAGTATTTCTGATGCTAGCACTCCTCCAGTGAGTCCTTGGATAATGAGGAGGAAATGGTTTGAAAGGAGAAACAGGCAGGATGAGCAAATTACCCATTGAAAGACATTTGCAAACAAGCAGTGTAACTGAGTCAGAGATAATACTACACTAGAAACTTTTGAAGAGTGGAATGGTAGGTACAATGTGAAAATAGGAAGACCTAATAATTCAATTTGCCTTCTGGAGTACTAGAGGAAAAATATAGGTCCAGCCATGGTAGCTTAAGTCTTTATAGTAAGGCATTGTTCTGCAGTGCTGGAGCCTCAAGGAAAACCACAGTTCAGATCCCAGGAGGCTGGGTGTAGGGAGGGGATCACAGCTGTCTAAAGTGCCTGTTTCTCTCCCCCACCCCAAAAATAAATTTAAAGTGTGAAAGATGGCAACATTCTACCCCATGTATGTGTAACTTCAAGATCTGTGAAGTACTTAATGCTTTTGATAGAATGGCTATTTTTAAATCAAAACTGCATTTCTCTGTCATGCTTTAAAATTATATATTTTTTAAGCCAGCCTGTAGCACAGTGGTTCAAAATGGCAGATATCACATGGCTAGCCAGGTGGTTTGAGTCCTGAACCTGGTGGCTTTAAAAACATACCTGGTGAGCTTTGCGCAGTGGCAGTATCGTAGCCAATGAGGTTTATCTGAGGCGCGATTATTGCTAATTGAAAAACATACCTGGTGCATGTGCATGCATGCCCGAAATCCACCAAGGAGAGAGAAATGGAGGAGAAGGAGTTGTAGTGTGACCATCTCCTTTCTCGTGTTCATTCTCTGTCTGTCTGTCTCTCTCTGGAAAAATGTATGTGCCCTCTAGTAAATTAAATATATAGAAAGAAAGAAAAAGAAAAATTGTATGTTTTTATCATGGGCATAGAATGACTCTGAAGAATAATATTTTTGAACTATACTCGAAAGGATATTGGGTATTTACAATTATTTGAAATATCTAAAGCAGAGGTGTGGAACGCCACACTCTTAATTCTTTACGTTACTACATCTTCTTGCAAAGCAATCGAAAGATTTTAATAGATTAGATTATCAAATATCTGCTATCTGGGTATGATCTGGTACCAAAGTTCAGAAGAGTTATGTTACTAAGACTCTCTTGCAAACTTAAATCTGAATTAAATAGACAAAGAGCTCCAGAGACTTTTAAGATAGATATTCAACATTACTAGAAGGTAAATATTATTTCTTACTTTCTACAGAATATCAACCTAAGGTAGAGTTTAAAATATCACCATAAATCACACTGTCATCGTAGTCCAGGGTAGATATCTAGGCAATTGAGCACTGGGTATAATGTTGCCAACAAATTCTTTAGAGATGAGGTACAATTTATGCACTGTTCAAAGATAATGGAAAAAAATCAGAGCAATAAGAGATTATATTTCTTGGAAACAAGGCCAAATATTCAAAAATACTTCCCCACAGCAATTTGGTAAATAACTATAATCATTTTCATAAGACCCTAAAAATAAGACTTTGGGCATATTTCAGGCAAATTCATTATTTTTACATGTTCCTAGTGTGTAAAAGTTAAATCTTTTTTGTTTTGTTCTTTTTTTCTTAAGAGATTTTTGCTATAGGGCATGTGTGCTCATAGGAGAAACATAGACAGGGAGACAGAAAGCAAGAAGGGATGGCCATGCCGCAACCCCTTCTCCTCCATTCTTCTCTTGGGATCTTGGGCACACGTGCACATGTGCCCCATGTAAAAGTTAAATCTTTTGTGAGATTTTTTCCTGTCCCTTCTTTCTGTGCTCTGCCTCTGGTAACTCAAGGACTAGCTCTTTGTTTTCTATTTTATTTTATTGTTTTTTCTTTAGCCAACAAGGAAGCAAAACCACAGACTCAAAGAAGAAACTTCTGGGGCCAGTAGATGGCATGGTGGTTAAGGTACTGGAGTCACACATGGCTGACCTTGAAAATCATGCTCAGAACCTGTGCCTGCATTCCTAGAATTCCAGAAGGAGAATAGAGAAATAGAGAAGGGATTATGGCATGGCTATTCTCACCCCCCCCAACCCCAAGGAGTGATTTCTCACTTTCCATCCCACTGTCTCTCTCAGTCAAGTGCACATGTGCTATTGCAAAAACCTTAAAAATAAATGCATTAATTAAAATTTTTTAAAAAAAGAATAAATTATGTTGGGATGAAATAGCAGGAAAGAAGTATATATCTGCTTTAGATATCTTGACTATGAGACTATAGAGTAGATATTTCAAGAAAGCAATTAAATGCACGAGTCTAGAACTTAGGGGAGATCAGAATCTATAATACAAATCTGAGACCACTGTTATAGGAATAATCATATAAAGTCTTGAGATAAAATAACTGATGAGAGAGAGGAGGCTCCCAGGACTTGCCTTGGACTGGTTCAACACCCAAAGCATAAACCAATGAAGAGGATCCAGGACAGGAGGTGAGATGGAGGGAGTGGCAAGAATGGGAGCCAGGAGTGGATCACAGAAGTCAAGTAAAGAATGTATTTCAAGAAGGAGGGAGTGGTTAACTAAGTCATTTGTAACAGACAACATGGAGAAAAATCTACAGAAAATCACTCTGGAAATATTCCAGAGTGGGAGATGGCAGAGGGTGAGAGATAGGGAATCAAGGATGGAAAAAAAAGCAAAATATACAGGAAAAACGAGAAATGGAAAATTATTTGTTGACGATAACACATATGTTGATATGCTTGATTGAGCCAATATACAGTGTACTTTGGATGGAAAAAAATCTCATTTTGTATGCTATAATGATATATAGTAAATGAATGTAAATAAATTTAAACCCAAAATTAAAGATTCTCAGTCAACACAAGATTGCAAATTTTTTCTACAAAATTATTGAGAATACCATCTAACATTTTCTGAATATCTATTTTCCAACTCTTATTCCAAATAGTTTATTTGTGTTATCTAATTTAATTTCTTAAAATAGACTAAGTCTCACTAAAATACCTGTACTGTAATATCCTTAGAGAAGAGAATATGATTAAACTAGACATGTTATAAAAATGCCCAAATATCAAAAGAATAAGCAAAATAAAAGTTACATCCAAGAAGTTATATCCAAGTGAATCTACTCCAAAAAGTTGGATTCACTTGATGCTTAGAAAAAATTAACCTAAAGTGATGAACTCTGAGATATTATCTCAGTAAAATTGTTAGATTTCAAAGATAAAATCCTCAAGACCTCTAAGCAAAAATGTCCAATACTTTACCAAGTGAAAGGAGTAAAATTGATACCACATTTTTCAATATGTCAAAGAATACAACTATAAATCACCTCTATAAAAATCCTCAGAGGAAGAAAATATGAAGGAAAATTTTTATTAATATATCCAATCAAACTCTTCTTCAACTATTCAAAAATAGCAAAAGCATTTTACTTATTTATTTTAATTTGTCATAAGGTGCATATGCTCATCAGAAAGAGAAAGAGAGAAAGAGAGAAGGAGCACAAGAAAGCACCCCCCAGAGAGGTTGATCATGCCACAATCAATTTTCCTCCCCTCTTCTCTCAGGGTTTTGTGTGCACACCCACTGTATTTTTCAAGTGGCAGGTCCAGGACTCAAACTGTGTAATCAGCCATGTGGGATTCAGGTATCTTAACCATCACGCTGCCTGGCTAGCCAAGATTATTTTCAATAGACAAGAACTTAGGAGATTCTGTACTCAGCAACCTTTCTCATGGAATTTGCTAAAATTTCAGCAATGATTAAGAACCCTTCAGCAAAAGGACTGGTGGTGGGCATTTATAAAATGTAAATATAGACTAAAACAACTGTAAGATAAAGGTAGAAAATTATAGTTCAAATATTATATACTGTGACAAAGTAAAAATTAAGGAACTAAAAAAAAAATAAGAGTATAACAAAGAAAGGAGGAGGAAAATAGAAAATGTGACAGAGGAGAATACCAGTGTATAGGGAGTAGGTGAGCATTAAAGTATGCTGGGGAAAAAAGATATGAGGGAACCTCAAAAAGTTCACAAAAATGTAATTAAAACATGAGGTTTTTGGTGCAAAATTTCTTTTAAATTTATGCATAGTTTTTTTTCAGAATGTACAGTTCCTGTGAACTTTTGAAGACCCCTTTATATAAGCCAGGTAGTGAAAGTTAAATAAGTAAACATACTCAGGTCAGCTCTGTGGCCTAATGGTTAATGGAGCCAGATCCTACATGGCTGACCGCAGAATCTCAGCCCTGATGGCTTGTAAAACACACTGCGGGTATGAGGTTTCTGAGTGTCCCAAATCCTGACAGGATCTGATGAGGAAACGGAGAACAAGGTATTACAGTGTGACCACATACCATGGAGGGTGCTTGCTCCCTTTTTTTCTCTCCCTCTGTCTTTCTGTCTTTGGCTGGTACACATATCCTCTAGCAATTAAAAAAAAAAAAAAAAAAAAAAAAAAAAAAAAAAAAAACACAACAGAGACAAATAGTATTTTAAAAGGCATGAACAAAAAGGTAATCACTATAATAAAAATACAAACCATTTAGTTACAAATAAAAAATACATAAATAAATCAAGCAAAGCAAATACATATGTATGTGTGTGTGTGTGTGTATAAAACAGAGGACATACAGCAAATATAAAGTACACATAACTACAAATCAAAAATCACAATTGAGACATATCAGTTTTAACAACAAATGTGACTGGTCTTAACTCTCACTTAAAGAAAACAGGTTTCAAGCTATCCTACAAAATAAAACCTAAATTTATGCTGTATACAAGAGACAAATCTAAAACAAAGTGACTCAGATGGGCTAAAACATAAAGGTATGGAGTACTTCTTTGAGGAATTTGAAGTAGATGTACTTTTCCTTTCTTCTCCCACTAAGTATAAATAAAAGCCCTAGGAGCCAGCAGGCGGTGTGGTGGTGAAGGTGCTGGAGTCCCACATGGCTGCTTACAGTTTGAGTCTCAGACCCGGCAGCTTGAAAATCACACTGGACGTGTGTGCTTGCATGCCCAAACTGCCAAAAAAGAGAAGAGAGGAGAAGGAATTGTGGTATGGCCAACCCGCTGGTGGGTGATTTCTTACCTTTCCTCTCACTGTCTCTCTGTCTCTCTCCAGTGAACACAAGTGCTCTATGACAAAAACCAAATAAATGAATAAATAAAAGCCCTGGATATTATATATAAAGTAAACATAAGCAGATTCTGACAGAAGGAAAGAAGGTGAGAAAACAGGAAACTAAGGAACAAAATGATGATGAGTTCCTTGGGTTTTCTTTTCATTTCATATATCCTAGACTTGAAGCTAATGAAACCAGCAGCCTGGAAAAGACTAGGAATACAGGTGTAATATACAAATCAAAACCAAACCAAGCCAAACCTAAACAAATCCTGTTCTCTCTAGTCAAATGTACAGGAAAAGGGCAATTTACCAAGACAGAAATGTATTCTATTCCAATTAAACACCATTGCATAAACTGTGGCCTACCCCAGCCATGCCAGAAAAGGCCAAGTGGGAAGACAAGACTTGAATCCTCATGAGATTTTGACTCAACTGAATAAATTGAAAAGCTACCTCAAAAAATAAGAGAATGAAACAAGGTAGCAAGATAGGATATAAATATACACAGGTCAACAGACTTTTTACTCAAAAACAAAATTGAAAATCAGGATCAACTAGAACACAGTATTTATAACACATTCTGATGTAGAAAAATGCCAAGGAATAAATTCCACACATGTTTGTAGAAAGCTTCACAATTTCCTGGAAGACAACAAGTAGACCTTAACAAATAGAAGGATGTATACCACAAGACTTTGAGAGAAAACAAACAGGCACCACCTCAGAGGGCATCTGGGAACTAGTGACCGTGAGGTGAGGTTTACTTCAGGTTGAGAAAGAAAGAAAGCATTCCAGAAGAGTTCGAAGCTGTGAGAAATTTTGCTTATAATGAATCATAAATTCCAAAATCTAACATGTAAAATTTTTAGGAATTGGGAAGTAAACAATAGAGAATAGGGAATTTGCAGGATAGGGTTTGGTAAGTAAGAGTGACTTTGGTATCTGGGTCTTCTTGTGATAAAATCAATGACAAAAGGCATAACAAGATTAGTCGTAGTGGCCTCAAGATAGATATATAGGGAAGACTGTTGGAAAATAGGAAATGATTGATGTTTTGGGTTCTTCTTCACTCCTGACAGTGAATAATTTCTCAGGTCAAAATATCTTGGATTTGGGACCAGCAGTTAGCGTAATGGCTATGTCGCTGGACTCCCATGTAGTCAAGTGAGCTTCGAGTCCCTGACCTGGTGGCTTAAACTCATGCCGGGCATGTGTGCATGCGTGCCCAAGATCCTGAGAGAAGAATGAAGGAGAAGGGATTGTGGTGTGGCCATCCTCTTTGGGGGATTTCTCGCTTTCTAGCTCTTTGTCTCTCTCTGTCTTTCTGGCGAGCGCACACGCCCTATAGCAAAAACCTCTCAAAAAAAAAATATCTTGGATTTCATTTATTTTTCAAAACTATCAAACTTCTCTTATACCCTACATCTAAAAATCGAAACATATGCCAGAGATAGAGATAAAATTTTCACAACACACATAACCAAAGAGAATAACTTTTAAATAACATGAAACTCCTCAAATTTTGTAAGAAGACAATCTAGAAAAAAATGAACAGAAGATCTGACAGTTCACAGGAGGAGCTAAAGAGGCCAATAAATACATGAGAACATACTCAGAATCATAGTAATGATAAATGAGATGTAAAATAGCCAGATATCATTTTACACTTAGAAGATAGGCTAAACATTTTTGAATTTGACAATAGCAAAAATAGGCAAGTAATTAGGAAACAGGAACTCACAATCAATTGAGATAAAGTTGTCTATTATATCTAAATACTCTTGACCCTGAATATAGTCTCTGATCCAAAAAGTCTTCCTGGTGTAAATCTTAGAAATTTTCTCTTTTCTGTAAGGAGATATGTATAGGATATCTATGGCCATGTTCATAATTTTTTTAAAAATTGGAATCAAATTAAATGTTTAACAGAGAAAGTAGAAAAAAATCAGGGAAACCATAGGGAAGTAGATAAATTAATTCCCTATGTTTCAAAATTATGTACAATTGTAAGTGAAAACAGACATCAAAGACTGAAAAGCGCCAAACAAAACAAAACACCTTATACATCCCATAGGAGCAATGGTAATCTCTGTATATAGAGGAAGGGAAGTGAGATAAGAGAGGTATAACTGAATCTTTAATTGATTTTAACAAAAACAACCTGAAACAAATATATTGCATTGCTTTTTGTTTATTCTGAGAAATAATCACCAGAGTGTTGCATGGTTCTTAGTATGGTCTACATCTGCGTGAATAATTTCACTTTTTAAAAAATTTACTTTCTATTTATATTTTGGAAAAAGTAAGAGTCTAAACATGTTTCACCTATTTTTCCTTAGAAGAAAATATTTCAGTATTTATTTTAATATCTCAAAGGCCTTTTAAACAGACTGCTCAAATAATGTCAGGTAAGTAAGTGAGGAATGAATGAAGAAAAAATGAGTAATGAATTAATTATACTCCTAAGAGCCTCTGCTTTTTTTTTCTTTTCTTTTTTTTCTTTTTTTTTTTTTTTTTTTTAGGGGTTTTTTTTTAGGGGCTGTTTTGTCACCC
>NW_006159754.1:2647492-2694512 GCF_000334495.1 Tupaia belangeri chinensis | reverse complement strand
TCTCGGGATCGTGGGCACGCACGCACACACACCTGGCATGAGTTTAAGCCACTGAGTCCGGGACTCGAACCGTGGTCAATTATATGGGAGTCCAGCAACATAGCCATTATGACAAATGCTGGTCCTGAGTCTCTGCTTTTTGACACATATCAAAGACTATAAAAGAAATTAAGAATTGGGGCCAGCAGATGATATAACAGTTATGTCACCGGACTCCCACATGGCTGACTGTGGTTTGAGTTCCAAACCTGGTAACTTGAAACTCACATTGGACTCATATGAGCACATGCCCAAGATACCATGAGTAAAATGGAGGAGAAGGGATTGTGGTGTGGCCGTCCCCCCTGGTATGGCCTTTCCCTCTCTCTCTCTCTCTCTCTCTGTCTCTTTCTCTTTCTCTCTCCCTGGAAGCGCATGTGCCCTTATGTAAAAACCTCTACAAAAAAAAAAAAGAAAGAAAGAAATCAAGAATAATTAGCCTGTTAGATATAACACAATTCACTCTTGATTTTTCCTTTATGTCAATGATAGTCATTATCAGCCTCTAAAATCTGTACCTCTGCTCACCTAGTGAACTTGATTTTCACACTAGATCTGCAAGAAATGACAGCTCCTTCCCATTAAGGGACAGCCATTTGGGACCCTGCTCTCCAGACAGTGATGCCCTCCACATCCCAAAAGGGTACTAAACATTATGTAAAGTCTTCAAATGGGCTTCCAGCTTTTAATTTATCATTTGTTTTTAAAGCTGTTGAAACCATATCACTTTTACCAGACTACTTGTTGAAAGAGAGAACAAAAAAACATTAAAAAAGAAATAAAAGCTAATAATTAACATATGGTAAAAACCACTACCAATACATTTTTGAAAGTTATTTGCTTATGTAAGGGAAACTTCACCCAAGCTACTGTAAATAATTTGCAAATGATACTGCCTAATAACTGAACCAAAAATTGGAAATTATAGTAAAAATACTTATTTTCTAATCATGGGTGATTTCTTGAAAAGATGTAGACATCATGTCATGTTTTCCCTCAAAAATTAGAGTCGTATTTTACCTCTACGGAAATAAAGTACTTGGAAAAAAAAATGCTAATCAATCATGTGCAGCATGATGATATTTCAGTCAATAATGGCTCTTATATAGCCAGTGGTCCAATAAGATTGCAGTGAAGCTGAAAAACACCTGTTGCCTAGCAACCTGTGGTAACATAGCAGCAAAATGTCACTCACTCACGTGTTTGTGGTGATTCTGTTGTAAACAAACCCTATTCTGCTACTAATGGAATACAGGGGGTGCCTGTCTCTCTCATTTTCTTTTATGGCAATAATAAATAATTTTTTAAAAAAAGGGTAAATTTCCATGATCAGCAAACTTTCAGAAAACCTAAAACTACTACTCATAAGGAAAATGAATGCCAATAGAAAAAAATATATAAATACATAGGAAAAGGAGATATTCCCGTGACAGAAAAAAATTACTCGAATTTTATCTCAATGAAATTAAAATAAAATGTTTAAAATTCAAAAGCCTTTATTTTGATTTCTAGTTTTTATTTGTGTTTCTAAATTTCTGCTCTTCTCATTTCAGAACAGAAGTATCAATGTACCACTCCATGGTCTAACCACCAAAATACCCTGACTAATTTCTAAACCAAACACACTGAGCTAACCTTGAAATCAAGTTGCAAATTCTTACCCCAAAGACAATTTTAACTATCCATCCATCACAAATTAGTGGGCAACAAGAAGTATTTGGGATCTGGATGTGCATAGTTTTGCTTCGAGGAGCCCAATACTTAATTTTGAGTAAGATATATTCCTCTAATTTTGTAAGTCAAAACTTTTTTTATAAAAGAGAGAAGGATATTTGATGGGGAGCAAAAGGAGATGATAGTATCTAGCATATAGTGGGGGATAGGTAAATATTCACCAAGTAGGTCCATTGATTGTTTATAGTTTAATAGGTAAATCCATGTTATTTTCTATTTACTGTCCCCTGAGTAACAGAGAAGATGAGGATTAAGGAGTAATCCTTACCTATCGGAGTGGCCTGTTTCTCCTTATAGAAAGACTCTGAATTAACTTCTTCATGGACAGACAAATGCTGTGCAAGTATTCCTTATAAAGTCAAAGTGTTGTATATGGAAATTAAGAAGTAAAATATTGCTTGCATTATTAAGAATAGGTATGTACGATATGCACAAACATGCACATGTACACACGAGTTACTCATAAATTCATCTCTAAAAATGTGAAAGAGAAAATGACATTTGAGACAGTCCCCACAGAGAAGTTTTTTTTAAAAAAAAAAAAAAGAAAGAAAGTAGATCCAGACTTGGGAGAAAAATATTTTTGGGAGACTTCATGGACAAAGCTAATTAAAGAAACAAGTGTTTTGGTTTTTTGTTTGCTTTTCTAAGATGTTTTTGACATAGGACCTGTGTACTCACTGGAGAGAGAGAAAGACAGAGACAGAGAGAAAGTGAGAAATCACTCCCCAAGGGGAGGGCCACTCTGTAATCCCTTCTACTCCTTTTTCCTGCCCAGATCTTGGGCACTCATGTACATATGCCCAGTGAGATTTTCAAGCCACTGGGTCTGGGACTCAAACCACAGTAGGCCATATGGCAATCCAGTGACATAGCCACTATGCTACCTACTGCCCCAAAGAAACAAGTATTTGATAATCTTGCCCTCAGTGCTCAATCATGCCTGCCTTATGAGGAAGCGGTCATTTGAACTGCTTCTACTTTATAATTCTCTGAAGAATTCCCCTATAAAACTTAAAATCTCCTCAAATCTGTTTTGTTACCCTGGGGCACTCATTCCTTGGCCATCATTCTAGAAACTCGAAGCCAAGAGAAGTGGTTCGTCTTCCCGCTCTGCTGCCTCCTCTCTTCTTTGATCCCATTCTGCGGAAAATGAAGAATCAAAAACACCATTTGGAGCCTCGGCTGCAATTTTAGTTTCTGTTTTATAAGTAGCTTTGGAACAAAATGATCAGCCAGGGAGAAAATCTAAGGAAATTTGAACAGGCATTTGACATTCAAATTAGAAAAACTGCTTACAGCTTTCCAGAGCTCAGGAGCAAAGCTTCAAGAAGATTCAAAACTGATTTTTCCAAAATTATCAGTTGATGAACAGTAGAGCTCCCATAATGAACAAATAATTCTCCCCTCAGATTGTACTCAATCGCCACTCCAGAGGAGTCCTTTCTTTTGTTCAATAATTTATTGAGGGCTTACGAAGTAAGGACAGAGGCCAAAACTTAAGCTGTATATATGTTATAGCTCCTGTTGTGTGGAAAAATGTTTAGTGAAGTTCTTCTATACTTAGCCAAAGCTTTTCTTGACATTTATAGTATTACCATTCAGTGAACTTGAACAAAGTATTTTACAGACATTTATTCTGTCTTTAAGATTCATGATATTTTTCTTTCTTCTACTGCATTTATTTATTTATTTATTTATTTACTGTATATATGTTATAGCTCCTGTTGTGTGGAAAAATGTTTAGTGAAGTTCTTCTATACTTAGCCAAAGCTTTTCTTGACATTTATAGTATTACCATTCAGTGAACTTGAACAAAGTATTTTACAGACATTTATTCTGTCTTTAAGATTCATGATATTTTTCTTTCTTCTACTGCATTTATTTATTTATTTATTTATTTATTTATTTATAGAGAGATTTTAGCTATAGGACGCGTGTACTTGCCAGAGACAGAAAACAAGAAATCACCCACCAGCGGGGGGAGGGTGTGTGTGTGGCCATGCCACAATCCTGTCTCCTTCATTCTCCCCTTGGGATTTTGGGCATGGATGCACATGTGTCCAGTGTGAGTTTTAAGCTGCCAGATCTGGGACTCAAACCATGCTTGACTATGTGAGAGTCCAGCAAGGTAACCATTATGCCATCTGCTGATTCTGCTACTGCATTATTTTAACCCACTGCAGGAAGATCCACAAGTAGATCATAAACATTACTAGTAGAAAAGAAGAGGTAACAAATTTAAAGATAGAAAATAATCTAGGCTTAATCTGAAGATTATTTTGATTGCTTACAAGATTGCAAGTCATTGCTAAACAGACTATAGATGGTACAGAGGAGTAAGTATAAAATGAAGGTGTATATTTTCATTTTACTTTAGATGACTTATTTATTTATTTAGGTTTTTGCCATAGGATGCATGTGCTCATTACAGAGAGACAGAGAGAGGGAAGGGGAATTCACGCCAGGGAGGATGGCCATGCTACTCCTCCATTCTCCTCTCAGCAGTTTGGGCATGCCCCCATGATTTTCAAGCTGCCAGGCCTGGGCCTCCAACTGCACAGTTGGTCATGTTGGATCCAGGGCCTTAAGCACCACACTACCTGCTGGCCCTAAATTTTGATACACTTTAATACACTCCTCAAATTGCTTCAAAATATACCTCCCCATTTTCCTCAAAATAAGCTTTCTTCTCCGTTCTATTCATCATCCTTGTATACTTCATTTTTCATTTCCACTTATAAATGTCAGTGAGGAGGGGAGAAAAAAATGAGACTTAGAAAAGCTTAATGAGAAGAAATAAAAATTAGAGCCAGCCACTGAGCAGGAATTAAGGCTGTGCAGAGAGACAGATTCCTTCTGGTTGCCTGCAATTTGAGCCCTGGTCCCAGAGGCTTGAAAAGATGTGTGTGTGTGTGTGTGTGTGTGTGTGTGTGTGTGTGTGTGTGTGTGTGTGTGTGTGTGTCCCAGATCCAGATAGGATAAAGAAATAGACAAAAAGAATTGTAGCATGACCCCATCCCACTGGTCGTGGGTATTTCCTCTCCTTGTCTCCCTTTCTTTCTCTCTCTCTCTTATTTTCTTTCTATCTCTGGCAAATGTACATGCCCTCTGGTTATTTTTTAAAAATAAAGAAAAAGAAAAATTATTTTGGATGCATTAAACTAATAAAATAAAGTCCATGCAAAGGCCAATTACAAATGTGGTAGGAGGGAGCTTTCTAGAAGACCAATCTGATTTAATTATGAGAAACTTTGATTAAACAGTAGATGGCTGGGGGCCCAGCAGATGGCGAGGCAGTTAAAGGTACTAGGCTCCCACATGGGCAACTACAGCTTGAACCCTGGACCTGGCAGCTTGCTTTCTCACTTTCTCTCTCTCTGTCTCTCTCTGATGAGTGCATGTTCCCTATAGCAAAATTAAAAAATGATGGAATTGATGAATAAAATTAAATAAGTAATTCTTTTTTTAAAAAAGTGTATATGGCTGAATTGTGTTTATGATTCCCACAAATTCATGTTTTGAAGCACTAACCCTCAATGCAACCATATTTAGAGATAGGTTAGGGCCTTTAGGGAGGTAAGATTAAACATGACTGTAAGAATGAATTCCTAACCTTATAGAACTGTGTCCTAATAAGAAAAGAAAATAGCAGGAGAGCTCTCTGTTTTCCAGGCCCACAGAGGAAAGGGCCATGAGAGGACACACGATGAGGACAGCCATCTAGAAACCAAGAAGAGAGCCTTTGAGAGAAATGGAATATGCTGGCACCTTGATCTGGATTTATACCCTCCAGGACTGTGAGAAAATAGATTTCTGTTGTTTGAGCCATCTAGCATTGGGATGGCAGTCCAAACAGACAACACATAAAAATAAAATTTACTCATCACTGGAATTGAGCACTTTTACTTTGCTTCCACATATTTCTGTAATTTATTCTGTTGTGAATTGATATACTTGCATTTAACTTCTGCATTATACCATATTTCCCCATTGGATGATGATTGCTTTGCTGCCTAATTAATATTCTACAAGAAAACAATGAAAGAATAGTTAATAGAGAAACAAAAGCACACTTCTCTGAAATAAATTTAATGCTTCACAATTCACTTAAATAAAAATGGATTTCCTGGTATTATTTTATGAAACAGGTTTCCTGATTATCCCTTCCCATGTGTAACTTTTTGGTACTTCATTCAATTTCTTACCATATCCAAAGCTTCGCAAGACTAAATGCAAGTAAAGTTTGACTCTATGTAGGACTGTCAAGCAATGACAGTCTGCATCAAAGGAGCTTCCTTTGCTCTCCTTCTTCTTTTTCTTCTCCTCATTCTCCACAACTAGAAAAATAGATGACCTTCATGTGTAACTTAAAGTGATACTTCAGGAATAATGACACAGCCACTAAGGCTTGCGTAGTTTTAGAGAAAGATGCTATAAATCTTAAGTTGTTTAGCAAAATACATCAAGATCGCGTCACTGTATTTGGTGTGTCCTGTTGTACAGTCTCTATAGGTCATCTAAATTATGCTGATCTCTTATAGGAAATGAAAGCCCCTGAAGACACATACCAACCTCAAACGCCAGACAGAAAGCCACAGAAACCCTTGAGATCAAAAGTCAAAATAAATTAAAAAAAAAAAAAATACATTCAGGATAGCCTGGAAGCAATGACCAATTTTTCTATAACTTTGTAAATAAAATAGGCCTTAAAAAAAACAAGATTCATCTTAGTTCTTCTCAACTGAACTGGTCTGAGGTCTATTTCATATTTCTTCTCAGTCCATCAATCTCTTAATCTCTCCCTCAATTTATAAGAATTCAGTCATTCCATAGCACAGATCTACACAATTTTGAGAAACTTGTTTAACTCACTTACAAATAATATTTTTCAAAGTGACATTGTGAATAGTTAATAGACATGGAAGAGAAAACCATTTAAGAGACTTGATTAATATTAAGAAACAGTGCAACAGAACAGAGGTTTTCAGGAATACAAAATACATGCATGTTAGTTTTCCATGGTTTCTCTCATTTTCACCATGATATGTGTAAAGACCAAGAATATCTCAACTTCTCTTCTGGTCTGAGTTAAAAATCCTGAATGTTACTCGTTTCATAACATTTTACATGCAGAGTTGCAAATGTTTCTTTCTCAATCTCTTCTTTTGAAAGCAAATACAATGATTTCAAAGGGTTTTAAACAGAGAAAACAGAGCTACTGAAATTTTTGCTTATTATTAGTAATTTTTACATTTGTGTAGCTAATGGAAAAACTATGATTATAGATTAAATAAAAATAATATAAAATAAAATAGTTCTTATATGGCAGAACCTGTGTCCAAGCAAGCAACTAAGCAATCTGGGGTTTAAGCTAATTTTCACATAAAATCTAAAAAACCTTACCATGATCATTAATATCAAGAAATGAAAACAAAATCTCAGAACATAAAATCATCACTTTAATGAAAAACAAACTGAGGAAGAGAAGGTGACAGAGCAGAAGTCTCCTGGGCTTCATTTATATCCATAACTTAAGGTAACATTATTGAAGTTTCCTTTTTACACAGGAAGGAAGAAAGGGAGGAAGGTAAGAAGAAATGGAGGGAGGAAGGAAGGGAAGCAATAATACTATTCAGCCATATAAAAACAAGACCCTGGCATTTGATGGAAAGTGACGAATATGGCAGATTTATTGCTTGGTGAAGTAAGTCAGGCTATGAAAGAGAGACATTGTATGTCTCCACTTACATATACTGACTGGACTGTATGGCAGAGACTGAAATATTGGAGGGCATACAAGCATCGAAAATAATTATGGACACTGGAGACAGTGTGGAAGGAGGGTGGGAGGGGGGAAGAGGGTAGGGAAGGAAATTATGCAGAAAAGCAGAGAAGTAAGACATTTGTGGGACACAGAAATGGTTTATTACCTGTCAATGATAATGTGCATAGTATTCTCTACTGAACTGGTCTGAGTTGTATTTCATGTTGGGTGAATTCTCTCTACAAGCTAAATGATGTGTAGCAATTGAATTTATATTAAAAAAATAATAATAAATAATTTTTTAAAAATTTTGTTCCTAGAGAACAAAATAAAACATATAGCAAGACAATTCAGCAAAGAAACTGAAGATAAAATTAAAGTACATAAATCAAAATAATTCTTATGTAAAAACAACAACCAGTTAGAGGAAACATTAGAAAATAGCCCTAATAACAATATCAAAATAATATAAAACATGCAGTAATAAAATCAAATAGAAGCATGTGCAATTTCTCTAAGAAAAATCTTAAAATGCTCCTGTGAGACACAGAAGAAAGATGGTCACAAATGGAAACGTCATGTCCTCAGGAAGAAAGACGCAACACCACGGGAATGTTCACCAGGATGATTAAAAAATAAGCTGATTCCAACATTCCTACACAAAAATAATAAAGAAAAATCACTAGGAAAATGTTGAAAAGGAAGGGCATTAGGGTTTACTTTTTCAGAAGTAAAAACGTTATGCCAGTATAAAAAATATACCTAATTAGTTATAATAATGAAAACTGATAGTTGGAAAAGGAAAGGAAATCAAGAAATAGACCGAATATATAATGGATTTGCTGTTTAATAAAAGTGGCATTTCAGATCACTGAAGAAAATATTTATTCAATGACTGTCATAAGCAACAAAAAAATGTAAACACGTAGATGAAAACATGGGGGGAGGATTATAAAACAAATTCAGAATAAAGAATATTTTTCTAACTTTGACACAAAACCCAGAAGCCAAACAAAAGATTAATAAATTGAACTACCAAAAAAATAGTTTAACCAAATCAAGAAAAAAAAAATCTATAAAAGGCAAAGATAAAACTGGAAAAACATTTGCAACTCTTACATCAATGTGCTTATTATAAATGTTATAACTGGATAATAAACAGTTACAAATCAATAAGAAAGGGCTAAAAACCCAATGAAAATTTCAACAAAGGCTAAGAGAATAGTATTAGAAAAATAGATAAATAAATAAAAATAAAACCTCATATAGTTATTAATCACATGCATCTAAAGACCCTTCTCACTTTTCCGATTTGCCATGATCACAGAATTTTATTAAAAAAAAAAAAGTTGTTGGCATGAGTATTGAAAGGCAGGTATTTTCACACATTTGCAATGGGCATGTAAACTGAAACAGTCCCTGAGAAGCAGCAATAGCTACTGAAATTAAAAGCGTGCATACCATTGGGACCAGCAGGTGGCACAGAGGTTAAAGTATTGGACTCCTACATAGTCAACCTGTGGTTCAAGTCCTGGACCATGTAGCTTGCTTTCTCACTTTCCCTCTTTTTTCCTTTCTCTGGTCAAATTGAAAAATGATCATAATAAATAGAAATTAATAAATAATTCTACAAAAATAAAGTGTGCAAGCCTTTGACCCAGAAAACCTACTTCTGTACATATAACCTCATTTATTTTGAGAACTAATATATATTAATATTATTAATGTTAGCACTATTCATAAGGTCAAATTATTGAAAACAACCTAAATGTTTTTAATTCCGGATCCAGCTAGATAAAGTATAATATTTATGTAATAGAATAGTCAGCTATTGTTTGTAAGAATTGAGATATACCTATGTGTGCTGCTTTATTCAAACATCAAGGTGCAGAATGTTGTGTTTACTCTGGCAAAGTAAACATATATGGAATCTATATCTGACTGGGTGTGAAATGGAGCGTCGCCACCAACATAAACAGAAAACTGGTACCAGTAATCTTGTCTTGAAAAGGAAATGGGACATGAGAAATGAGAAAGAGTAGCATAGTGACACCAGAATCTGAATCTCATCAATATCCAAAATAACAGTATTAAAAATCTGCTCTGAAATATAGTAGGAGAAAAAGAAATGAGTATCAATCAGTTAATAATGTCTTAGTTCCTTTATCATTAACTTTAAAAATGATGTTCCCAAGATTAGGTCCCTGCATTTTTAAATGTAATAAATCAAATAAAAATGTTCAAAACCTAAAAATAAAATGACTTTCCCCATAATGGTGCGCCTTATGAACATTCCTGAGAAGAATGTTCATAGTGTACGAAAATGTTGTATAATATATACCACAGTGTAAACATGAGCTCAGGGAAGGAGATAACAGGATGGAGAACATTTCTTGAGAAGTTTCTTGAAATAAGCCATAATCCTACGCAAAGGAAACAACACAAGAAAATCAAGAGAATATGTAGATGTGTGAATGTCTTTAGGTATATGCCTGGGAATTCCAACTTTCACCCTCCCTCTGAAGTAAGAGCAATCAGTCCTGTAACCTACCCTGATGTGAATAACTTTAAACATGTTCTCTGTCCCAGGGGTTTTGCACCTGAACCCAGTCTACAGCTACTGAATCAAAAGTCTTTGTTCCTCTGTAAAGGAATCAGGTACCCAGACCAGGTGGATTTTTCTATAAGCATATATTTAGTGTAGAGACTTATAATAGTCCTTACAGAATCATCTCCTCTTGTTACAAGAAGGCCCTTCCCTTAGCTTTGGCAACATCACCAGCTCCCAAGATGGCACACAGCTAGGAAGCTGTATCCTGCTGCAGCAAGAGCAGGCAGTACTCACGACCATGTGGTTGTAAATGGTTTGGAATATTTTTAGTGTCTTGATATTCTGTTTTTAAAAATGAGCCAACATTTCAAAACCAACACTCTCCCCTCTTGCCTGAGGATTTACCAGTTTGTTTTTCAGACACAGTGCCTCTAAGACAAGGAGAGACAACACTCAAGGCAGAGCTGCCTGGGTAACTCCAAACCGGCTTGTTCAGACAGTGATTTTGTGTTACACACGCCCAGCTACTGTGCTCTGTTACTGCCTGGCCCCTGGCAGGCAGTAATAGAGGCTTTCCTGGCTGAAACAGCCTCTGATGCTCCCAGCTGCTTAGCTTCCTTAAGCAGGCATGTCCCTGGGTTCCCTAAGTCACTGGTTTGCTCATGCCATTGATTGCCTTATTCTTATCTGCACCCATGAAGGATGCATGTGCTTAAGCCCCCCCCCATCCTCATCGTCTTTTTATTTGTAATTACAAGGTTCAATCCTTTGATCCAGAACCAGATCAGTTCCTCACCTTCTATCCCACCCCATCTACATCTGCAGATTAATTAGCTACATCTGGTAGACAATCCATACTGCCCCCCACTCCCAGTTTAGTTCCTACCCTTGCCTTGTTATCCCCCATGTATAGAAACTTATTATTTTGATGAAATCCAGAGCTTTCATGGCATCTTGAAGATATTGAAGCATTCTTTCAATTATTCCCCACCCAGTTCATCAAATGGGTAATATTTGCTAAGCACGTTGATAACTAGTAAGAATACAATGATGAACAAAACTGGCGTAGTCCCTTCCTCCTGTGTCACAGTCTAGACCAAGAGACATTATTTATAAAAGTGAATTAAATAGACAAAAGAATTCCTGAAGGAAATGTATTGGGAGTTGTAAGAGGACAGAATGAGAATGGAGTGGATAAAATTACTTCAGCTGAGGTAGTCAAAGAAAACTTCTCTCAGAGGTGATATTTGAATAATGGGAATGATGAAAATATATGAAGAGAAAGGGGGAGAATACCAGGCCTAGCCACTCAAAGGCCTTAGCTGGAAGGAGTTGGATTTCATCTAAGTTCCATCAAAGAAGCACAGTGAGACAGGAGGTAAAAGCAAAAATGTCTGTCACCGTTTCCAGTGTCCTTGTGAGTGTGCACACAGTGGTCAGTTTTGTTTAAAAGTTTCTAGGAAAAGAGGAAAGGCAGAGGAAGAAGAAAGACAAAAGAAATGTATAAAAACCACAATCAAGTGGAATTTGCACATCTTAACATGGGAGACCAGTGGTGAAACTTTGGTGTCGAGTAATGGTTTGGAGTTGGGGTTATTTTTTTAGATGAAAATTGCATGTCTAATACCAATCTAGTAACTAGATTATAAAATAATGGTGGATCTTAGGGAGATAACTGAATTGAAGGCTATTCCAGAAATTCTAGATCACAGAGTACCCATTCTCACATAGAGAAAAATGAATGTGAAATACTTGATGAAAGGGCTTTCTCTATTTTACCTTGTAGTCATAGTACCTGGAACATAATAGGCACTCAAAAAGTGTGATACATAGGACATATCATAGAAATATTCATCTGGAAAATTAGTAATTCTGAACCAAAAAAAATACTATTTTGCTCTTAATTTTAATGTCACTAAATTTGTAGTCTCAAGCTAGTCTTACAACATTTTTCTCATTTGCCTTTGCCCAGTCAAATAAAATAAACCTCCAGTTCTACTAATACAGATTGAGCCTTTGGATTTACAGAGCAGAGTTCAGCCTTTGAAGGCGCTTTGCTTCTACGTCAGCCAGTAATAAATGTCAGCAGTGTTTGACATCCAGAGAGCTAGTATGTAGTTTGTCAAATTCAGACTTACAAGGGGAAAATTAGACTTTTAATTATAACAGCATAATTAAATTCAAGGTGTGTATTCAACTACACTGAATGAAGCATTTCTTTCTCATAAAGAATTTATTTGGAAACCACAAAGAAGCAAGTATAAATTACCAGTCTTCTTTCAATGAAAAGGTTTAGTCTTTAAGAGAGAGAATGCTTTCTCTTAAGTTTCTTAAACTCGGAAATATTTTACTTATTTTCTACAAAATGCGTTAATTAAGGCAGAGAAAAACTTGAATTTTTAACCTGTCTTTTGTCTATAAGTCAGGAAAAATTGTTTAATTTAAGACTACTAATTTTTTTTTTAAGATTCTCCACCCATGTTTGAGGAATTCCCAAGTGTCAATTATATTTCGATAAAATTTGATACCTTTTTTCCTCTATGGGAAAAGAGAAAGTGGCTGATGGATAAAAGTGATGAAAAGAAAACCACTGAATCTGTGCTCAGTTGACCTCCAGGTTGGATGCGAACCCAACAGAGTTTTCAAGATGCCACTCTCTGTGTGAGTCCTCAAAACACCACCAATCCCAGGAGAAGAGAAAAAAAGAATAAGTATTCATGAAGAAATAGAAAAATACCTAATTTCTATTATTTCCCCCAAAGTAATGATTTTAATGAAGATAGAAAATGCAGTGGTTTTGCATTCCCTCCCCTGGAAACCCACAGAAAAAATCGAAATAATGAAAACCAGTTGGGCTGGGGGGACACCATCTTCAGTGAAATGGCTATGTTCTCATTCTATGATTTGGAGCAGACAACTACAGAAGACAAAGGAAATGCAAGAAAATACATACTATGTCAGATTTGAATCAGGGCACAGTTCTCTCCTCAAATGAGTGTCATGGCCCCATACAGCATTTACCATAATTATTAGATTAAGAAAATGGGTTATGAGGGCATGGTTAGGTCATGGGGACTAAAAGAGCCATAAGCTAATATTGCAGAACCATGGAGCAGAGCCTAAGCAGAAACCATGCTGTTACATCATTTTCATTCTTATATGTGGGCCTCTCAGCTGAGGAAGGTGAGCAGAGGGAAAGCAGGGTGGAGTGGAGTGGGAATAAGATGACAATACAGAGAACACGGACATCAGAAGGGCTTTGTTACACGCATACACATGAACCTCCTGAGTGGGGAGGCATACTCTCAGGGCAAAAGAAGTAAAATACTTGGTTAGAGGGTATTTGCAACTACACATCTAGGTAGAAACTAAGCACTACTTTTATAATTTTTATAAATGCATAAAAGGTTTAGTTTCAAACCAGGCTCTTTCAAAGTGACACAGGAGTGCTGGGTGTTCAGACCCAATATCCATTCTCATTCATGTCTAATGCTCATGATGAATTAGAGATGTGAACACAGAAAGGAGAGTAAAGCAGAGTTTATTATGAGAAGGAAGATGAACAGAGCTCCTACACAGGGAGGAGGCCTGAAGGGGTTGCCAAAGAGGAGGGGTATTTATCTAGCAGTGGGACAGTGAGCTAGCTTTCTAATAGGGAGGTGGACTTTAGAAAAAGTTTACATTGACATCTGAGTGATTTATTACCCTATTCTTCATGTGGTCAGCAGACTATAGCATTCTGTACTTCTTGTTAGAATAGTTACTAAATAGACACTGTTGCCCTTTGCTATGGCTGCTCTGAGTCTCAATGTAGCCAGCTTTTAGCTGTGAAAACTTAGCTACTGTGACTCCATCTTGGGTCTTTAACCTATCTGTGTGCTCAATATCCCTATCTCTTGCTTTATTACAAGAAGTCACACTTTTTTAGAGACATGTAAAAAGGGTGTATATTGTGCATTAACCAGATGACAGGGGAAAAACACAGAGACTTCATTCAAAAGAAAAACACAGTGACTTTCTTTCAGGGACCTTACCTTATGTACCTGCAAGTGAGGCTAGCTCAAGTCTTAAAAGGAGGATCAGCTAACTTTTGGGTACTTCTTGGAGAGTATTGCTTCTCAAGGCTCTTAGAATTGTATTTTTCTAATATAAGCAAGTTTGGGGTAATAAGGAAGAAAGAGACATAACAGGGTGAACAACTTGTCCTGGTTTGTCTAGGACTATCTAGGTTTTAACACTGAGTCCTGCATACTGGGAAACACTTCAGATAGTTAGTTACCTGAGACTGGACCCACAATTCCTCCAAGATCCATCAGTCAAGGAGGGGTCCTAAAAATAGTATTCCGACTCTGTTTGGAAACTGCATTAGGGATAAAGAATTAATCAGGAGAATATAGACTGGGAAGAGATGAGACTCAGGTAAGTGATGGAAACTTCAAGAGTGCAAAACCCTGTAACCATACTGAACCCTTAACCACTGGTGGGCAGTTGAGGTCCTAGAAGCCTATAATAAATGATGATTTTATTTCTAAGTAGCTTTTATAAAATAGTCCTCTTGGACCAAGAAGCAACAAAGACATGAGGAACCAGAGAAGGCCAGAGTTCTCTGATCAGGGTTCAAAAAGACAGCTGCCACATTTCTGCTTAGTGGCATGGGAAAGTTTGGCAGCGAAAACTGTGAATTTCATTGAAACATCCAAAAACATGGGGCTTTGTGTGACTAATTGTATTATTCCATTAGCTGCTTCCCTAGAATTCTTCTCTAGAGAATTAGTTATCGTTAAATAAATGAAGTCCTGCTGCTATGGCTCTGTCGACACAACGTGGAGCAGCTCACGTGAGTGGCTGGGAGTCTATGCCTGCACAGTGGTTGTCAAGGGCTCAGTTCTAACTGGAAACCAAATGCAGGACACCAGTGAACCCACTGTGTGCTTTCTTCAGCCCTTGACACTCCACGCTGAAAGGATTGCTCAGTGGGTCTTGGTTTGAGAACCGGCAGTGGTCGTAAGAAAGGGCTTGAAGGATTACTGAGAAGGAGGTCAACATGATTAACTAGTGTTCAGGCTGGATTGGAAAGGACATGAGAGGGCAGAGGAAATGGAAGTGCAAATAACAGTGAAGGACACGATGATATAAAAAACAAGTGGGTCAAAATTTATGATCAAGGGACCAGCAGTTAGTGTAATGGCTATGTCGCTGGACTCCCATGTAGTCGACTGTGGTTTGAGTCCCGGACTTGGTTGGCTTAAACTCACACCGGGCGTGTGTGCGAGTGTGCCCAAGATCCTGAGAGGAGAATGGAGGAGAAGAGATTGCAGCATGGTCATCCCCCCTGGGGGGTGATTTCTCACTTTCTGTCTCTCTGTCTCTCTCTGTCTTTCTGGCGAGCACACGTGCCCTATAGCAAAAACATCTCTATAAAAAACAAAAACAAAAAGAAAAACAAAAAAAAACAAACAAAAAATTATGATCAAAGGACTGAATGTTGTATTAATCAGGATTCTCTAAACAGATTCTCTAAATGAAACAAATAGCTCATGTATAGAAGTATAAAATATACGAGATGGGATTTATTAGGAGAATCGGTTCTCATGATCGTGGCAGCTGGGGAATTCCACAATTGAAAAAGACCAATCTGCTTTGTGTATTTGCCCTTTCCTGCTTCCAGATGATTGCATAGTGCTGCCAATCTCCAGGGTGAGTCTTCCCCACCTAGTACCCTGGGCCTCACATGCTCATCTTTTTTGGAAACACCTTTGCAGGTACACCCAGAATGATGCTTACCAGATTCCAGATATTCCTTAAACCAGTCAAGGTGGCACCTAAAACTAACATCAAAATGCAAGGTTTCAAAGAGAAAATAATTCATCAAAAGTAATTAATAATAATTACTCAAAGGCCCGGAGTATTGGCATGAAAGAAGATTGCTAAAATGGAATGAAGAAGGATGTCCTTGGAAGCAGATGACAAAAGAAATTCCTAGAGAATTGGATGAATCAGTGTGGGCACTGAATTTTGTCCAGAATTATGTCAAAAGTTGCAGTGAGCTCTGGGCAGCCCCAAGCAATTTGCCACCCATGGACACAGGTCTATCCATATCACAGACCTTTACTGTGGCCCCCAGTTCTTATCAGAGTAACCCTCAGTCACGTGCTAGAGGGAAAATAGAGATTTATATGGGGAACCTGCATGCAGGGGCTATTGGGACCAAAATCCTATTTCTATATTCAGTGATCAGAAAACTGCATTAATCTCATAAATGCTAAAATGATTAGGGCAGCCCAGTGGAAAAGCTCTCCTGGTTTGATAATTGAGCAAAGTCCTCAGGGAGAGGATAGCCAAAGACTTACTTAACTTCTTCAATATCAACAAACGTGATCTTGAAGTTCAGCCAGGCGCTTGAACCACAGACTAAAAGGCAAGTTAATGGAATAAATGACTAAATGATCACCATATGAACAGCTTGGAAGCAAAATGCAGAATTGTGCATGTATTTCTGTGTGTGTGTGGGGGGGGTGGGTGTGAGGGGGTGCTGAGGTTGTCCACATGAGTTGGGGGAGGAAAGAGGAGCAAACCTAGAACTGGCTCTTTTTAACTTTTCGCCTGATTACGACTTGAGGTCCATTTAGCTGTCTTCTGCTCAAGTTTTGTACCGCTTTCCTTGTTTCATCAGTGGAAAAATCAACTGTGAACTACAGACATTAAAGAGGGACTTCTACCACACACTGAAAATCAGTCTAGCTATTTTTGAAAAGGCTGTCTTAATACTAATAGCAACCATGTGTTTACTATGTGCCAACCTCTGTTCTAAGCAATTTCTATTCATTAATTTATCTAATCCTCATAATAAATTTATGAAGTAGATGTTTTTATTATCCTTACTCTATCAATACAGAAAGCAGGCACAGAGAAGTTAAGTAACTTTCCCATATGAAGCCTTGACTTGAACCTGTGCAGAAGGGCCAGGGCCCATGTTCTTTTTCTTTTTCCTTTTTTTTTTTTTTTTTGGTTTTGCCATAGGTTTCATGTTCTTGCCAGAGAGAGACAGAGAGATACAGTGAGGAGGAAAGTGAGGAGTCACACCCTAGGAGGAATGGCCATGCTACAATCCCTTGTCTTTCATTCTCTTCCTGGAACTCTGGGCACTCAAGCACATGTGTCCGGCATGATTTTCAAGCCACAAGGCCCAAGACTCAAACTGTAGTTGGCCATGTGAGAGTCCCAAGGCCGGTGTTCTTTTTTTTTTTAAGGCTTAAATGCATTTAAATAACTTGATGCTGCATTACTGCTCCATTTCTCAGAAAAAAAACTCCATATGTAAGGTATCAGAACAAATCAAACATGGCACACCAATAAAAAAAAAAAATGCACAGCATAGCAACCTAAGATAGGCAAGGCTAAGAGCTACTGTCAGACCCTCATGTCACAGCAGCCCTGTTTCCAAGATTGTACTAAGCCTATCAAGAGAAGGCCCGTGTTCTTAACAAGTAATCCAGGGGATTGTAAAGAGTTGTCTTCACACCAGGACCAGCAGTTAGCATAATGACTATGTCGCTGGACTCCCACGTAGTCGACCGCGGTTCGCATCCTGGACCCAGTGGCTTAAAACTCATGCCGAGCACGTTTGCGTGCATGCCCAAGATCCCGAGAGAAGAATGGAGGAGAAGGGATTGTGGCATGGCCATCCCCCCGAGGGGGTGATTTCTCGCTTTCTATCTCTCTGTCTCTCTGTCTGTCTGGCGAGCGCACATGTGCTATAGCAAAAACCTCTCCAAGAAAAAATTAAAAAAAGAGTTGTCTTCACACCAGCAGTAGCAGCAGTACCTGGAAACTTGTTAGAAATGCAAATTCCTTGACTCTGTATCAAACCTAATCAGAAACTTTGGAGTTGGGAATTAGGAATGTGTTTGTGTGTGTGCGCGTTGTTTTTGTTTGTTTGTTTTAATTTGACCAGAGAGAGGCAGAGAGAGAGAGAAAGCGAGAAAGTAAGCTTCCAGGTCTGGGACTCGAACCTCAAACCACGATCAGCCATCTGGGAGTCCGGTGCCTTAACCACCATGCCATTTGCTGGCCCCATGTATGTGTGTGTTTTTACAAGCTCCCCTCAGGTCTGGGAGGTAGGCCTAGATTTGAGAAACAAGGCAGTATATCGTACTGTTACCATGGGGTAACAGCTCACGCTGAGAGAAAAGGCCACGCTGATCATTCATTTACCTGTTTCAGGAGTTTAGAGTAACTGCTTCTTCAGAATTTCTAGATAGAGCTGTTACTCGCTGTACCAAATTCTACCAGAAAGAGTTCACTAAAATTCCTCCTCCATTTTTCCTAAGGGGTAAGGTTCATGGCACAAACTGTCAGTATTCAGATTAGAGGAGAAAAAGCACCCTTTCTCTGTCCAGCATTGTTTCCACATCTGCTCATTTTCAGTTTTAATTGGAGAAGATGTGGCTCACAAACAGTGTGTTTTAAATCACAGGGTCTGATCCAGGTAAAAAAATCACCCAACCTCTTCAAAGTGGTAACTACAGACACAGTCAAATCTATCTGCCAGATCAGCTTCCAGGTGACACTGTAAGATCATTCTAAAAGTTCGCCTGTCTATCACTATGAAAAAGTGACTTCCTCATTCTCAGAATTTCCACAATATCTTTTCAAATCAAATTAAGAGATAAAATGTCATTCTCCCTAGCTGGGTTATATATTTTTGAATATTCTTTTGGCTCAATGAATACGTGAGGAAAGTCTTCAAAAAGTTCATGAAGACGCATATTATTAAAAAAAAAAATCTATGCATAGACTTCAAAATTTTTTGCACTAATTAAAGTCATAGTTGAATGCAATGTTTTTGATAAACTTTTTGAAAGCTATTTTGTACTTACAAAAAAAGACTGGGGGGCGGGGGGGGGGGGAGTGGTGTGGTGGTTAAGGTGCCAGAATCACGTGGCTGACTGTGGTTTGAGTCCCTGATCTTACTACCTGGAAATCACTCTGGGAGCATGTTTATGGGTCTCCAAAAATCCCAAAAGGAAACTGGAGGAGAAGGGATTGCAGCAAGTCCATGCCCACCCCCTCCCCCAGGCAGTGATTTCTCACTTTCCCTCTCTCTAGGTCTCTCTCTGGTGAGTGCATATACTCCATGGTAAAAATTAAAAAAAAAAAAAAAAGAGTGGGAGGAAGTAAACTAACACAGTAACTGTGTCTGGTTTTGGAAAGTGGGATTATGGTAGTATTTTTTTCTTCTTAGACTTTTATATCTCTTGAACTCCAAGCTCACATCTCTAACTGCCTACTCAGCACCCATTTGTCTGCTTTGCAACTCAAACTTAAGCACTGAATTTCTACTCCTTCCTTAGCAAAATTACCCCCCTATTATTCCCATCTCGATTTAAAAACAAAACAAAACAAAACAAAAACAACAACAACAAAAAACATCTTGCAGATGCTTGGGTCAAATCTTACAGTCATTCTGTACTATAAGATTTTACAAGCTTTTCAACTTCTCAGAAATTCTATTTGGTCAGGGCTAGCAGGTGGCATGGTGGTTAAGTGCCCTCCCACATGACCCACCATGGTTCAAGTCCTAGACCTGGTGACTTGCTTTCTCTCTCTCTTTCTCTCTCTCTCTCTCTGTCCCTCTCTGGTGAAACTGAAATAAGAAAGAAAGAAGGAAAGAGAGAGAGAGAGAGAGAAAGTAAGTTAAAGAAGTTAAATAAGTTGGTTCTTTAAAAAAAATTCTATTTGGCCAACTATGTCCAGAAGAAACCATGTTCTAGCAATACCACAAAACCACTCTGATTCAAACCACCCCGTGCCTGACCTGATTATTGTGGTTGCCTTCTTTCTGGCCTCTCTTTGCACTCTTACCCGTACGTATGTTCTTCATAGAGTAGATAGAATGGCCTTTTTATTTTTTAAGGTTACTTACGTATTCCATGAGATAGTAAGGCAGAGAGAGAAAGAGAGACAAAGAGATAGTGTGATAGGCAGGTAGACAGTAATGAGCAGGCAGCCCTAAGAGAATAGCAGAAGGACAAATGCCACATTGATCACAACTTATCAGGAGTTACAACCAGACCCTCCATGAGATGCCTTCTTCCCACCCAGCTCCTGGTGCCGGGGAGGTGAGGCAAATACCATTTTTCTTCTTGGTACCTGAGGAAGACACATAGGGATGACTGTAAATTTCCCTTTTATCATCCACTGTAAATACAAAAAGATTCAACCAGATATTTTGGTCAACATCCCAATTCCCATTGGGGCAATAAACTATTTGGGCAGTCTATCCAAATTAGGCATCCTGGCTCATATTGGGCATGCGCAGTTAAGTCATCAAATTCCTCAGGTTCTTCACCTGAGAGAGAGATACGCAAGCATAGGAGAAAGCCCCTCTCCCTGATTCAAACAAAGGACTTAAATAATATGACAGACCTCCCACTGTTAAATATTCATTATCACCTCTTGTAATAAAAATAACACCTAACCAGTTCCAAGGCAGTTGCTACCTGACAACCTGCTGGCCCAAAGGTCTTTTGGGTGAACTTCTTTTCTAAAATCTTTCTTTCCTATTAAACTCTTTCCTACCTACTTTTATTGTGGTTGTGGCTTTATTTTGCACCTGGGGACAGGTCTTTAATTTTAGTGATCTGGGTCCCAAAGAACCAAAGACTTCACAACGCAGCTCGACACTCTCCCATCCTATGACAACAGCTTCTCCAACAGGATCTTGATTCCACAACCCACTCCCAGCTTCTGTCAGCCTGGACCACATACACGTGTATGCTCAGTGTAGAAGAGGTTTCTGGACACAGAGTGACCCTTTTAAAATACAAACTGGTTCACGTTGCTCTACTGATCAAAGTTTTACAGCAATTACCACAAACTGTGAAGAGTCTGAGTGTAGGGAGCAACTGGGTCTGAACAACACAGCGGTGACCTTTAAACACATGCACAGACAGGTTCTTTGCTCTGTCCCTGCAAGACTAGGAAAGCCATTAACAAAAGAATATGCCCTCTGCCTCTGCGTGGAAAGTTCAGAGTGGTGTAGGGTAAAGGAAACCACGTGCTAATTAGGATAGGCCTGGGAAGATAAGAGAACATTCTAATCAATGGCATGGCACCAGAGGTTTCACATCTTCAGCTGATTAACATCTGACAACAACTGGCTTAGCATTAGGCCTTCCCTTTCCCCCTTTTTTGTCCTTGAATGGAATAGATCTAGGAATGACTGGGGCCACAGCTGCCTCCATCAGAGGAGTCTGGACCACCCTATCCCTGCTTTTTTCTCCTCCTGTGTCTTTGCATATTTATTTTTATGTTATTTCTAATCCACGGCCACTCCCACTCAGAACACGTGTTCAGCCGTGTGGGTTAAGGCACCTGAGACTGGATTTTACTCTCCTTAGAAGTTAATAAATGAACCTATCAGTGTTGCATGGATGCAAATGACACAAGACTCCTGGGTTCGTGACAGAGGATTTCGTTACCATAGCATCAGTGGGTTTGTATCAGCTTTCCCTGCTCTCTAAGTCCCGTAAGGGCAAGGGAACTGGCCTAAATAAATGAGTGTGTAAGCTTTGGGTTGCATTATAGACGAGGAACTCTAGCGCAGGGAATCCATTGTTTTACAGCAAATATTAACAAGGGCCTGGACGAAGACGTCAAGATTGCTCATTACAAATACAATCCCGAGAAATGGCCTGGGTAAAGAATGGTCAGGGTCTTGCCTTCTCGGCATACTCATGAGGACATGGAGGAGTGTAAGACATCCATAGAGGACAATCTTTCCTGTGTTGATCAGAATGATGACCTACAAGGCCTCACACAGTGTGCATTCCTCCACTCTCATGTCTTCCTTTGTTCTCTCTAATCACTCCACTGATGACCGTTCCACCTTCGCCACACCCCTTCCTCACCGTGCCTCAGCATGCCAGCCATGATCCTCCCTCAAGACTCCAGGTCTCACTGTTTTTCTGCCTGAACGTGCATCCTCTACATGTGCTTGTGGTGCTACAGAGTGCAGGGTTGTGCCCCAAATCCACATGTTGAAATCCTAACCCTCGAGGTGATGGTACTGAGAGGAGGGGCTTTGGGAAGGGAGTTACATCATGAGTGCAGACCCTTCTGACTGGAATTAGATCCTTATCAAGGAGCTCCACCATGTGAAGATGCGGCAAGAAGGCAACATCCATGAAACAGGAGACGGGCCTCATGAGACACCGAATCTGCTGAGGCCATGACCTTGAAGTTCTCATCCCCCCTCGTGGAGAAAAAGGAATATTTCTTGTAAGTCACCCAGTTTATGGTATTTTTGATTAAGCAACATAAGTAAAAGAAAATGCATGATTTAACTCTCACTTCCTTCAGGACCTCGCTTTTTCAGTCAGGTTTCCTAGAACTCCCATCGTCAATCCTTCTGGCACTCCATATCTTCCTTCCCAGATTGGGTTTTCGGCTTTGCTGTTACCACCATCTGACATAGCATGTAAATGTTTACATAATATATAGATATACACACATACATATGGCATACTACATTTTATACATATATATATATATGTAGTGCGTGTGTCATTACTTCATCTATTTTAAGTCTCTTCTCCAAGAGGACAGGCACTTTGCCTATTTGTTCACTGCTGATTCACCAGTGTCTAAAATTAGTGCCACAGCACATAATAGATGTTCAATAAACGTGAATAATGTTTTTATATATATTTTTTTAATTTTCTAAAATGAACCTTTTTTTTTTTAGTAATCAGAAAAAAAAAAAAAACTGCTTTCGGATAAAAGACTTTTCTTGAATGCAGTAAATGTTTTATATGCCCAAACAACTCAGATCCCAGCTCTGTCCATGGCTGAGGTAAGAACAGCTAGTAATAGCTAACTTTATCAAGTTCTTACTATATTCTAGGCACTTTATAAAGTAGCTTATGTAGTATTCACCCATTTGTGAGGCATTAGCTTCATTTTACCTAAGAGTTTTTTTAATTTTCTAAAATGAACCTTTTTTTTTTTTAGTAATCAGAAAAAAAAAAAAAACTGCTTTCTGGATAAAAGACTTTTATTGAATGCAGTAAAGTGTTTATATGCCCAAACAACTCAGATCCCAGCTCTGTCCATGGCTGAGGTAAGAACAGCTAGTAATAGCTAACTTTATCAAGTTCTTACTATATTCTAGGCACTTTATAAAGTAGCTTATGTAGTATTCACCCATTTGTGAGGCATTAGCTTCATTTTACCTAAGAGAAAACTGAGACACAGTTAGTAACATGTTTGAGATCACAGGACATAACTGGAATTGGGGTAATGAACCCAACAATACTGCTGCTCTGAGAGTGAGTTAAGGAGGGCCACTGCTGACGGCCCTAGGCTTCGGCATGCCCTCAGCATTATCTAAGTCCCCTTAAGTTACCTGAGACCAGTCAAGTCTAGCAGTACTTACATGATAAAAGTCATGGCCCCATTTTCTTGACCCCATTTTCTGTCTTCCACATTCTTTCCAACTCTCTGCCCTCCACTGGGAGGGAGATTCTGAACTTTGAAACTTCCAATTAAGTTTTTTCAGAATGGTCCTGAGGTGGCTCCCAGGATGTGGCCTGCTCAGTGGATCATTTCTTTCACAGGATAAAGTGAGATTAGACCACAAGAGTGGCTGACTCATGCCTATTGGCCCACTCACAGGACAAGCTCTGGATTCAGGGCTATGGATGGCCATGGCTAGCTCTCATGCTAGAGCCAGTGTATGGGGCCATGTTAGCTCTGGCCTGTCTGTATGTGGGCATACTGTCTACAGCACCTGAGGACACTGAGGGCAGTAATCTCGCACTGGGTACTCCTACAAAGCAGACTCACAACCTCTTCCTCAAGGTCTGTGCCCTGCATCAGACAGTGTCCCTGGACTCTGGAAACTGCTACTTTGCAATGCAAATAGACTCTTCTCCTGGTTCTCTCCTGACTCTGAGTGGTATGGTGATAAGATTTTAGGTCAACATGCATAGTGGTTGAGGTGCTAGACTCCCACATGGCTGAAAGTAGATCAAGCCCAGGACCTAACAGCTTGTTTTCTCACTTTCTCTGTTTCTGTCTTTCGCTAGTGAATATATGTACCCTGTAGCAAATGTTTAAAAATAGTAATAATGATATATGAAGTTAATTTAAGGAAAAAGAAAGGTTTTCTCTTAGGTCAGTTGGTTTCTATGCCAGATGATGAATGGAGATTTCTTTCTTTCTTTCTTTCTTTTTTTTCAAGAGGTTTTCACTATAGGGTACATACACTCGCCAGAAAAATAGAGAAAGACAGACAGAAAGCAAGAAATTATCCCCCCAGGGGGGATGGCCACACCATAATCCCTTCTTCTCCATTCTCCTCTCGGGATCTTGGGCACGCATACACACATGCCCAGAGGGAGTTTAAGCCACAGGTCCAGGACTTGAACCGTGGTTAACCACATGGGAGTCCAGCGACATAGCCATTATGCCAACTGCTGGTCCTGGATAAATGGAGATTTCTTATGCACATGGGACAGCCCTTTTCTGCTGGCTTTGAGTCTCTCACCTCTTCTCCTCAGTGGTAGCAAGTGTCTCGAGGGCACAGGTGAGGTTTACATTAAAATAGACCCTATTCTTAGGATATAGAAATTATGACTTAACCGGTTAAAGAGGAAAATATGGTAGGCTGATGTGTTGCTCTTTATACTATACAATTCTAATCAGTAAATTTAACAGACAACAAATGAATTATTGTTCTCACATTGTGCCACACACTCTACATAAGACTTGTGTTTGTGGTCATCACAGATGTATACATAATACTTAGCATGGCAGAGTAATAACCTTTGAGTGCCAGTGGGAGCTACTATTGGTGGATAATGCAGCATCATGAATAATGCAGTAACAAGCAACTGAGTAATGGGATCAGGGAATGGAAAAGCAAGATGACCTCCACTGTCTCAACCAAAACAGGTCAGAATGAGTCATGGCGTTGTGAGTGACATCATTGATCTCTTTTTCTCACGGTGAGAGAATAGACATGAGAGGTGGTTTCTAGAACTGAACAGGCAGAAATGGTGCTGGAACATGATACAAAAAAAAAAAAAAAAAAAAAGCAGAAACCTTCTGGGCCAGCAGGTGGCATGGATACTAAGGCACTGAATATCACAGGCTAAGAGGTTCAAGTCCCAGACCTGATGGTTTGAAAATCACTCCAGGTGTGTCCCCAAAATCCCTAGAGGAGAATGGAGGAGAAGGTATTGCAGTGTGGCTATCCTCCCCAGGGGCTGATTTCTCACTTTCCCTCTCTCTCTATCTATCTATCTCTAGCAAGTGCACATGCCTTATAGCTGAAACAAAAACAAAATCAAACAAAGAAATATTCTGAGGTCAACCTTTCATTTAATATCTAAACAAAATGTCAGCAAAATCTAGCCACCTTTTTTTATCATCAGTTGTCCTTCTCTATCATATTTGTTTAAAAAAAAAAAGACACTTTATCTTGATATTCTGAAGCCTGTTTCTATGCTGAGATGCTCACAGTAAATAGTATCATTGCTATTTTATTCTACTATGTACCTTCCTCTTTAACCCCATTCCCAGCCTCCATCAGTAGCTAGTTTTCTTGATAAATGGATTCCCACTGGCCAGTACCTCTCCATTACTCCTCCAGCTACTTTCCCTTGTACCTCATCGTTTAGCACCTCCTCCTATTCTCACTTTCTCCACAGCAAATAAAAACCTAAACCAGAAACAGAAAATGTTATTACTTTCTGCTTCCTTAATATAGTTTTTCTAAGCATAGCCTTTCAATGACCATAATCAAAATCACTAGAGTTGTTTGTTTGTTTGTTTTTGTTTTTGGGTTTTTTTTTTTTTTTTTTTTGAGAGGTTTTTGCTATAGGGAGCATGTGCCCATTAAAAAGACAGAGAGACAGAAAGTGAGAAATCACCCCCAGGGGGATGACCACACCACAATCCCTTCTCCTTCATTCTCCTCTTGGGATCTTGAGCATGCACGCAGATGTGCCCAGCGTGAATTTAAGTCACTGGATCTGGGACTTAAACCACAGTCGACTACATGGGAGTTCAGCAACGTACCATTACGCTATCTGCTGGTCCCTTTTTTTAAAAAAAAATACATGTTTCTAGACCCACCTAAATCTACTGAATCAGAGCCTTTTGGAATATGGCCCAAATCATGCATGTTTAACCAACTCATGTTGCTTTTTTTTTGCAAGCTACTTAACAAAGCATGGGGGGTGGGGGACAAAAAAAAAAAAAAAGGAAAGCAAAATGGGAAAGATAAAAAAAAAAATTACACCAAAACGATAAGTTATCTAAGAATAAATCCAATCAAAGAAGTCAAAGACCTCTACAAGGGAATTCATAAAACATTTAAAAAAGAAATTAAAAATGATTAAAAAGAATGGGAAAATATCCAATCCATGTCTCCTGGATTGGAAGAATTAATATAATCTAGATGTCAATTCTATCAAAATTAATCTACAAATTCAATGCAATTCCAATCATTGGAATTGATTGGAATAAAATTCTCACAGAAATAGAAAAGACAATCATAAAGTTCATTTGGAATCATAAAGCACCTTGTGTTGCCAAAGCAAGGGGAATAAAGCAGGAGGCATCTCACTTCCTGACCTCAAAAATATTACAAAATTGTGATACTTAGAACAGTGTGGTATTGGCACAAAAACAGTCAGGTAGACCAATGGAACAGAATTGAGAACCCCTACATAAACCCAAAACATATAGACAACTGATCCTTGACAAAGGACACAAGACAATCTAGTGGGAAAAAGAAAATCTCTCCAGCAAATGGTGCTGGGGAAACTGGATATCCACCTGCAGAAGAATGAAATTGACCTTTAAATCTCTTACCACTAATAAAAATAAACTCAAAATGGCTTAAGGATCTAAATGTATAACCTCAAACTATAAAACTACTGGCAGAAAACACAAGAAACACTACATGAGGCTAAAAATCTTCTCCACAGCAAAATAAACAAGAACTAGAGTGAAGAGACAACCCTAAAAGTTGCAGAATATATTTACAAACTATACCTCAGATAAGGGCCTGATAGCCAGAATATAAAGGGAACTCATGCAGCTTACCTGTGTGCATGTGTGTGTGGCGCATACACACACACACACACACACACACACACACACACACACAAATCAGTCCAAATAAAAGATGGGAAAATGAGCTGCACAACTTTCCAACAAAGACATACAAATGGCCAAAAGGCACATGAACACATGCTCAATCTCTCTAATCATAAGGGATAAAAAGCACAATGAGATACCACTTAACCCCAGTCAGAATGGCAAATATTAAAAAAGAAAGAAAAAAAGAATGATAAGTTCTGGTGGGGCTGTAGTGAAAAGGGAACTCTCGTACACTATTGGTGAGAATGCAAATTAGTACAACCACTGTGGAAAATGATATGGAGGTTCCTCAGAAAACTCACTGAAATCCAGTGTATAACCTGGCCTGACCATTGCAGTGCGAGAACTGGAAGGACTAGGGTTCTTGTTACTATGGAAGCGCCATGCATCTCAGTGAATAGTCAGTATATCCATGAGACATTGTAAAAACAATGAGAGATCAATGAGCCATGACGATCCAGATACCTAGTCAATACGGATTTATAGGTGAAGCTATTTGGAAAGTTTATGAAGACTTTGTTAAATCCTAATGATATCATCAAATAAATAAGAATGCAAAAGGCCCTTGAAAAAAATGAAAGAAACCTACAAATAGTACTATGATACACTCTAGTAATTCCACTCTTAGGTATCTACCTAAAAGATAGAAAAACTCTCAGTTCAAAAACCACTTGCCCGTCCATGTTTATCACAGCTTTATTTACAATTGCTAGGACATAGAATCCACCCAAACTGCCAAAAATAGACAAGTGTATTGAAAAAAATGTGGCATATGCACTCTATGGGATACTACGCAGGCATAAATAATAAGATCCTGACATTTGTTCCAAAGTGGACAAAAATGGAAGACTTAGTGCTAAGCTAAGCAAGCCAGGCTATGAAAGACAGACTTTGTATGTCCCCACTCAATATATACTGAATGTCTGCACTCTATAGCAGAAACTAAAAGATTGGAAGGTCTAAGAGCAGGGAGGGCAACTTTAGGTACCAGAGATAGTAATGGAGGAGTGATAGGGGGTGGATAATAGAGGAAGGGAGGGAGGAGAACAGGAAAAAATAAACAATATGTTTAATTGACACAAAAATGAAGTTATTTGCTGATAATAATGTATACGGCAATGTCTTTGTCTTGACTGGTATGTACTATATTCATGATGGGAAAAACCATGTTGTACTCTGCGAAGATGTACAGGATTAACTGTAAAAGATATATAGATAGATAGATAGATAGATAGATAGATAGATAGATAGATATAGATATAGATGTGAAAGAAAATCACCAATATTGTTAAACCTCATGGTTTGTAGAGTCAAGTACTAAAGCAAGCACAGCCATCCAGTGCTGCTTTAATTGATGCCACAGGTCAACTGCTAAATACAATGGTGCTGCCTAAGCTGGGACAAACGCTATGTTACAACGGGAAGTGCAGGCTGCGCCTTTTGTCCTTCAGCCTGGAACCTCTTTGACTCGCTTGTCTAACTCCTGTATCGTTAATAGCCAGAATCCTCAGTGAAGCGTTCTGGGCTCCTCTTGCCTCTCTTTTGAGTGGCCTGGTAGCATTTCACATTTCATTCATACCTCTTTTTATAATACCAACCAGATTGTGTTTCTGATTTTTTTTCTCCAAAAGATCGTTTCCTGCCCCAAATTATGAAGTTCTTCAGAGCTGAGATGGCTTTTTATCTCCTACAATTTATTGCTGTTCTTCCCCCAAAATAAGTGCTCAATAAATATCTGCTGAATTCATGAACAAAAAAGCCAAAGAACAGACCCACGTGATTTCATAAAGTTTTAAATAAAGCCCTTTAAATCATCTGTGTGCTGACTCATAAAAGAAATATGTTACTTGAATCTACTCATTAATGTTATTGATTTCCTTATGGAAAAATATGTGTTGTGTTCAAAGTCAAAGAAGCTTTAATACAGGTCAGACCCTCCCTCATAAACCTTTGGAAGTGGCATTGAAAATGAAGAGATGGTGAAACTGTGTTACATTATGAATAAGGCTAAAAATACACACTCAAAGTCATCTGGAAGTTTTCCAAGAAGCAAAACTAGCCATATGTGGCATTTAAACCTAACATCTGCTTTTTTCAACCTGTTCAGCTGGGCCATTTGCAAGACATTCCAGCTCTTCCCTTCAAAGTGATGTGAGCAGGAGCGAGACCCCATTGGTGAGAGCATTTTCGGTTAGGCCATAGAAGGGCAGTTATCTGTGGTAATCCCACAACTGACGGAAGAGCTGGAGCCAGGAATAGGCAAAGGGAATACTTTGACCTGGTTGTGACTTTTCCTCAAGTTGACCTCCCATCTCCCGTGACAGCTTGCTGTCTCCTCCTTCCCCATTGGCTCACTCTTCCCTTACGATTGAGTCTCTTTTCAAGTCCCAACATGGCAACCATCTTTAACTAAAGAGAAGTTTGGTTTTATATGTTATAAAAATGAAGATGCTCTTTTAAATAAAACATAACTGAATCCCAAATAATGTTTATGCATCATGACCTAACAGGGAGACCTCAGAATAAAGAAATATGTCAAATGTATTTCTTTTCTTTTCTTTCTTTTCTTTTTAGAGAGATTTTTACTATAGGGTGCATATGCTCACCAAATAGAGAGAAAGTCAGAAATTACCTTGCAGGGAGGATGGCCATACCACAATCCCTTCTCCTCCATTCTCCCCTCGAGATGTTGGGCTTGTACGTACATGTGCCTGAAATGATTTTCAAGCTTCCGAATCTGGGACTCGAACTGCAGTCAATCACATGGGAGTCTAGCACCTTAACCGCTACACTACCTGCTGGCCCTGTCAGATGTATTTTTAAGGCTGAACAACATTGGTGATGATGGTGTTGGTAGGAAAGGTAAGAGGGTGGAAAGTGGGAAGGGGTGTCAAGGTCCAGCTAGGATGCGAGGAGTGAGGAAATGAAGGAAAGCCTTCTGGACTATTTCATTCACCTCGCAATAGGCCCCTGTCCAGTCCTACTCAGAGTCCGTCCAAAAAAAAAGCACAGCTTTTCACCATATGTTCTTCTATTTCCTTTGCTAGCAATAGCCTCCAAATATCAGAATGCTTTTGGTATTTAAGACCTTAATGCTCTTTAAATACTTTTTTTCTTTTTTTCATTAACTGCAGCACCTGAGTTCAAGTTGCAATCAGAGACTTGGAATCCACTCAGTGCATTCTCAGTGAATTCTGAGCAGGGTCAGAGAAGCAACACAAAAGAGAGACAGGAAAGGATGACTCTTTAAGACATTCATATACACAGGTACAAGTTTTCTCACAGAAATAAAATTCCACCTGCCATGCCTTCAGGTCTACAGCAGATCAGGTATGATGCAGAGATTCATTTCTATCAAGTTGTTAAAGCATTGAATCAAAGATCCTGATGTAAATATTTCCATTCTCTACACTTCCCCACTCCCAACATCAAAATACACCCCGTAAAGTAGGACCATGAAAATGTACTTTGCTGCTCCCCTAAAGCCATTCCCTGTCTCCTCGCCTCTCTTCCCACCCTTAGGCCCAATACCAAATTTCTTCCTTCTGACTCTTTGTTACTGTGCTTTACTGTGTTCCTTATTATCTGTTAGTTATCCGGAAAGAAAAAACTGGGTATGGTCACAATTAAGTCCCTCTGAAACAGTTTGAAAATACCTCACGTAGAATTTAATAAGGCTAATAAATACTTGGAATATCTACCATCTTTAAGATATTACAAATGAAAGATATAGGACCGTGTGTGGTCTAGGGAGGAATGTACAGTCTAAATGGAAACTGCCTCCAGACAGAGGAAGACAGCCCAATGGGTTTTGCCAGTGATGAGGAACAAAGCCCTGTAGGAGCCCTAAGGAGAAACCTGTAATTTCTGTCTGAAAGAAGAAGGAAAGTCCACACGAAAGAGGGAGATGGTGGATAACAGACAGAGCCTCTCGTTCTAACACAACTGCTTAGAATGATCGTTGTATGATCCAGCAGTTAGCGTAATGGCTATGTCGTTGGACTCCCATGTAGTTGACCATGGTTCACGTCCCAGACCCGGTGGCTTAAACTCATGCCAGGCACGTGTGCGTGCATGCCCAAGATCCCGAGAGGAGAATGGAGGAGAAGGGATTGCGGTGGCGTGGCCATCCCCCCTGGGGGTGATGTCTTGCTTTCTGTCTCTCTGTCTCTCTCTGTCTGGCGAGTGCATGCGTCCTATAGCAAAAATCTCTCAAAAAAAAAAAAATGATCATCGTAAAGCTTCTATCTACGTAGACATTTTAACAAAACATTGAATATTTAGGGGGAGCCATATCTAAATTACTAAATAAAGACGAATGTTTGCAATGCCCTGACATCTTATGAACAGATGTCTGTTATCTGAAAAAAAAAAAAAAATAAGAAAACAGCAGTTCCAGATAATGCCAGGTAGAGGGTGAAGGGTGAATTAAAAGATAATAAACAAGTAACCCTTGAGCACTCACATAACAGTATTTTTACTGAAGAGTACCCAGTGTCCAAACCAAGGGCCACAGCTGAGGGAAGCTATTTGGTGTCCTGGAAAAGGTTTACAGGGGACTTTGAAAGGTATATGGAATAATGGAATTAAAGTACAAGTTGGCTTTGGTGCAAAAATTTTTGTGAAATCTATTATAATTTTTTCATTATACACATTTTCCATGAACTTTCTGAAGCCCTCACACGTAGGCTCTAACCACGGACGAGACCCACTCAAATCCCAGCACTGCCATTGTTGCCTGTGTCCTTTGCTTTGGGTGTCTTGCCTTTCTCTCAAAGTTTTCAGTTCTTTTTTCCTAACAGAGAAATTTACCTAAATCTTATTACTGCACATACCTTAAAACTTAAATATAGCTCCTGGGGATGGACCCGGCAAGTGGCATGGTGGCTGAGGTACTGGACTTCCCATGTGGCCAACTGTGGTTCGAGTCCCAGACCTGTTAGCTCATTTTATCATTTTCCCTCTTTCTGCTTCTCTCTGTCTCTGGTGAGTGCTTGTGAAAAAATAATGATAATGATAAATAAAATTAAAAATTCTTCAAAAAAAGAACAAGAAGACTCACTCAAACTTCTAAAAAGAAGAGTTATTTTAGGGGAAAAGAGAGAAAAAAATCACTCTCTAACCTCAAATGTAATGTATTTATTCCATTTTCTCTTATTATGTAATTGATTTTTCTCTCTTGCTTTCCTATCTACCCTCCCCATTCTTGCTGCATTATAAAAGCTACAATTATATCTGTAAGCAGATAGACTTGCAATCTCACTTAGGGAAAATCTGACTAATGAATTTCTCTCAAAAAGTATATGGATCATAAAGAACATCCGGGTAATATCCCCGGAACTAAAGCAACAGAGGAGAGGAATCAGTGCCCAATCTGAGGGTTCGAGAAGAAAGAGAAGGCACAGAAAACCTGAGGAAGGGTCGCAAGGTAAACTCTCACAGGCCCTCCAATGTTTCTCAAAGTGCATAGGTTGCAGAGCTGTCCCGTGACACACTTGCCAAACAGAAATTTCAAGGTGCATCTGTGTTAGTGGCATTGATGTGTATGCCTTGTATTTGCCTTTTCAAGAGCTTCATTTTAGGAGCGCACAATATTCTCTTCTCACTGCAGAGAACCTGGGCCAGGAGGGCCACTCAAACAGTATTTCATGGGCAAAGTCTCTCCCATGCTGTGTTTCCCCTGGCATCCAGCTAATGAGTGGTAAAGCCCAGTCTTAACCCCAGTCTCGAATTCTAATTACCAAGAACTCTAAATTCAAATTTGTAGCAATACCACCCACCTTGTCCTGGGCAAAATTCCAGCGTTTGGTTTGTGCACTCTTCAATACCTGTAAACTCACTGCAAGTTAGGAGAGAGTATACTTGCTTTATAAATGAAGAAATAAGTGGCTCAGAGAGATGATAAAACACACCCTACATCACAAAGCTGGTGAGCAACCAACCGGTGATGTAAACCCACACTCTCAGATCATTTCTTAAACACTGTTTCAAACCAGCGACACTGTAACCTTGATCCCCTTGAACCACAATTCTGTGTCTGTTACTTAGAATTAAGTTTGCAGACTCCCTTCTTTCTCACTAAGCACTTTACTGCAAGGTCATAAAGCCAATGGTTGGCTCTATTTTCCCTCCATGCCTAGCACTGTAAGACACTTTGAAGTGATGAACATCATCTTCAAAAAGCCATTCCAAAGAAACCAAAGCCAGGCCCATGACTCTAGGTACATCATTCTTCTCGAAAACAAGCACATACTTTAAGAGAGGAAGCTTCAAAATTAGTAAGATCTGGGGCCAGTAGATGGCACAGCATTTATGTCACTGGACTCCCACATGGCCAACTGCAATTTGAGTCCCAGGCCTAGTGGCTTGAAACTCATGCCAGCAGGTGTGTTTGTGCATGCTAAGATCCCAGGAGGAGAATGGAGGAGAAGGGATTGCAGCAAGGCCATTCCCCCTGAGGGGTGATTTCTCACTTTCTCTCTCACTATCTTTGTCTTTGTCTCTCCAGCAAGCACATGTATCCTAAAGCAAAAACTTCTTAAAAAAAATAAATGAGTAGGATCCTCAGATTTCCATACAAAGTAAACAGGTAAGCCCTTTTTTCATTTGCCAGTGAAGTAAAATGAAAAAAGTGATAACTTCCATTGCCTTTGATAACCATTCTTTATCAAAGTCTTTTAGTGGGCCTTCCATTTAAGAAGGCAAAGTCTAGTGTGACTAGGCATGGGCAGAAAGTTCTAGATGGTGACGTGTCTACCAGTTTGATAAAAGGGGGTTAAAGCAACCAATAATCTTTTTAAAAAACTCTTTCTTGGCTTCTCAATCTTCATCGAATCAGTTTGTTTTCTTCTGCAGCTCCCAAGGGAACGCTAGCTGAGGCAAATCTCTCTCTGGATTTAACCTCCACATGCTTTTCTTCTGTTAATGTTCTTAGGAGTCTGTTAATATTCCTGGAAGCTTAGAGCAGGAATACACATAGCTTCAGAGTTGGCAAAATGTCATTATTGGAACATCTTTTTCAAGAGGGAAATAGAGTCAAGCACCATACAGTATTCTCTCTCTATCATAGTTTCAAACGATAAGTATCAAAAGTTTTGTTTCCTGAAATTAAATCAGGTCATAGAACAGACAGCTTAATCCTTTACTGGTCATATATATTTAAGAATATATACATTGGCTTCAAATGCTTAAGGATTTTAGGCCCCAAAAGCAAGATGAGATCTTATGATGGGAAGAGGCTGACGTTTGGATTGTGACTCACTGTCTCAGGCCAGCAGACCATCACAATGAATTTATAACCTATGTTGAATGAAGACCATGGAGTTCAAAAGCTCTGGAGAAACATTTGCTACTATTGTTGCTTAGTGTCAACAAATGTCTAATTCCTCTCTTAGAAAATTCAACAGATGAAAATTAAACCAATGCTGTTCAGGTCCTTAGTGCCAGGAATATATAAACTCCCACTTGGCCAGAATGGTTTAGTAAACATCTCAGAGGATTATCTGTCGATGTGAATCAGCCTGAAGATTTCTAGACATGTTTATAGTATTGCTGCTTTGCTAAAATGAACAGAACTTTCTTTCCCCAGAAATAGGAAAAGGTGGCTTCCTCACATCTCTAAGGCTCTTCTTTTTTTTTTTCTTGAATTATTTTAGTTAACTTTATTTATCCATTAATTTGACCAGAGGGGGACAGGGTCAGAGAGAGAAACTGAGAAAGCAAGCCACCAAGCCCAGGATTCGAACCGCGGTCAGCCATTTGGGAGTCCAGCACCCTTAACTACCACACCACCTGACAGTCTCATCCTTTTAAAAGTCACTTTCTCATTAAGGCCTCTCTCCCCAGCATCTTATTTAAAGTTGCAACCCTCCTTCCAATAACTAAATATCTTCCTTTTGGTCTGCTTTTCTCCAAAGCAGTTACTGCCATGTGAAAATTTTACTGCCTTATATATTGCCTGTCTTTTGCAAATAAAATATAATCCTCATAAGGGCAGAAAGAATTTCCTCCTCAGTATCCCTGTTGCTTAAAATAGTCAGATACACATGATCAGCAAATATTTATTGAATGAACAAGGTAATAAATAAATAATCTAGGGCAAGAAATTAAAGTCATAAATTTAGAGCTGTCAAGAAATAATAGCTTTTCTTATAATTTTTTGGGCCAGATTTATTTTCAGTAAAACCAGAGATTCCTTTTTAAAGGAATCTACACACTTGGAAAGTAGTAAGCTACATAGAGTGTTTCAGTAATGAAAACTTGGCTCTTGAAACTTACCCTTTCTTTATTAGTGTTACCGTTCCTCAAATTCCTGGAGGTGAGTGACCTGAACATGCAACTAAATGGTGTTTTCTGTGTTGGGTTCTAAAGGGAGAAGCACCCAGCTAAGAACCAGGAATGGTAGGGTTTGCTTTTTGTGTTCTGTTTTATTTTGCTGTTTTTATGGAAATGTCTATGAAAAAACAATGTGGGTTGGAAAGAAAGTCACTCTAAAATTCTGTGCCTCAGTTTCCCAGGTCCTTTCACCCTAAAAAAAAGGATGTGCTATGTCAGTAAAGTCATTATAGAAAACCAGTCTTGGGCCAGCAGGTGGTGTAGTGGTTAAGGCGCTGAACTCCCACATGGCCAACTGTGGTTTGAGTCCTGGACCGGGTGTCTTGAAACTCATGCCAAGTGCATGTGTGTGCATGCCCAGAATCTCGTAAAGGAGAAGGGATTGCAGTGTGACCATGCCCCCAGGGGGTGATTTCTTGCTTTCTGTCTCTCTCTGTCTCTCTGATGAGCTCATGTGTCCTATAGAAAAAAAAAAAAATCTAAAAAAAAAAAAAGGGAAAAAAACCAAACTAAAAAATATAAATCTTGGGTATTATTTGTAATAAGTCTTATTGATAATATTTGCAGTTAATATATTTCTTGAAAATATTTATTGATAGTGAAGATGTGTCTTTGGCAATATATGATATTTAAATTTGGAAAACTGGGATTTTCTTTTGTTTTAAATAATTATTTATTTATTGAACTTTATTTGTTATTATTATTATTTTTTAATTTAACCAGAGAGAGATAGAAAGAAAGGGAAATTGAGAAAACAAGCCACCAGGTTAGTGACTTGAACCGTGGTTGGCCATGTGGTTGGCCACCACCTGCTGGTCCCAATATTGGACCATTTTAAATGCAAAATATTTGAAAAACTATTAGAGATGGATATTACTTCATTGATTTTGTCATGAAGGAAAGAAGGAAATTTTGACTTTCCTATGATTGGATTTTATGAAAAATTACTCACTTTACAAATATAAAAAGGACATGTCTTGTAAATCATCAAAATTAACAGTAAAGAAATTTAGATATTAATTTAAGATATATTAATAGTTGACTATTTTAATTTGATAATAATCAGATTATGAATAAATGGCTTTTTTTTTTTTTTTGGAGAGGTTTTTGCTATTGGGCGTGTGTGCTCGCCAGAAAGACAGAGAGAGACAGAGAGACAGAAAGCAAGAAATCACCCCCCGGGGGAGGGGTGGTCATGCCACAATCCCTTCTCCTCTCAGGATCTTGGGCACGCACGCACATGTACCCGGCGTGAGTTTTAAGCCACCGGGTCCGGGACGCAAAGCGCGGTCGACTACCCAGCAACATAGCCTTTACGCTAACTGCTGGTCCGATGAATACATATTTTTTTATGTGACACTCTTTGAATGATAGTACTATATGTATCTATGTATCATCTATTCTCTGAATAATAATGACCATAAAATTATAAATTATAGTATACGTATGCATCAGATAGGGGAACTGACAATTCAGCTATCTCTCCGGTTGCCATGTTATGGTAGAAAGTTAGGCCAACACTTTGGTACACAAATACCTTGAAATGCCTGAGTTTGGTAGAATGTCTTGCTCTAAAGAAACACTCCAAGACACCTCAGAATACTGGAAAGTTAAGCATCCTACCTTTCATTTTGCTTCTGTTGCTGAGTAACTTTAAATGGTCTTGGCCAACATGTGTCCTCTGGTATTTAGTTTCCTTTTCTGTGAAAGGAAGAGACTGAATTAGTTTATCACAAGAGCATTGGAGAATGCTAGAACTAAAAGAGCTTGGGGGTTCATCTAGTCTAACATCTCTGTGTTATAGAAGAAATAAATTCTAAAAATGCCTAAATCTCTTAAATATAGTGAATCTATTACTAATCTTTCCAATCAGATATTTTATAGTAAGTTTCCAATTCCCCATAAAAACTATACTAAGTCTTTTAATTAAAAAGCATAACAAATGGTATTATCCAAGATAAATAACTTGTTTCAGGAGTAAATTTTTTTAATTGTTAGAAGGCAAGTGTGCATGCCAAAGAGAGATAAGGTGAGAGGGAGAGTTCTTCCTGATGGAACATAGTCATGCCAAAATCCTTTCTCCATTTCTTCATACTGCTGGCATTTGAAGCAAGCACATACACCCAGTGTGTTTTTCAAGCTTCTAGGGCCAGGATTTAAAACATGGTCAACTACGTGGAATCTGGATTCATGCACCACTAGACTACAGGGTAGTCCAGGAGTAAATTTTTGATGTACGATTTAACATTATTCCTAAGTATATCTCAATTTTAAATAGGCCTACCCATGGGACCAACAGATGGTGTAATGGTTACATTGTTAGATTCCTATAAATCAACCACAATTCAAGTCCTAGACCCAGTGGCTTCAACTCATACCAGGCACATGTACATGCGTGCCCAAAATCCAGAGAGGAAAATGGAGGAGATGGGATTGTGGCGTGGCTATCACCCCTGGGGGTGATTTCTTGTTTTCTGTTTCTCTGTCTCTCTGGCAAGCACACATGCCATATAGCAAAAATCTCTCCCCGCCCCCCAAAAAACATATACATAGGCCTACCCACTCACAGAGTCAAACTAGAGATTTTTATTTTGAACACAGAGAATCCTGCATGAGGCTTGAACATATTTTTATATACCTTCCATAGTTGGTGAAAACATCTGATAAAATTTATTATCCACTCTAGATTGAAACCACTCATTAAAAAGTAAGAGCTGGAAGTTGTCTGGTTATTTATAAAATATTTAGGGGACCAGCAGATCTTGTAATGGTTGTCACTAGACTACCACAGAGTCAACCATAGTTCAAGTCTCTGACCTGGCAGCTTAAAACTCAGGCTGGGCATGTATGTGTGAGTGTCCAAAATCCCAAGTGGAGAATGGAGAAGGGATTGTGGCATGGCCATCCACCCTGGGATGGGGGTGGTTCCTCACTTGGGACCAGCAGGTGGCGTAATGGTTTCGTCACTATACTCTTACACAGTTGACCACGGTTCAAGTGTGTGTGTGCCCAAGATCCCTGGAGGAGAATGAAAGGGAAGGAATTATGGCATGGTCATCTCCTCTGGGGGTGTTTTCTCACTTTCCCTTCTCTGTCTCTCTCTCTGGCAAGTGCATGTACCTTAAGGCAAAAACCTCTCCAGCATCAAGTCTAATAGGCATGTAAGTTAGCCAAGAAGATAACCAACTTGTTGCTAATGCCCTTAGACAAAAAGAAGTGGGGAAAGAAGGAGGGGGAGCAAAGAGGATGAAGAAAAGAGAAGAAGAGAAGGATAAGAAGGAAATAGAAAAGAGTTGTTATAGGACCAGCCTGTGGCATTGTGGTTAAGTTGCCTGGATCCTACGTGACTGACTATGCAGTTCAAATACCGGACCCCACGGCTTGTGAAACATGCCAGGCACATGTGTGTAAATGCCACAAATCCCAAATGGAGGAAGAGAAAAAAGGATTGTAAGATGACCATTCCCCATGGGAGGTTCTTTCTCACTTTTTTTCTCTCTCTCTGTTGGGTGCATGAGCCTTTCAGGAAACTGAGACAAAATAATCATAATCCCACAAAAAACACACCACCATTTATTTTCCATATTTCTTCCCATCTTTGACACTTATGCATATTTGATATTACCACTCTGCTAATCACAGACTACTGTTAGAATTTTTTTTAAAAAAAGAAGTATGTTATATAACTTGAAGAAGAGAGACAAAATTAAGATTACTTTCAAATGATAAGACTGTAGAAATTAAAAAGCCCAGAGATACAAAGTAAAAACTATTACAAATCGTAAGAGTACAGATACAGGGCCCAGATGGTGGTGCGGTGATAAAATGTGATGCTCTGTAACGCTGGCCCACTCTAGCAGGTTCCGGGTTCACATCTAGAGACTGCCCTGAGCACTCTGGGTACATAAACCACACCCGTCCCCTGGGGGCTGACCAAGACTGGGAGCACACCACGGCATCAAGACCCCATTAAGAGCACTGTCTTTCTCAGCCTCTCTCTCCCTCTTGAAATAAATACACTTGAAAAGAAAAGAAAGGCAACACAAACATCTACATGATGCTTTTAAAATGTTTTAAAAGAGAAATTTTGTACAAATATAAACAAGCTTCAATACAACCAACCACCATTTAAAAAGCATAATGTAAGACATCACATGCAATAATTTCAAACAAAGGTTTGGAACTCTAGAATGATTAGGAAGAAAAGTGAAAAAAATTCTAAGTAGACAGCTTTAAAATGCTCCTGAGGAACAGAAAAACACTTGATCAAAATGAAAATCTATCTTATTTTTAGACAAGATTTACCATCATGAAGTTATTAATTTAATCTACAGATCTAAAATTATCCTAACAAAAAAGATCCATTTTTTTTAATTAAGCAAACTTATTCTAAAGTTTATAGGAAGAAGTAAATAAGCAACAATAGTCAATAAATCATATTATTTAGCTTGACCCCTTGAACTCCAACCCCTCTTAAACAACATTCATTAAACAAATATCCATTGACAAATCTAGTAAGACCCATACATTACCTACTTGTCGATTATTTCACTAAAGAATGCATTTCCCTTCAAGTTATGGAGGACTTGGCAAACAGTGGTTTAAGCAGGTTCATAATCTTCTGTAGGAGAAGACTGGAGGTAGGAGGCCCAGAAACGGCAGAACAGCTCCACAAAGCCGTCAGCAGCCTGGTTGTTTATACACTCACATGCGGCCATCTTGTTTATTGGCTTGGTTATGCTTTTGTAGCTTCCATGAAACAAGGAAGTTGCTGAGACTCAAGGCACAACTACCTCACATCAGCATCACACTGCAAAGAAGAGACAGAGAGAAACTCACGGGGCTCCACTTTCAATGCATAAAGAAAACCTTCCCCTTGGGGGCAGCAGATGGCATAGCAGTTATGTCACTGGAGTCCCACATGGCCGACCATGGTTCAAGTCCAGGGCCTGGTGGCTTGAAACTCACTCTTCTGCCCAAGATCCAGGGAGGAGAAGGGAAGAGAAGGGATTGTGGTGTGGTCATCACCACTGGAGGATGATTTTTTTTTTTCCCTCTCGCTGTCTCTCTCTCCAGGGAGCACATACACCTGAAGGCAAAAACCTCTAAAAAGAAAATCTTTCTCTAAAGCCTCCAACTGACTTCTCTTCACCCGGAAAATGCTAATGTGATACACATATGCGTTCATTCATTTCACACAAAATTACTGACATCTGTATTAGGCAAGCTCTCTTGTTATACATTCTTAAAAAATAATCATTGTTACTAATAATGTGGCCCTGAATGCTGGAAACAATCATAATTGTAGAGTTAAGGAAAGCTACCTGCTTGAATGCCGATGGGAATCAACCAAGTGTATTCTGCCCAGTAATAATTCTGGAAAAATAACAGTACCTTATTAAAATGGCTAAAAAGTCTAGATCGTATTATTTTTCTTCCAGTCTTCTCAGTTGCTACATATCAATATATCAAAATATTCAATATATTGTATTTATTCTCTAGATACAGATATGTGACATAAGAAATAAAAAAGACTTCTTCTGCATACTATACTTTTGGTTTAATTAGAGAAATATGATATTTACTCTAGAAGGAAGGAACGTTAGGACAAGAATGAAATACTCCTAAGTTACTACTCACAGATATTTCAAATGATCATTTTGGTTAATTGGCAAGTTCCCAAATTTTCACACCTGTTTTGCTTTTTGTTGTTAATGTTTCTCATCTACAGTTCTCTTTTTCTCCCTCTCTTCCTCTTTATTCTTTGAAACTTAATTCACGATTAGCTCCTATGTAATATCTTATCCAACCACTTCACCTCCTGGTAGAAGGTTTACTATTTTCCTTTTCATGCTTCTTGTACCCTTTTCAAATGTTTCAAGGGCACATACCTGGTAGCTTAAAACTCATGCTGGGCACGTGTGTATGTGTGTGTGTGTATGTGTGTGGGTGGTGTGCCCAAAATCCCAAGAGAAGAATGGAGAAGGGATTCCAGTGGCCCATCTGTAGAAGCAGGGGTGATTTCTCACTTTCCATCTCTCCATTTTAGTCATGTTCAGGTTGCTATAATAAAAATACCATAGATTGAGTAGCTTAAACAACAGAAATTTATTTCTTACATTCTTGTACTAGAAAGTCCTAGATGGAAGAGCTGGCTGATTCGGTTTCTGGTGATAGCCCTTTTTCTGGTTGCAGACACATTCTTGTATCCTCCAATGGCCAAAAGAGAGCCCGCCTGTCTTGTACCTCTTCTAATCCGGGTACTCACCCTATTCACGTGGTTCTGACCCTTATGAACTTGTTAACTCACAAAGATCTCACTTCCTGATGACAGTGAGGATTAGATTTCTATATGTGAATCTGGGGAACACAAATATTCAGTTCTTAACAGTAAGATATTTATGCTTTTTCTGTCTTTGACCATATTTTCTATTGGTTATTATAGAAATTCATATAGCTGGCGGCTTAAAACTCAAGCTGGGCATGTGTGTGTGTGTGTGTGTGTGTGTGTGTGTGTTCGATGCTCTTTTTTTAAATTATTATTTATTTAATTTTATTAATTATTATTATTATTGTTGCTATAGTACACATGCATTCACCAGAGAGAGGCAGACAGAGAGAGAAAGAGAATGAGAAGGAAAGTGAGAAAGCAAGCCACCAGGTCTGGGACTTGAGCCATGGTGGCCATGTGGGAGTCCAGCACCTTAACCATTACACTACCTGCTGACCCCGATAGATGCTCTTTATAAATTAAGAATATTAATTATTTCTCTTTTATGTGGAAAGAATTTTTCTTCATCTGGTTAGGAACCCTGAAATTAAATTTAAATATTTAAATGTATAAAAGACTTGCTTAACTTTTATATACCCGTGTATTAGCATTTTGCATTGATATTCTGTCATTATTTTTATGTTTAAAGACCGTAAGTATTTATTTTGGAGATGTGTACTTTCCATAAAAGAGTTCCCCGAGACATAAATCCCCCCTTCTAAAAACTATTTTTATTTCATGAATCTCAATAAGGAAGGGAGGAATGCACTGTCACCTTCCTATTACAATGTTATTTATATACCTACATTTTAGCTCCTTCTCTACATCAAGTTAAAAAATAATTGTCATCAGTGTTGAAGCCTAGAATATCTGTTAGATGAATAAAGCAACAGAGTAAAACATGAGCAATGATGAAGCATTTGGTAAATTGATAAATGAATACCTACAAAGTCACATCATTTCAAGAAGCCAGAGTTGGCTGCTAAGAATGTAACTGGGTATTTTTGCCCTTTTAAGAATGACTGACAGGGTCTACTCCCTAGTGTGCTGGTGTATTAAGAGCCAGATTCCACATGGCCAACTGCAGTTTGAATCTTGGCCCTGAAGCTTGTAAAACATACCAGGAGAGAGAGAGCGAGCGAGCGAGAGAGAGAGAGAGAGAGAGAGAGAGAAAGTGTGTGCGTGTGCACGCAAGCTCAAAATCCTGATGGGAAGAAGAAATAAAGGAAAAACAGTGTGACCAAGCTCCTGCAGGGGTCATTACTTTCTCTCTCTCTCTGGCAAATGTATGTAACCTCTGAAAATAAAATATAATAATAATGACAGTAATTAATTTAAAGAAGAATTACTGACTGCAAATACTTCTTTATCTTTACCCTTCAAAGGATTCATCTCAACTGATGTGTCTCATTAATTTACTGCTCTTAAAACCCACATTTTTTAATCTGCCATTTTCTTTTATAATTTCCTTTCAACATTTCATAGTTGCTTCCCTTTGTAGTTTATTAGATCCAAAAAATCTTATAAAAATATATTAAATCCATATTGTTAGGTTTGTATTAAGCTTATTTCATGTGTCCAGCATAATTTGCGTTTCTTATTTACCTCGTAGTGCAAATTTCTGCATTTCCTCAGAGATCACTAACTTAAGTAAAAGAAAGAGAGTACAGTAATGAAGACAGCATGGAACAATACAAAAGTATTTTTAAATAACGGTTTGTCATATGCAAAAAGAAAATATTTTATAATGAAAATTTTATATATGTATAGATTAAATAAGTGCAACATAAACAACTTAAAGGAAAATGACAAAATAAGAAGAGCAATACAGGTTGATTATCCTCATCCAAAATGTTTTGGACCACCAGAAGTGGATTTTTTTAAAAAACTATTTGCATATACAGGTTCAAATAAAAAGTTTATTTATGTTTCAAGTACATCTCCTACATAGAGCCTGAAATAATTTTACACCAGCCATTGGTGTGGCTAGCCTGCACACGTGCCATTGTATTGCCATCGCTAGTATGGTACGTGAAAGGATCTAGAATGTATGGAAAGGACATACTACAGCTGAAGTGGGTAGGGGTACATTTTTTCTGGGGGATGCTGAGTAAACTCCGTGTTGTGTGCCTGTAGGTTGACTCTGACTGTGACTGTCACGTAGGTGGGATGTGGAGGTTTCTACTTGTGGCATCATGTTAGCACTTAAAATGTTCTGGAGCATTTCAGATTTGCATAGTAAAGATGCTCAACCTGTGCAGAAGTTAAAGACATATAATAAACTCCATCAATTTAGGTGAATTACCTTTCATAGCCATAACTTCTGAAATCATGCTTTCAGTAACATAAAAAAATATAAAATAGCTTTTGGGGCCAACAGGTGGCACATTGGTTGAGGTGTTGGATTTCCACATGACTTAGCATGGTTCAAGTCCTGGATCCTGAGAGCTCGAAAATCACTCTGGGTGACTATGCACGCATGCCCAAAATCCCAAGAAGGGAGTGAAGCAGAAGGGATTGCGGCATGGCTATCCCTTCTAGGAATGATATCTCACGTCCCTTCTCTCTGTCTCTCTCTTTCTCTCTCTGGTAAGTGCATGTGCCCTATGGCAAAAACATATATGTACGTGCGTGTGTGTGTGTGTGTGTGTAGTAGCCTTCAGTTATAATACATATATTTTTTCAATGACCAGGAGGTGTATATGCTTGCCAGAAGAAGACAGACAGAGAGAGAGAGGAAAAAGAGAAGAGAGAGAGAGAGAAAGCACCCTCCCAAAGGAGTGTGGTTACACTTCAATCCCTTCTCTTCCAGGATTCCCTGTCAGGACTCAATATTCTAGGCATGCACACACAGAGTCCTAGCATGTTTTTCAAGACACCTGGGCCAGGATTTGAACTGCAGTTGACTATGTGATATCCAGTTCCCTTAACTACTAGGCAACCAGGCTGGCACAATATTTGTCTTAATCAAATGTAACACTAAGTGGTTTAAATAAAGTACCTTTCGGTTATAATATGTATGTTGATGAAATATAACACCAGAAAGCAGAACTCTGAACCATAATAGAATCTATGCATATTTTTTGTGTTTTTATGTTTTTAATATATTATGTTGTTGGAAAAGTCAGGAAATATGGTTTCTGTGCAAAATGCATCATAACTTTTACAACAACTCAATATATAAACAAGACTTACCAAAAGTTGTAATGTTTCAATTGTCTGACCTCAGCGAATGTTTTAAAACATAAGTTCAGGAAGTCATGCATTTCTAAGTAATTTATCATAAAGGAACAGACATTGGGCCAGCAGGTGGCACAGCAATAACACTAATGCTCTGTGAAGCTGCACCCATATGGGAAGGCCCGAGTTCGTGTCCTTGGCCCTCTCTGTGCATGCTGGATGGACATGCACCTGGGACCTGGGCTGGCTGAGACTGGGGATGAATAGTGGAATGAAACCTGGCGAGGGTCCCTCTCCCTCCCTTTTTCTCTCTCTGTCTCTCATGTTAGAAATATTAAACTTTAAAGAAAGAGACCAGCTGTCATTTCTTTTAAATAGAGGCCAAATTTCCAATGATGTCACAAGTATAACATTATGGACTTCTTTTTGTCGTTTTTTTGTAGAGGTTTTTGCCTTAGGGTGTGTGCACTTGCTGGAGAGAGAGACAGAGACTGTGAGAGGGTAAGTGAGAAATCACCCCTTGGGAGGATGGCCATGCTGCAATCCTTCTCCTCCATTATCCTCCCTGGATCTTGGGCACATATGCACATATGCCCAGTGTGAGTTCCACACCACCAGGTCTGAGACTTGAACTGCGGTCGACCATGTGGGAGTCCATCACATAACCACTAAGCCATCTGCTGGTCCAATATTAGGGACTTCTAATACTGGTCATTTTCAATGTTATAGCAAAGTTTTTATTTTTTTAATTTATTTTTATTTTAACAAGTCTCTATTCTACAATCATCAATAATCATAGGATTTACACGGTTCATTGCAACATTCAAGGCATTTGGAAATCTCACTTCCCAATGACCCAGAAGGGATCCCATGTAGCAATAAATTTTAATCAAAGAAGTTTGATTTCACACAAATCCAACAAAATGTGTCCATTCTTGCCTCTCATAGAGAAGATCATTGATAGCTGAAGGAAAAAGAATGACACTGATGTCTAAGAAAAACCAGAGGAGTACATGAAATTGGATATAAATGGGCATTTCATTCAAAAGATTTACCTCCTCTTTTTACTTGCTAATAAAATGCAATTTTGCTGTCATACATAACAGAACTAAGCAGGACATTTTAGCCCCTGAAACTAATTATTAGTCTAGTGATGTCCTGAAAAAAAAAAAAAAAGAAAAGTCCTTTTAAGATGCTTTCATGTCATGAGTTAATTTTATAGTTCTATATAAACTTTTTAAATAATAGCTGATGATTTGAAAAAATATCCAGGAAGGAAAAGCAGGTAATAGTTTTGTAACCGAGTGAGGACTATCTGTTCTAAGCAAATTCCCAGCTCTCTCTTAGCATAACTTTCAAGAGAACAAAGAAATACATGAAGACAGGAAATGATGAAAGTGCAGTTAAGTAAGAAGAGAAATATAGATTGCATATAAACTATCATCATTTGGAGACAGATAAAAGCAATTTTTTCTTCTGAAAGATAACATAAACCAAAGTAACTTTAATGGCCCTTTCAGAAAATAATTATTGACCAAGTAACAGTTAAACAGGCTCTGCAGAGAATTAAACAGGCCTTGAGAACTGTAACTAATATTAGATATTGATGATGATGACAACTTACCCTCCCTTTTTAGTCTTAAATATCCACTAAGGAAATCGATGCACTCTCTCTTAGGAAAGGGAATTTGTTTGAAAAGAAATTATTTGGCATACTGTAAGTAAACCACATTTACAATTTATAAACATATAAACATATATATTTTAGCAAACATTAGTATGAGAGCACAAGCCAAATAATTTTAGAAATTTTGTTCACTTTATTTATAGTTACCACTAGGGAAATAAAATAGGCATGTTTCTGGTAAATGATGGTTTTCTATTTTCAATGAAATAAAGATAATACAGAGTCGACAAAACTATTGTTTCTGAAATACCAACTCACAAAAAAAAAAAAAAAAAAAAAAAA
>NW_006159754.1:2642289-2647369 GCF_000334495.1 Tupaia belangeri chinensis | reverse complement strand
GGCGGGCGCCCCGGCCCCAAAAGAAAAAAAAAAAAAAAAAAAAAAAAAAAAAAAAAACATTCTTGTCTTTCATTATTGAATTCACTTTTAATTTTTCCCTTTCTAAATGTGCTTTTTCTGCCCTTTTCTCTTTCCTTAGTTTCTTCACTCTTATTCATGCAGCGTCAAAGAATGAATACAGAGATGAATGAATGAATATGGCTACCGTAATAACCCAGAGCCTAAGCACCGTTATGAACCAGGCACTGTGTATATTAATCCTCACTCATTCATCCTCCTGATCTGGGGGAAAGGTACCATCTCCCACTTCACCGCAGTATGAACTTCTCTCCTAGTGTAATGAACATGTTTGAACTTACACTTGATAGTTCTTTCTCCATTACTCTAAGCATTGTGAGGACTGGGCCTTTACACACCAATTGTATCTCCAGGATCAGCTCATTGCTTGACCGTGGACAAATGGGGTCAATCCAACCTGTGTCCGTGACATTAACAAACTATTTCCTAAGGGGCAGCAGTAAATGTTTTAGACTCAAGGCCCATCTGATCTCTGTTGCAACTACCCAACTTCACCATTGTAGAATAAAAGCAAGCAAAGTTTACATATGGGAATGAGCCTGGCTCTATTCCAATAATATTTTATTTGTTAAAGGATAGATCACCTGCAGGGCCAGAGGTTCCCAAACCTTGCTGTAGAGAAAGGTGACATATTTATGAGTGGGCAGGCAGGAACACAAAAGTGAAAAGCTAAATAATGAATCTAAAAACATTGTAGGTCACAGGAGGATTATTTTACATCTCATTCAGGATATAGAAAATATATATATAAGGACCAGCAGTTAGTATAATGGCTATGTGGCTGAACTCCCATGTAGCCGACCGCGGTTCGAGTCCCAGATCCAGTGGCTTAAACTCGCGCTGGGCACATGTGCGTGCATGCCCAAGATCCCAAGAAGAGAATGGAGGAGAAGGGATTGTGGCATGGTCATCTCACTGGGGGGTGATTTCTCGCCTTCTGTCTCTCTGTCTTTCTGGCGAGCACACACGCAGTATAGCAAAAATCTCTCCCCCCCAAAAAAAATACACACACACACACACACACACACATATATACATACACACACGTGTCTTCAGGATTCTATAATTTATATAAATGGATCATAGAGTAATTATATTTCTGAAATATTTCATTAATAAATATCTGTGTTGATGCCTGTAGCTTCTAACTCATTCTATTATAAAGTATTATATTGTGTCAATAGTAGACCACAATTGATCTCTTCTTTTGCTGACAGACATTTAGGTTGTTTTCAGTTTTTTTTTTTTGTTTTCTTTTTGGAGAGATTTTCACTGTAGGGCGCGTGTGCTCGCCAGACAGACAGAGAGAAACATAGAGACAGAAAGCGAGAAATCACCCCCCAGGGGGGATGGTCACGCCGCAATCCCTTCTCCTCCATTCTCCTCTCGGGATCTTGGGCACGCACGCACACGCGCCCGGCGTGAGTTTTAAGCCACCGGGTCCGGGACACGAACCGCGGTCGACTACGTGGGAGTCCAGCGACATAGCCATTACGCTAACTGCTGGTTCCCGTTGTTTTCAGTTTTTAACTGTCCAAAAATATTGCCGTCATCTTATAAAAATTTCCTATGAACACCTGCTATAGTATTCTCCTGGAAATAAAATTACAAAGTCACGAAACATAAACAAATTCAACTTCACTGCACAGTTTCTGTGATAGGAAGAAGACCACACCCTAACCTCAGAAATTGTGAATATGTTAGGTTACATTCAAAGGAGAATTCAGGTTGGAGATGGAATCAAGGTTGCTAATCAGCTGACCTTCCAATGAGGACGTTTTCAGGATGATCTGAGTGGGTCCACGGTCATCACTAGCCTCCTTATAAGTGTAGAATCAGAAGAAGGAGAACCAGAGAAATGAGAGCATGGAAAGAACTCAACCTGATGTTGCCATGTGTGAAGTTGGAGGAGTGAAGCCAGTCTAGGAACGAGGAGGCTTTGAGAAGCTGAAAAGGTGAGGCAAGGCTCTTCCCGCGAGCCTCCAGAAAGCACTTGGGCCTGCCGATGTCTTGATTTTAACCCAGAGAGAACTACAGTGAGAAGAGGAAACTCCAGAATCTCCGGTTGGCACTCACATCCATTTTTCCAGAAAACACTATGAAACACAGTCACTATTTTCTTCAGGTTATTGATATCTGTGTACATTTCTGGTATGCTTTGGATTAAAGAGGCGGTTGAGGTTTGGAACCGATACGCCATACAGAACATTTGTCATAAGGGGAAGAGTACGCTGGGCTTCAACAACTAACTTCAAAATGAATTTTAAAAATATGATCAGTTTGTAACGTGGAAACTGCTTTCTAAATATGAACTCACTTAAATACCAGATAGATTTTGTTTGTAGAAAAATGGCTAGTTTTCTAAGGGCCACATCTGATTCCTAGAAAAGGTTTTCTTTGATATTAAAGAAGAATTAAAATACTAAAGAATATAGATATTCAGAAACGATACTGAAGAGAATTACCTATATAATGATCTAAAGAGAAATGTGGACGGAATTGTGCCATGACCACATATGACTTGGTGGGGTGGGGGGGCAGGTAATTTCTCCTTCTTTCTCTTTATTTCTCTGGTGAGGGCAAGTATCCTCTGGTAATGTGTTTTTAAAAGGCAAAGTTTGGAGAGAATGTCTCAACATGAAGAAATATGTTTATAACAGTGGATTATCTAACATTATTTGAGATGGTATATGATCAAGTTATTGTCCCACCACATTAGGGATCATGTAAACAAATTTTAACCTAATTCTCATGAGCATATGGAACCCTTAAATGCAAATTACACTGGGGCCGGCGGATGGTGGAGTGGTTAAAGGCGTTGGATTCCCACATGGCTGACTGCGGATCAAGTTTCAGACCTGGCAGCTTGCTTTCCTTTTGTCTCTCTGTCTCTCTCTGGTCAAATTAAAAACAATAATAATAACAAAATGGAAATAAATAAATAAATAAATCTTCAAGAAAAGCAAATTTAACTATTTGGTGGAAGGAAGCTATGCAATTTGAAATTACTTAAAGTACAGTAAATCAAGTCGGGAATGTGTTTTCCTATGGCATGTAAACTGAACCAGGGTGGCGCTGACACATGACACTTGTAGGTCATTCATGTCATGTGCGATTCACCCAAACAGGAATTAATGGCTGTAAGGAATGTTAGTATTGAGATTGTCCAACTTCAAGACCAAAATGTATTAGCAAGTTCAATAGAGATATTTGCTATCCGTAATTATCTTTAATAATATCCAAGTAGACTATGAAATTTAGAATTTATAGAGAGTAAGAAAGAAAAAGTTAGCTGAGTTGCCCAAGTGTGAAATTAGGAATGAACAGCATAAATGTAACCTGAGTTTCTCTAAGACCCAAAGATAACAGTTAGGATAGCTTCCCTAAAACAGTTCAAGTTGGATCTTGAAGCAGGTTGACACCATTGTACACATTAGTGGGATAAAATGTCTTCACACATGTGTGTATTCATACTAATCAAGCTGGGGTGATTACCAGTAAATTTAAAAATAATAACTGCCTGCATAGTTCACAATGTATCCGGTCCTCTGCTGAGTAATTTGCAAGGATTTCTGGGAGAACCAGGGGATGATTTTCATGTGCTTACCTACAAATCCTTTTGATAATCTCAACTGTTGCCCCACTAACTCTTTCTCCCCGAGACTTTCCAGGCACGCACTCACCAAAGACTGCCACTCACCACCTCTCACCAAACACTGCCATCATTACTCTGAAGCCACCAGACAGAACAAAAGATGGCTGCCACTTGGAGGTATCCCAGGGTAAAGCTACTTTGCCCAAATATTTCAAAAAGTTTAGGGAACTAAAGTTTATCCTTACTCTCATTGTAGCCAGACACTTGATTCCCAAGAAAGAGTGGAGAGAATGGTACACAGAATCTGTTTTCTAGGGATGACTGTCGGAAAGAATCAATCTTTGTAAGAATATTTTAAAAGGTTCGTTCATAGCAAACTTGTGAGTGCTCATGGCAGTGAACACAGTCTCTGCAGCCCTGAGAAAATGTTCCAGGGGCTGAGATTCAGTACTGAAAGCCAGAGATACAAGCAAAACTGTAAATCAACGCATGGAGTTTCCATATTGGTGCAGCCCAAAAGGATGGAACCTGTCGAAGCAGAGATTTATAGATGATAGTAGGTTTAGAAATCCCTAGATTAATAATTAGTTAGAAGCACACGTTTTTGTCTCAAAAAGACTCAGACTCAGCAGAAAAGAATGTCTCATTTCACTTTAACAGAGATAAGAAGGCTCTGTATACATTCGTGTGATGCTGTTCCAGAGCCAGGGCGTAGGGAGTGTCTGTCTCATAATCTCTGGACCAAAGAAGCCTGTTTCAGCAAGATTAATTGCCTATTAACTGGCATGACTCCTCACAGGCTTCTCAGGAAACATTTACAACCAAGGGAAGTGGTCAGTTTCAGTCCTCTTGACTAAACTCCCCTTGCTATCAGCCAAACTCATTCTACCTGGCTCCTTCCTCCCTTGCCATGAGTTCTCCCCAAAGACTCATCATTTCTTATGCTAGGGGTAACAAATAAAAGTTTAACATGGACCAGATTTTCTGGGAGGGTTTATTGAATAAAGATCACTGCCCATCTTCTAGTTCTTGATTTAAAGTAGGGTGAAGTTCAAGAATTTGAACCCTGGTCATGCCTTAGCACTTCTCAGTGCTATTAGGCTCACTGCCAAAGATACTTCACGATGTATCTAGTGATAATTCAAATAGAACTACCTAAGCAACCAACTGCAGTTAATACATCACGTGGGCCTAGGTTAATTTTGCAATTTCTTCATAAGGACTTGCAAAACTCTTGTAGTCAGAGCAATGGCCCACAAGAGTATCCACATCCTAATCCTGGAACCTATGGATACGTTCCTTTATGTGTCAAAGTGGATGGATGTTGTAGATGTGGTTAATGAACCTGAGCTGGAACGATCATTCTGCATTATTCAGGTGGTCCCAATATAATCACACGTGTTTTTA
>NW_006159754.1:2641672-2642258 GCF_000334495.1 Tupaia belangeri chinensis | reverse complement strand
AAGAGGGAAATAGGAGAGACAAAGTCAGCAAGAACACACGATGACGGAGCGGAGGTCAGTTCCAACCTGCCATTGCTGGCTTTGAAGATGGAAAGGGGCCACATGAAGGAACACAGGCAGCCATTAAAAAGCTGAAAAAAGAGGACCAGCAGTTGGTGTAATGGCTATGTCACTGAACTCCCATGTAGTCGACCTCGGTTCAAATCCCAGACCCGGTAGTTTAAACTCACACCGGGCACGTGTGCATGCGTGCCCAAGATCCGGAGAGGAGAATGGAGGAGAAGGGATTGTGGTGTGGCCATCCCTCCTGGGGGGGCGGGGGTGGAGAGTGATTTCTCACTTTCTTTCTCTCTGTCTTTCTGGTGAGCGCACATGCCCTAAAGCAAAAACCTCTCCCCATTCCAAAATAAAAAGCTGAAAAAGGTAAAAAAACAGATTTCTCCTAGAGCCTCCAGAAAGTGAAGCAGTCCTGCATTCCCCTCACTGCTTTGATTTTAGCCCAGTGAGGCCCACTTTGGACTTCTGACCCCCAGAACTATAAGAGAAAACATTTGTGTTATGTTAAGCCACAAAATGTGTCATATTT
>NW_006159754.1:2619318-2641662 GCF_000334495.1 Tupaia belangeri chinensis | reverse complement strand
AGGAATAGGAAACTGGTCCAGTTCCGTTTCCCTTCCCTTTGGTTGGTCCAGTGTGGTTTCCTAATCCTCTCTCATTTTCTGTTCTGATCCCAATCCATGATCATCTATTTCAGAACATGTTTCTTTATATTTGGTTTTCAGCACTAACTGCAGAGAATTTTCAGTTTCTCTCTCATAGCTAAAAGTCTTAAGTATAGAATTAATATAGTCTTGGGACCAGCAGGTGGCGTGGTGATTAAGGCGCTGGACACTCCCACAAGGCTCACCACAGTCCAAGACCTGGCAGCTTTACTTTCTCACATTCTCTCTCTCTCTCTGTATGTATGTGTGTGTGTGTGTGTGTGTGTGTGTGTGTGTGTGTGTGTGGGGTCAAATTAAAAATTAATGAATTTAATTAAAAATAAATAATTCTTTTAAAAAAAGAATTAGTGTAGTCTTAATGCTCATCTCGCTAACTCTTGTTCTTTCATTTGTATCTATATCATGAAATCACTCTCCTTCGACTAAATTCTCCGCAACACCCCAGCTGCAGATTCCTGTTACTAGGAATGGCTTGTGGGAGATCCTTCTTTTCCACTTCTCTTTTGTTGCTCCATCCCTCTGGCCTGTTTTAAAAGAAAGGATTTACACAGGCCATTCTTTTTTTTTTTTTTTTTTTCGAGAGGTTTTCACTATAGGGCGCGTGCGCTCGCCAGACAGACAGAGAGAGACATAGAGACAGAAAGCGAGAAATCACCCCCCAGGGGGGGATAGCCACGCCACAATCCCTTCTCCTCCATTCTCCTCTCGGGATCTTGGGCACGCACGCACACGTGCCCGGCGTGAGTTTTTTAAGCCACCGGGTCCGGGACGCGAACCATGGTCGACTACGTGGGAGACCAGCGACATAGCCATTACAACAACTACTGGTTCCCCACAGGCCATTCTTGACTTTGGCTAGAAGAGAAAAACTTGGAGGCTAACAACCACCTGAGAAAGCATTTCCTGCCATGCTGAAATCCCTGGTTCTATGGTGTGTGTGTGTGTGACACTGTCAGACCATCTTCATGACGGTAGCAGCATGCGACAGAGCGATGAAAGTATTCCATTCACACTACGTGTGGGCCATGTCCAAGGGACTGGAATGACAAAGGAAAGGTTTACCAACTGATTTCCAGGGATTTTCTTGGTATTCTGAGATTTCAAAAAACTTTGAAGGAGGGAAGACAGTGCTATGGGAACTCAATAAGCAATGTTTACCAGGTGTGGAAGCAAAAGACACAAAATTGGAAGATGAAATCTGCAAAGAACCTTAGAACATTTATTCCAGGACAGGAGAAGCAAACCAAACAGCTGCAAAGGAAATGGCATGGTGCTATGATTGATTCTGTTGACGTCCCTGCTGTTCTATCACCCGAGTGTATACAAATTTTCATGCAATCAAGTTTCCTATTTACTAACAGAATGTCTTCAAAATAAAGACATCATTAACTCAACTTAAAAGGAAATTCCTCCATGATAATTTGTCAAGCAGTTAATTTTTTTTTCTCCAATCCATTACTTACTACAGTTCCCAAGTAATAAATCTTAATAACTCTTGCAAAAGGAAGGAAAGCAGAAATCAGGTTAAAACACGAGTGGCAACATGAATATATGATTTAAGCTACTTTTCTACATAAAACTAAAATTGGGAGGTAGAGTTTGTTATTGTTGGGCTCACACACATCATGGCAGGAGGTCTTAATAACTTTGGCAAGCAAGAAAGCTGATGGAAAGTTTCTCTAGCTAACAAAATTCCTTTTTAAAGGACTTATGGAAAGTATCCATAACAGAGAATTGAGAAATCCATGAGGAAAAAGAAACCCTAAAAGACACTATTTTTGTTCTGGCTCTCATGTTTTCTCTTTCTCCATTTTTTCCCTTACTTACAGAAGGAAAATTAAGAATGTCTTACTTCATAGGTCATAGATTCTGGACCCTAGAACTCTGCAGGCTCACAAGTGTATGATTTGCTCACATGAACTCAAGCAAGAGTAACTGGCCTTCACATTCAAACAGTATAAAAAATTATAACCAGAGACTTAGCACTTCACATTTTGAAGGTAAACGAGTTTTCAGTGAAACTATTAAAAATTTTTTTCCAGGTATGACTTTTTCGTAAGACATTTGAAAATTGTTTATGACAAACTTTTGTAGGGTGTTCCCATACAGATTCTCTGAATACATGTAAACGCTTGCATGTGACAAGCTACATTAGAAAATGTAGATTCTCACTTACTTTTCCCCCACTTGATGTGTCATGGTCCAACAAGAATCCTTTAACATTTTCTTATTTTTTTGAACCGATCTACTATGTGCATCTTTGTTACAAAACCTGTTGAGCTGAGCCGACTGAGGCCAGCAGAATTGTTACCCAGTCTAGAAAAATTGTGGCCTCCATGGAAATGTTTTATCTGAGTTTAAGTAAAATGCATTTCAGCCCAACTGTTAGGGTACAGGTGGCAGGGCGCCATTCTGTGAGGCTGGAGCCACATGGAAAACTACAGGTTGTATCCTGGGTTGACGTGAAACCTCTGGGCATGCACATGCGCACTCATGATCAAGGGTGGGGGTGGACTGTGGTGTGATGAGACCAGCCAAGGAGGCCTGTTTTCTCTTTTTCTCAATTAAACAAACAAACAAACTGACGAGGTCATGCAGGCAACACAAGCTGGTAAGGATGCTGCCTCCCATTCTAAGGCAAGGCCTAGACTGCGAAGAAACTGAGGCAAGGCCCAGTTTACGAGTTCTCCCTTGTGTCCTTGAACTGGCCGGTATTCAATTTCTCTGCCGTGAGTTTTACTGTTATTACGGTACCCTGCAAGGGTAAAACATCCCCCCAACTATTGCAATAAAGCCAATTAGTGATCTTGTAGGAATGTGGTTCCCTAAGACTGACACAAGGATCAGGAAGTTTAAGACTCCCCCACCTGTCTGTTTTTAAGCCAAAATTAACATATAGATTAAGTTAGTATAAACCAAATTAGCATTAGAAGCATATGTAGACTAAGTTAGTTTAAGGTTAGTTTTACTTACATACCCCTTGTTAAAGCTACAGGCCAAAGTTAACTCACACTAGCAAAGTCAGCACATTCACCACATAACAGAGACACAGAGATAAAACAAAAGAACTCACTAATGGACAAGACTCAACAAACAAAATGCAGGAACCCACAGATTTATTAAGGGAAAAAGCCTAACTGGGACAACAGAATAAACAAAGCTGAGGGCTCCACAGAAAAATTAACCATTTTAGCTGGGAGTTCTTATCTAAAGCAACAGGTAGCTTTCAACTACAAAGAGTTTCTCATCTATGTGCTGTTGACTATGAAAAACTGCTAATAAAACATCCTGTGTTGTCTCCGGAGCTACAAGATCATCTTCCTTTCCCATATAAGATCATAGACTCACCCTCTATTGTTGTAATGTATAGATAGTCCATATATTAACTGTGTCTTTACTTAACAAGACAAGACTTCCATCTAAGTCGTTGTAACCAGCAACGTTATCGCCCTGGCCCGGGACTGAAGTTGTCAAACATCCTGCAAGCCCCCTCTTCAAAAGACTCTTCCCAGTAATCAAGATCCAAGAAGAAGATACAGCAGACAAATGGACTTCCTCATCCTGAGAACTGTGATTGACTTTACCTGAGCTAACAAGACAAACAGCATGTTTTATAATTATTGCTTCCATGCTTTGTACACCCTGTTCCTTAGAGTAAATTCACCTTAGCTGCCTCCGTCGAGATAACCCACCCACGCCGAGGCTGGACCCCGGCAACAAACAAACAAAAAAACCACAACTTGAAAATCACACTTTTATACACATCTTTCTTTCTGTGAGGAACTAAGTTTCCATAATATATATATTTGACCATTCATCATCCACTTAAAGACAACTTGCTGAGGGACCAGCAGGTGGCATAGTGGTTAAGGTACGAGACTCACATGTGGTTGACCATGGTTCAAGTTCCAGACCTCATCACTTGAAACTCATACTAGGCACATGTGTGTGAGTTCCCAAAATCCCAAGAGAACACTGGAAAAGAAGGTACTGTGGTATGGCCATCCCCCAAGGGGGTGATTTCTCACTTTCTGTCTCTCCAGTGAGTGCACACACCCTATAGCAAAAATCTCTCTTAAAAAAAATATAACTTGTTGAAAAGTCATAATTAAAGGAGAATCTAAGAAAATTTGAGTAGCTGTCATACCTATAAGCCCCCTCCAATTAAAACACTTCCTTCTATATCAATTAATTTGCTTTGACTCACTTGAGCTACATTTTGAGTCATGACTCAATTGGATTCCAGATATTAAAACACCAATTTACAGATCAGATACAAGAAAAACTAGTGACCTACACAATAGTTTGATGCTTTATATTGGGGATGGACAAAAGCCTATCAATACTGATCGACTGACTCCCTACTATTATTATCTTTCTTAGGAATTAGACATCAGTTGAGTCGCTAGTTCTACCAGATTCTCACCTGTGCATTCTTCCCACCCCATTGGCAACACCCAATCAAAGTCCCCATTATCTCTCTAATGGGTTGAGGACACAGTTTCCTCACCCAGTCTCTACCACCACTATGGTCCTCTTGAAACCCACTTCCCATTACAGCAGACACAGTGTTCTTTTAGAGAAGACATAAGATCCTGTCACTCGCCTGATTCGAATTCTCCAGTTGTTTATTATTCCATGTAAACTAAAATTCAGCCTGTGGTGTGAGCTGCTCTCCACCTCTCCACAGCTCCATTCTCCCTCTCACCTACTTTGTTCTAGCCCTCCATTCTGCTCCTCATCCAGGCTGAAGTCTTCATCTCAGGGCCTTGGCGATTGTTGTTTCTTCTGGCTGAATCTATTCCTACCTCTCTCCTGTGCAGTGTGGCTGGCTTCCTCTTCTTGAGTCTCAACTCAAATATCATTTTTCTTTCAAAGGTTTTCCTCTAAGGCAGTAGTTCTCTATCTTCACTGTGTGTCAAAATCAAGTTGGAAGCTTGTAAAACCTTCAGTTGACCACGTCTCAACCCTGAGAAGTAATCCAGAGTGGGACCCTGACAAAACGAACAGAAAACCCTCTATAGGTGGTTCCACTTGAAGGCAAGCTGGGAACGACTGATCTAAAGAATCTCAGTGTTTTCTCTTTCCATTATATCTACCTATTATTGTCCCTTTTTGTATCTTTCATATTGTTTAGCCATCTTGTTTATTGTTTACTTATCATGTTAAAGTGACTGTTTCTTTGACTAGTTTTTAAATTAAAAAAAAAAAACTTTCAGTGTTTGCTGTTGGATGTGTGCATTCACCGAAAAGGGACAGAGAGCGGAAGGGAAAGTGAGAAGTCATTCTCCAGGGGGATAGCTATGGCACAATCTCTTCTCCTTTATTCTCCTCTCAGGATTTTGGACTCACATGTACATGAGCCCAGCATGATTTTTCAAGCTGCAGGACTGGGACTTGAATAGTGAAGTTGGCCATGTGAGATCCAGCCATCTTAATCTCCATTTACTGGCCCAACTAAAATGTTAATTTCATGAGAGAGGGAAATTTTCTACCTATTCATTGCTGTGCCCTCAATGCCTAATATATTAGGTCAATGAAAGGAAGACCAGAGGTCCCAGGTCAATAAAACAAACAAGCAGAAAAGCAATAAGCATCTGAGAAACAATATGGAGAATCCACTAACTAGAGAAGATATAGAAAGGGAGAGAGAGTAGTGGGCATTGAGCCAGCCAGTGGACTAGTGGCTAAGGGATATGGATCTCACATGTCTAGCCATGGTTTGAATCACTGACCTGGCAGCTTGAAAAACATATCTGATGTATGTGTTCATGCTCCAGATCCCGACAGGATGGGAAAATGGAGGAGAAGGGAGTGTGTGATCAGTCCTTATTGGGTGTGTTTTCGCTTCTTTCCCTCTTTGGTGAGTGCCTGCACCCTCTAGCAGAGGAAGAGAGAAGGAGAAGGTGGGGGAAATAAGTGATAAAACCAAAGAGAAGCTAAATCACAACAATGAAGCATGAGCATAAAGTCATGGACAAAAAAATTTGCGTTGGAGTCATGAATCTCTTCCAATGACCTCTGAATGTCCAAAAGCTAAAATCGAGTCCTTCTTTTGTGAGCTCCTAAAATCTGCTAAATTATCTCCATTCATGCAAACACAATGCCTGCTTTGCTGTCACACTGGGATTTAGATGATTTCATTATTGAATTTTAGTAAAGAGAAATCTTAGCTTACACACAGAGCTCTCTGGTTTTTGTTTTTGTTTTGTTTTGCTTTTAGGTTTTTACCATAGGACACATATGCTCACTAGAGAGAGACAGAGAGATAGAAAGTAAAAAGTCACCCCGGGGGGCAGCGGGACAACCATACTGCCAACTTTTCTCCTCCATTCTTCTCTTAGTATGATTTTCAAGCCACTGGATCTGGGACTCAAACCGTGGTTGACTCTGTGGAAGTCCAGTGCTTAAACCACCAAGCCTCCTGCTGGCTCCAACCTTGCTGTTTTTAACTGAAAGCATTTTAATAGAAATATTTTCTTTTTAAAATAAACATATGGCATATACTTGCTTTCTTTAAAAGAATATGCTAAAGGAAATTGATCATTTTCTGGGTAACTCCTAGATTTTGAAAGTCACATGTCCTCTAATATTATCTTGATATTCTTAAGAAATTTTAAAACATAGACCACTGTTTGGGGGGGTTTTATTGTTCCTGACTTTCTGTCTTTTTCTCTTTTAAGTTTCCACGAACTTTTTTTTAAGTTTACCAGCATGCTTCTAGTCTTTCATGTTTTTATTCAGCTGTAAGTTTTCAAAGTTAATGACCTTCTTTTTTTAAACAAACACAATATACAAACACATAGTGGTTCCCATGCTTGCCTGATTGTAATCATCCGGCGAGCTCCAATATCCACTAGTGCCTGCTCTTCTTCAGTCCCTCGAACTTATGATTTAATTGTGTAAGATTGTGGTCAAGACACCAGCTGTTTCATTTTTAATTTTATTCTCTTTCTTTTTTTATGTCCTTTTGTTCTCTCTCTCTCCCCTAGTTCCTGGGTGATTCTAATACATACCTCATGTTGACATGCACAATCAAGGTTTAACAAAGAAATCTGGAATCACCCAACTGTTTCCCCTTCCTAGGGGTAGTTGTACCAGCAACCTTGACTCTTCTCCCCAGTAGTACTCTTCACTTAAATACTGCTGCTTCTGCTAATACTCAGCCGCCAAAGTCTTAAGGCTCCATTTAAGATTTCAGTCCAAGGGAATGGTAAGTGGCATGGTGATTAAGGGCACTAGACTCCAATATGGCAGACCATGGTTTGTAGTCCTAGACCTGGTAGCTTACTTTCTCACTTTCTCTCTCTCTCTCTCTCTCTCTCTCTCTCTCTCTCTCTCTCCCTCTCTGGTCAAATTAAAATAAATAAAGTTCAACAAAATAATTCTCAAAAAAAATTTTACTCCAAGAGTGAACAAGCTCCATTTCTCTTCTTTCCTTTAGTATAAGAATATCAGAGTTGAAAAAACTCTTTAAAAATGATCTGATTCAGCCTTCTATTTTCAGGTGATTCACGAAAGGGGAGTCATGTGCCTTAGATATGAGGAGGTGCTGTTGACTCATCACTGCCAATACGATACCATCTGTGAGGGCTGGGTGTCCCTCACAAATCCATGTGATGGAACTTGGTAGTATTGTGAAGGTATTAAGAAAAAACTTAGTATCATCACAGTGTCAAAACCATGAATCCTTTTGAGTGATTGTGATTAGGTTGAGCCCCCACCCCCCCATAATTAGCTCCTGGTGGGTTTCTAAGGAGAGGAACTAAGAGAGACTTAAGGACACAAGTATTCTGCTCTTGCCCTTGTAAAGTGATACCTTGGGACTCCAGGAGACCCCTCCATAAGATGTGGACCTTGGGCCTCCAAATTATAAGCTCAGAAAACTTCTATTCTCTTAAATAACCCAGACACAGGTATTTTCTATTAGAAAGGGGTTGGACTAGAACCTGGCCCTGCAGAAATATGGTGCTACAGTGTCAATAAGAATATGGACTCTAGTGACCTCTCTTGGTCACAGCCCTTTTAGATCACAAAAACAAAAACTCATCCAACCTAGCAAAACCCACAGGGAGAGTATAAATAAATAAATAAATAAATAAATAAATAAATAAATAAATAAGGAGTATCATGAAGCTCTCCAGTCAAAACCATTAAGAATTAGAAACAGTTGAGACCAGCAGTTGGTGTAATGGCTATGTTGCTGGACTCCCATGTAGTTGACTACGGTTCGAGTACCAGACCTGGTGGCTTAAACTCACGCCAGGTATATGTGTGTGCATGTCCAAGATCCCGAGAGGAAAATGGAGGAGAAGGAATTGCGGCATGGCCATCCTCCCCAGGGGGTGATTTCTTGCTTTCTGTCCCTGTCTGTCTTTCTGGTGAGCACACGTGCCCTACAGCAAAAACCTCTCAAAAAATAAAAATAGAATTAGAAAGAGTAATTGGAAAAGCCATCAAGGATTATTGTTCTCTCTGTCTCTGTCTCTCTGTCTCTCTCTCTCCCTCTGTGTGTGTCTGTGTGTGTGTCCTGCTTGTTTCCAGGCTGCTTTCTCTGCTTCACCTTGCACCTGAAGGCAAATGACTCATGTATAGAAATGTCAGTTTCTGGAACTATCTGAATCTAACAAATGCTGTCTCCATTTCAACATTTCAGGAGCAGAATTCTGATCCCCCGTTTTGGTCAGGTGTCCACTCATTCTCCTACCAAAACTGACCAGGGAACAATTGTAGGTTGTATTAGGTCATTGGGAAAGTCATGACGTATTTTTCCATGCAGAAATGGGTACAGGGTCATGTTATAGTCAGCGAGTTCTGGAGAGAAATTCTTAGAAACAGGGCATGTGTATTTAGTTACACAAAACTAAGCAACAACCTTGTCCCCACTTTAGAGAATAAGTAAGCTTCCAAAAATGCCTAACATAAAGCTTACCTGTTAGTTTCTCTTTGACCCATATTACATCATAAGACGAATAGCCTTCATTAATCTGGGGTTCCTTTGACAGTCCTACACTGGAGTTGTCATTTCAGAAATATCAGTTTTTAAAATTACTCACAAGAGATTTTCAAGAATGGCATGAATAACTCAAAGCCAAATAAATGGAAGATAGAATCTCAGAGAAAATATTTGCACATGCATGTTTAGACAGGTGGCAAATTTGGGAAGCTTAATCATTCTCTTAAGTGAGGACAAGATTGTTGCTTAGGTTTGTGTAACTAGATACCACATACCCTATATCAACACAGCAGAGGAAAAGCCCCACGTGTCTTCTTTTACCAAGCTCACTGGGCAACACCACCCAGCGAAACTGGTTTAAGGCAACAGCGATTCTCTGGCCTGACCCTATGGTGCAGTGGTAATGGGCAGCTCATCCCACAAAATGACTAAGGCCCAAATCCCAAAAACGTAAGTTTAAAAATCATGTACACGAGTGCCCAAGATCCTCTGGCCTCAAGGACTGACTGAGGAAGGGGTCATGGTGGCATAAGCAGATTCTGTGGAGGTTGCATGTCTCTCTCGTTTGCATGCTTTCTCTCTCCTTCTCTTTCATGCATAAGCAGTTGCTCTGTCATGAATAAAAAAAGAAGTTTTACAAAGGAATAGCTGTTCTCAAAAGTGCTCTCTGGACCAGCATCATCACCATCACCTGGGATCTCATAGGAACAAATTTTCAGGCTCCAGCAAAGACCTACCGAATCAGACACTCTCGGGCTGGGGTCCAGAACCATGCATTGTAAGCAGCACTCCAGTGGATTCTGATCCATTCTGAGCTCTGGAAACCACTCAAATAGAATCCTACTGAACTCAGTGCTACTAGTTCGACTGGTACAAGCTGGACATCTTTCCACATGGAGGCAGGGAAGAGAAATGAGGGTGGAACGTATCATGGAAAACCTAGCTTTGTCCTGGTAGTGTCTTTACTAGAATGGCCCTCAGTCAGTCAGCCACCCAGCCTAACACTGAACAGTTTTTATCTTTGAAAAAGTAAGGAAAATGTTTTCTGAAAATCGAACTTGGAATGATGTATGATAGCTTTTAAATCAAATTTTCAAATAATTCTAAAAATAATGTTATAGCCATAGACTATACTCTTTCAAAAAGATAAGTGGAGATCATTTTCATAGTACAATAAAATTTTAACAAACCTGACATGCTGCATATCTGTATCATATGTGATAGTGATAGCATGTTGAATTTTTTTTTTTTTGGAGAGGGTTTTGCTATAGGGCATATGCACTTGCCAGAAAGACAGAGAGAGACAGAAAGTGAGAAATCACCCCCCAGGGGGATAGCAACGCTGCAGTCTCTTCTCCTCCACTCTCCTCTCGGGATCTTGGGCATGCATGCACATGTGCCAGCATGAGTTTAAGCCACCGGGTCTGGTACTTGAACCGCAGTCAACTACATGGGAGTCCAGCAACATAGCCATTACACCAACTGCTGGTCCCAAGGGTATTTTTTTTTTTTATATATATAGAAGAAATGCACAGCTGACCACAAGGCTAAATCTTCAACATCTATAAAAATAGCTCTTCTAAAAATCCTTAAGAAACATCTACAGATATTAATAGAGTTGATTTTCATAGCTTCTGTATTTGAAAATTTGCCTTGCTAACATTTATTCGTAGGGCCAGCAGGTAGCATTGTGGCTAAGGCTCTGGATCCCATGTAACTGATGGAGCAGTTCAAGTCATGGACCTAGCAGCTTAAAAAATATGCCAGGCAGGTGTGTATGCATGCCCAATATCCCAAGACAAAAATGGAGGAGATGGAGTTGCAGTGTGGTCAATCGCCTTGCGGGCTGAGTTCTCACTTTCCCTCTCTGTCTCTCTCCAGCAAGTGTATGCGCCCTATAGCAAAAAAAATAAAAATAAAAAAAATAAAAATAAAAACCTACAAACCCACATATGAAGGCAATGCTATAGGTGTTATTTCAGTTTTTTTCTGATGCTATACTCTTTTTTTTGTTCGTTGTTGTAGAGAGATTTTTACTATAGGCCACATGTATATATTATGGACTCAGCAACACTGAACTCAGACCTTACTGCACTGCAACTCATTCCCAATTCATCTACCACATGTATTCTCTCTAAGACATATCTCGGCCTCCTTGCACTTAGGAACACGAGGCAGTACTTCAGCACTATGCTCAAGGCCCCAGTGCACAGTAAAAATCATCAACAGAGAGCTGAGAGCAGAAGGAAGACTCAACTTTGCTGACCTCCTTTGGGAATGTGTGCACCAAGCAATACATCCCCCCCTTCTGCACACATATGCACATGACCATAAAGTCCTTGCAAATATTGATGTGGGTGTTAGCAATACATTTATTTTATTGTTATTTTAATATTACATATTTCCAGAGAGCACATGTGCCTTATAGCAAAAGTCTCTCTACAATAAAAAAAAGAAAAAAGAAAAAAAAGAGTATAGCATCAGAAAAGAACTGAAATAACACCTACAACATTCCCTTCATGTGTTATCTCTTGACTCCTCACAACCACTTCATGAACGGCTCAGTTATCACCCCCAGAGAAAAGATCGGAACATTGAGTCATGGAACAGTTAAGTAATTTGTTCGAGGTTATGCAGCTGGAATTAGAAGACCAAGAGCCAAGTGTTCTGTCTTCAATGTCCATGACAACCATGGCATCGTCCCTACTTCACAGGACTAGTGAGGAGAGGAAGTAAAATAGCAAGGAGAAAGGCCAGGTCAGGCAACCTTCAAAGCCCTGTATAGGGAATTCAAGCTTTTTCCTACACTAAGGACAAGAACAGATTTGATTAAAGCAGAATGATCTTTGTGTTTTAAAAAGATGTAACTGAAGGGAAGACAGAACAGAGGGAAGCAAGAGAGGTGAGTCTTGCTTTAATGCAAGATTTCTTTTATGTTTTTATTTATTTATTACACATTTAATCACTGTGTATCATAATAGCATTTTAAACACTTTACCTGAACACATAAGAACAATGTAATTCATGCCATACAGTATCAAAAGTAAAAACCTCTAAACAATGTAAACATCTTTAAGATCATCTCTTCTCAACAGGATAATCATGTCACCACCATTATCTTCTGCTACCTCTGGTGCTACCTCAAGAATGTTCAGAAGGTGGAGCCAGCAGGTGGCACAGTGGTTAAGGTGCTAGACTCCCACAAGGCAGACCACAATTCAAATCCCAGACCTGGAGGCTTAAAAATCACACAAAGCACATGATGTACATGCTCAAAATCACAGGACGAAGGGACAACCTAACACCATGCTTCAGGGAATTGGGTAAAAACAACAAAAAAAATCCAAAAAATGCCAGGAGAAAAGAAATAATAAAGATTCAAGCAGAAATAAATGAAATAAAAAAATAAGTGAAATATACAGAAAATAAATAAAAGCAAAAGCTGGTTCTTTGAAAAGATAAACAAGATTGACACACCATTAGCCAGACTAATTAAGAAGATTAGAAGGGAACCAGATAAGTCAAATCCACAATGAATCAGGCAACATTGCAACAGACATAACAGAAATGCAAAACATCATTAAAGGATACTATGAGGGACTCTAAGCCAACAAAGAAGAAAACCTGGATGAGATGGACAAATTCCTGGACACATGTAATATACCAAGATTGACTCAGGAGGGCATAGAAAATCTGAATAGACCTTAACAAGCAATCAGATTGAATCAGTAATAAATAACCTCCCAACAAAGAAAAGCCCAGGCTCCAATGGCTACACTGCCAAATTTTACAAAATTTTAATTTATTTTATTTTTTAAAATACAAAGTTTTTTTTTTTTTCTGTAGGGTGTGTGCACTCACCAGAAAGAGAGAGACAGAGACAGAAAGCGAGAAATCACCCCCCAGGGGGATGACCACAATGAAATCCCTTCTCCTCCATTCTCCTCTTGGGATCTTGAGCACACACGCACACACACCCAACATGAGTTTAAGCCACCAGGTCTGGGACTCCAACCATGGTCGACTACATGGGAGTCCAGTGACATAGCCATTACGCCAACTGCTGGTTCCAAATTTTACAAAACTTTTAAAAAAGAGATAACCCCCATTTTACTCACACTGTTTCTAGAGATCCAAAAGAAGGAGCCCTTCCATCTTCATTCGATGAAGCCTCCATTACCCTCATTCCCAAAACAGATAAGGATACGACAAAAAAGGAAAAGTACAGACCTATATTCTTGATGAATATAGACTCAAAAATTCTCAACAAGATACTTGCTAACCATATTCAACAGCATAGGTTATTCATCACAACCACGTAGGTTTTATTCCAGGGATACAGGAGTGGTTCAACATACTCAGAACCACAAATGTAATACACCATATTAACAGAAAGATAAAAACCATATCATCATTTCAATTGATGTGGAAAAAGCATTCAACAAAATACAACATTCCTTTATGATCAAGACTCTCAGTAAAATTGGCATAGAAGGACCATTTCTCAGCATAATAAAAGCTATTTATGAAAAACCTACAGCTAACATATTGAATGGGGAAAAGCTGAACAGGTATCAGACAAGACTGCCCACTTTCTCCATTCCTATTCAATACAGTACTGGAAGTTCTAGCCAATGAAACCAGACAAGAGAAGGAAATAAAAGGCATTTCAATAGGTAAAGAAGAGCTGAAATGATCTCTGTTTGTAAATGACATGATTGTATATATAGAAGACCCAATAGTATCTATGAAAAACTTCTCAAAGTAATAAACGCATACACTAAAGTGGCAGGATACAAAATTAACTTACAAAAATCTATAGCATTTCTATATACAAACAACAAGCAGACAGAGACAGAACTGAAGAATGTAATTCCATTTACCATAGACACAAGAGGTATAAGATACTTAGGAATAAAAATAACCAAGGAAGTCAAAGACCTCTGCAAGGGAAACTATGAAAATCTTAAAAAGGAAATTGAAAAGGATACTAAAAAGTAGAAGGACATCCCATGTTCCTGGATTGGCAGAATCAATATAATCAAAATGGCAGTCCTACCCAAATTAATCGACATGTCTAATGCAATCCCTATAAAATTACAAGAGACACTATTCACAGATCTAGAAAAGACAATCATAGAATTTGTCTGGAATCATAAAATACCCCATTTTGCTAAAGCCATCCTGTGCAAGAAGACTGGAGTTGGTGGCATCTCACTTCCTGACCCTAAAATATATTACAAAGCTGTGGTGATCAAAACAGCATGGTAGTGGTACAAATATAAACATGAGGACCAATGGAACAGAGTAGAGACTCCAGAAATAACCCCCAAAACATACAGCCAACTCATCTTTGACAAAGGGTACCAGTCAATCCAGTAGGGAGAGGGAAACCTCTTTAGCAAATGGGGTTGGAAAAACTGGGTATCCACCAGCAGAAAGATTAATCTGAACCCCTATCTGTCACCATTAACAAAAATCAACTCAAAGTGGATCAAAGATCTAAACCGAATTTTTGTGAACTGTGTCTCAGATAAGAGACTGATAAACAGAAAACACAAGGAACTCAGCTAACCTGGAAAAAAAATGATTAACCCAATTAAAAGATGAAAAAATGAGCTAAATAAGCAACTCTCTAAAGAATACATACAAACAGCTAAAAAGCAAATGAAAAAATGCTCAACATCCTTCATTGTAAGGGAGATGCAGATTAAAAACACAAAGAAATACTACCTAACTCTAGTCAGAATGGCAAAGATTAAAAAAATAATAATAATAAATGGTAAGTACTAGAGGGGATGTGGTGAAAAGAGAACACTCCTGCACTGTTGGTGGGAATGTAAATTGGTTCAGCCACTGTGGAGAATGATATGGATTTTCCTTGAAGACCTACAAATAGAATTACCTATGATCCAGCAACTCCACTCCTGGGTATCTACCCAAAGGACAGGAGAGCACTCAGTCGGAAAAATGCTTGCACATCAATGTTTATTGCAGCATTATTCACAATTGCCAAGACATGGAACCAACCTAAATGTCCACAAACCGATGATGGACAGATGAATGGATTGAAAAATTATGGCACATATACTCCATGGAATACTATTCAGCCATAAAAAACAACAAAGACCTGGAATTTGATAGAAAGTGGGTGAATATGGAAGATTTATTGCTGAGTGAAGCAAGTTAGGCTATGAAAGAGAGACATTGTATGTCTCCACTTAACATATACCAACTGTCCACACTCTATGGTAGAGACTGAAAGACTGGAGAACATAAAAGTATTAAAAATTGTAATCGACACTAGATACGAAGTGGAAAGAGAATGTGGGAGGGGAAGAGCATAGGAAGGAAATTTGGGGGAAAATGGAGAGGTTAAGACACTTGTGGGACACAGATAAGGTTTATTATCTGTTGACGAGGATGTGTATGGTGGTCTCAACTGGGCTGGACTGAGGTGTGTATCATGCTGGGTAAAGTCTCTTCACAATCTAAATGATGTATAGCGATTTATTGTATGAATAAAAAAAAATTTCAGGACGAGAGAATGGAGAAGGAATTGCAGCATAGCCATCCCTCCTAGGGGATGATTTCTCATTTTCCCTCTCTCTGTCTCTCTCTTTCTCTCTCCTCTTTGATGAGTGCACTCACTCTATGGCAAAAAAATCTCTTTAAAAAAATACAAAGAAGAAGGTTTCCTGGTCACTTAAAAGGACAAAGAGAGAAAAATGGAGTGTGAAAGTGTGTGGTGAGGACAAGAAATATACAGGAGGGTGGTAGGAAGCCACTTTGGCTAAGAAGTCTCGAAGATCAGGTAGCAGATTATAGAATGGGAAAGGACAAGGTAGATGGTGAGCAATGGAAAGGAAAGGAGATCATCAAATGAAACTACTGTATAAATATGATAAGCCTATAGTGTGACTGTGATAAGCCAAGCAAAGTCAGTCTCTTATTTAGAATTTTTACATTAGCATTTTATGGTTGTGTAAGTGGATCCAAAAATGTTCTGGAGGCCACACAAGTAGCACTGGGCCACTTAGAAGTTCAGTTTGCCAAGGGAAAGCTTAGCTTCATAGACTCAGCATACAATAACTGAGCACAGGAAACCAAATAGTAGGTTGAGGTCAAATTTGCAGAAGCATGAAAGCATAAACTATTTAAAAGAGTCTGAAATGATATATTTGTTCGAATTTTAAAATGCATAAAGGATTATCCATTTCAGTAAATTCTCCATATGTAGTCAATGATATCAAATGTTCTGTTATGGGGAAAAAGATCAGGATAACGAGCCCTATTCTTAGATCCACTTTTGTTGTGGATTTTTGGATCCACAACAAAGTTTTTTCTTAGCAGAAAGTCACAGTAAACATGCCTCTAGGCTGCTTCCAGTTCTGCTTTCCTTTTAAGGGCTGCTAGTTAAATACCACTGGTAAAAGCAGAAAATTCTTACCATAGCTTTAACTCGATATAGAATAAAGTTCCTTAAGTGAAGACATGTGTTTGACATTTCAGATTTCACAGAAAGGATATTTGTTAGGGCATTAGTTAGCTTTTCTATATATGAAGAAAGAATTTCCAAAGACTTGCTAAGTGCCCTGCAAGGATGTATCTCAAAGTCTGGAGTGTGCTCCCCTAAGTGTTTTCGTACAAGCACAGAATTTTAGAGCTCCTTTACTTCAATGCCTTCACATTCCCAGAGTGTCTATTACCAGTTCTATGTCGATTGAAGCACACTGTATATCTCTGTCATTTCTCAACAACTTCCTGACAGAATCACAAAGGTGCTGAGCTCAGGCTAACACCTCTGAGGAACTTTATTTTGGATTTTAGCCTATGTTTTAAACCTCATGAAGTTTTACAAATAAGCAAAGAGCCCCAGTCCCAAGAAAAGCAGTCCTGTCATCAAGCATCTGTCTCATGTAAAACATGTTCTTTGAGCAAAAGCTACAGCTTCCTACTTGGTGTATTTTTCTAAGGCAATGTGAGACTTAACTGTAAATTTACTCAAATGAAAGTATGTGTATACTGTATAATTTTTAAATTTCAAATTCCATTCTTCTTTCAAACGTATTTTTTGCATAATTTTTAGCTTTTGTGCATGGATTAAACTGGGCTAGTTTTCTTTTTTCTACTATTCCAGATGTTTAGAGGACTAGTTCTGTTACATAAAAGAGATCTTACATTTTTTTCCTTTGATTCTGCATCTGAAGTTTGAAGGTTTTAATTAGACTTTGGGCCAGAAACAGATTATTCAGTAGGGAGTATATATAGGTCTTAAAAATATTGATTATAGATGATGTAGACTTGTATGGAGATCCCACAAGATGTCATATTAAAAAAAATAAAAGATAAGTGAGGAAAGTCTTTGTTTTCTGGTAAAGTCATTAAAAACTTTGAACAACACAAGCTTTTTTTTTAACCTATGAAATTTGGTTTGAATGAAATTTCTTTCCTTGACATAGTACTTTCAAGAATTTTTATTTTTAAAACAGAACATGAATACAATAGAAGAATGAGCCAAGAACATGAACAGATCATTGAAAGAACAGGAAAGAACCTTTAAGCACATAAAAAAATGCTTAACTTTATGGTAATAAGAGAAATGCACTGTAAGACTACAAGGATATGCCTCGTTTTTCCATCTCGCAAAGGTTTAAAAGTTGGGTTACACTATTTCGACAAAGCAGTGTGAAAATAGACACTATAAAACACAGTTGTAATGGTATAAATTAAAGGTCAATCTGACAGTATTTGTCAAAACTAAATGCATAAATCCCCTACATTGAAATTCTACTTCTAGCATTTGTTAAACACAGTATATTAGTGCATAGAGATGTAAGCACTCGAGAACCAGCAGTTAGCATAATGGCTATGTCACTGGACTCCCACGTAGTCGACCACGGTTCGCATCCTGGACCCAGTGGCTTAAAACTCACGCCGGGCACGTGTGCGTGCGTGCCCAAGATCCCGAGAGGAGAATGGAGGAGAAGGGATTGCAGCATGGCCATCCCCCTGGGGGGTGATTTCTCACTTTCTGTCTCTATGTCTCTCTCTGTCAGTCTGGCATGTGCACGTGCTCTATAGTGGGAAAAAAAAAAAACTCTCCAAAAAAAAAAAGATGTAAGCACTCAAGTATTGATTGCAGCATTCATGGCTTGAAATACTGTACAGTTATGAATAAGAGTAAGAAAAAACTATCAAGTGATAAGAAACCAATACACAGTTACACTAACTGGCCAAAGAAAGATATGGCAAAATACGTGGAGTACATTATTATGTGAATAAAAGAAAATGAAGCTATATGCACATACACGGTAGATCTATGTGAATAAAGGAATAAGGAGCTGACAAAACAACTTGCTGCTGGAGAGGACCAGTAAACTGAAGGGCTAGCTTATTCCGTAAAGAGCCAGGTGGTAAATATTGTAGGCTCTGTGGGCCAGCAGGGAGAGTTGAGGCCGTTATCTATACGCTTACAACAGATATTATCTATGTTATACAAAATATTATCTTTATTATACAAAAGGAATAAACACATTTCTACAATTATCATGAATGAAATTACAAATATACACTCTTTGAGAAAATATTTATATTACAGACTTATTGTATCTCTGTAAAACTTTTCTTATCTCATGGGCCCCTCAAAAAGGCAATACCAAGTCATATTTGGCATGGTCTATAACTAACCACCCCTGATTTCAAGATCAACACCCTCCCCTACCAAACTGCATTCTTGTCTCTTGATTATCTTGAAAACATAACCCATCCTGCCTCAGAGATACTGCTAAACTCTCATGGCACTGGTCACTGGTCTGTGTAAATCTTGCAACAACTTTCTGAAGTTTAGATTAGAAAATAAAGCCCATGCTCCTTCACCCACCTCCCAAGTCCTCCGGGTGGGCTCTGCTCATCTGCGGTCTTCTTTCAGCCCCTTCCAACTCTTGTCCCTTCTCCCATCCCAGGCACACAGGCACTTGTTCTCTAACAACTCTGAATTTCTTCCTGACATGCCACAAGCTGCTTCGCCTCCTCATACATGGTGCTCCCTGTGCCTGGAGGGCTTCTCTCCCTTTTCTGCCTGATGGGCTACTAGCTGGCCACAAACTCTGTTCAGGACTCACGCCTTCTGGGAAATATTGCTGCACCTCCATTCACCCCACTCATACCAGAATAATCACTTCACCCCTTCTCTAGTTTGCCCACTCTTTCATTCATGAATGGACAACATTTTACGATATTTACTAGTAGTAGATGCCTATTACCCTTCCTATATCCAATTTTTTTATCCTTAGCTCCTACAATATGCCTAGAACATAGGAGGTACTTGCCGCCGGGCGCATGTGCGTGCCCAAGATCCCAAGAGGAGAATGGAGGAGAAGGGATGGCGGCGTGGCCATCCCCCCAGGGGGTGATTTCTCACTTTCTGTCTCTCTGTCTCTGTCTGGCGAGTGTACGCGCCCTATAGCAAACATAGGAGGTACTTGCTATGGTTTAAATGAGTCTTACAAAAATACCCCCCAAATTTTGAATTTTGCTTATCTCTTCCTTAAGTGAGATAGAGATAGAGAGATAGGACCTTCAACAGGATTCCAACACTATGTTCCACTCCAATTTTCAGCAAGCCCCAGATAGTAGGCAAGCACTTGAACTGGCAACTTTTCCATTTAAGATTTCCTTGCAGAGTTGCATTTGACCACTATGCCATCCCCTGATCCCAGTCCTCCCAAAATTTATGTGTTGAAATTTGGTATTAAGAATTACCTTAAAAAAAAAAAAAAAGAAGAATTACCTTGCTGGGAACCAGCAGTTAGCGTAATGGCTATGTCGCTGGACTCCCACGTAGTCGACCGCTGCTCACGTCCCGGACCCGGGTGCGTAAAATTCACGCCGGGTGCATGTGCGTACGTGCCCAAGATCCCGAGAGGAGAATGGAGGAGAAGGGACTGTGGCGTGGCCATCCCCCCTGGGGGGGTGATTTCTCGCTTTCTGTCTCTCTGTCTCTGTCTGTCTGGCGAGCGCACGTGCCCTATAGCAAAAACCTCTCCAAAAAAAAAAAAAGGAAAAAAAAAAGAAAAAAGAAATATTTCAATTCAGCTATTTCGTTCATTTTTAAATCATTTTTAAATGTTTTGCTGTTGAGTTTTGAATATTAGTATTGTGGATATTAGTCCTATATCAGATATAATGTGCAAATACTTTCTTTCATCTCCCATCCGTAGGCTGCCTTCTCATTTTCTTGACTATTTCCTTTGCTGTGTAGAAGCTCTTTAGTTTAATGCAGTCCTCCTTGTTCATTTTTGCTTTTCAAGTTTGGCTTACATGGTCGGTTCCATACTTTGCTGTTTATCAATACCTCTCAAATAAAAATGAGAAGCATAAAAGGAGTTTTGGTTAGTTTCGTGGTGGAACGTCAGAAATCCAGGTCATGGTTCTCTTAAGGAAAAAAAAAAGGGGGGAAAAATGTCTCCTGACATTACATTCATAGACAATACCTCCTATAGCTCAGTCAATAGGACTTAACCTAAATATGGACACATTTCTTGGGATTTTGAGTTCCAGGTCAAGGCATTTAAAAAGTGTTATTAATGGGGAGTCAGTTCAAAATGTAATGTGGTGTAGACCACATGGAAGCCACATTAGCCACAAGAAAGAGTTGAAACTAAAGAGCAGACTAGAGGCAAAGGCAGTTGATGCGGCTTCAGCCAGTCTCTACTGGTCGCCAAATTCATTCCTTCAATCCATGCCTCAATCTTTTTTTTTCCTAAGATGAAATGCTTGCCAGAATTTCTATTTGTTTCTAATATTTCTGTATCAAAGTTTGCACAAATAATCATTTCCTTTTTTCTTAAAATCTTCTTAAAAAAAAAAATCAAGACTTTTCCCCAAAAAAATTTTATAGTCTTTCTTAGTCACAGTTTGTAACTTTGATATGTTGTTTCTTCCAAGAATTTCCCTAATATTTGTCTTTCTGAGATTTAATGGCCAAAACCATCAACATTTGAAAATTATTTCTTGACAAGTATAGGCATTGTTTACCTCTGATTTTTATCTTTTTTCCTTTCTAAGTAGTTTCTAACTTTCTTCTTCTTTTCAAACATTTCTTGGGATGTGTCTTTATCCTAGTTTAGTTTTAAAAAACTAAAAAAGAAAATTTTATTTCCTCATGATTTTCCATTTCTACAGATGTACAACCATTAATGAAATAGTCCATAAAGCTACAGTCTTAAACAACATGGTAATCAAAAGAAGAAGGAGAAACACACACACACACACAATTTACTGTGCATAAATGTTAACAGCTTCTGGCTCCCTCACAGAAAACTATCATACAATTAATAAGGATTTTTTCTTTTGCATTCTAACTGCTACACTTTGTGATTAATTAATAAAACATTAACAGAGTGTTTAAACTTTTGTCAAATTGACTAATGGACAAAAAAAAAAAGTTAAGTGCTACTGATTAAAAACAAAGTTTCAAATTTTTCCAAGTCTATATCTGAGAAATACGTGTTAATATGAAACACATTTCTCTGTTATGCTTTTTACTTAAATACATACTAATGATCGCAATATTCAAACCTTAAATTGAAGCTTTACTTTGTTGGGGAAAGACCCATGTAGCCCTTCACAGGTCTCTTAAGCTTCTTTAATTCTTTCCAGGAATGTCAAAATAATGCAAGGCCTTTTTACCCAAACCAATTTTCAGGGTTATATTTGCAACAAGTAGCCCTGAGGAATGAGATACTGTCTTCTCTTGAGACAAAGAGCAGACCTGCCTGCTAAAGAAGAGGTGCGTTTCCCAAGCTCAGGGTCCCTCGAGTGCAATATAAGCCCACTGGATGTGTAACATCTAGCTGGATCCTCTGAACCTCCCCAGCCCTGCCGTCCAGGGCTAGAGGGATAAGGAAACTGATACAAACCTGAAGTTCATGCTGCTTTCTGTGTCACCAATGACAAAACCCTTTGTCCCTGAACCAGAACTCCTGTGTGTTCTGCCAACATCTGTAAAGCAGTAGTGGTCTAATTTATTAGCTTGTAAGTATGGCTAAAATCAAATCCCAGCCCTCTGTGTCTGACTGTATATGGGTGTGGGTGGGTGTGCATACATGCATGAATTTTCAAAACAATTTATAAGGCAGATACTTTTGTGTAGACAGGTGGTGTGGGGGGTTAGGTGCTGGACTCCCACTTGTTTGACCATGGTTTGAATCCCAGACCCGGTGACTTGCTTTCTCACTTTCCCTCTCTCTCTGTCTGGTCAAACTATAGAACAACGATAATAAATAAATAAATAAATAAATAAA
>NW_006159754.1:2544482-2619205 GCF_000334495.1 Tupaia belangeri chinensis | reverse complement strand
GTGGGAGCTAGGATTTGAACCCAAACAGTTTTTCTCCAGAGTTTATGCTTTTGTTTGCATAGCACTATGCTTCTTTGCTATTTGAAGAAACATATAATTTCATTTCTCTTTTATTATTCTAAGAGATGTGATTCTTCTCTTGATGGTATACAAACTGTATTTAAAATTTACTGAAACTTTTCATCTTTAGTAAACCCTTATTACCAACATAATAAAAATAATAATTTTTATATAAACCAAGAAACAAAAAGCTATTTTTTGCCAAATTTCTGCATCTTTTATAAAGTAAAAAAAAAAGAATGCATAGCAAAATTATTCTTCCCTCCAGACCTCCACTGCCAATCTTACTGTTTTTTCTTTTTTTTTTTTCCTAGAGAGATTTTTCTATAGGACATGTACACTTTCTTTAGACACAAGAGAGACAGAAAGTGAGGAATCACTCCCCAGGAGTGGCCAGCCACAATCCCTTCTCCATTCTCCCCTTGGGATTTTGGGCACATGTGCCTGGCACAAGTTCTAAGTCACCAGGTCCAGGACGCAAACCACGGCCTGCTACGTGGGAGTCCAGCGATGTAAACACTATGCCATCTGCTGGTCCCATTACTCATTCTTTTAGTCATGCTCGGGAGCCATGACTCCTGTAGTCCTTCCCTAACAATCTAAATCTACTGTCTCCCACCTATTCAGTATTTTGGCTCTAGCTGGAACATAGCAACTTAGACCTCACGTTCTCCTAAATAATTCATATGTACATCACCACTCCCTTCTAGTCAACTTCTGGAAGCAATTTCTTCTTGTGTTCCTTCTTTCTCTCCTTACAATTGTTAGCCTTATATCTTACAACTAGTAATAAGGACTAGTTAAGGAATTACATTTAGGATGACTTTAAAGAAAAAAATTATTGAAATATTATATTTCATAGTGTATTACATCAAGTTGTATTTTTGCTCTGGTTGAATGTTCTGACATCTTCAGGGTAAGAAATACACATTTTTGGGAAAGGCCTCATAGTGTCGTTAAAAGAGCTGTATCCCACAGGGCAAATCTCAATTTGTGTCTGCAGCTTGAAAAACATGCTGGATAGGAATGTGTGTGTCCAAAATCCCAAAAGGATAGAGAAATAGAGAAGAGACTGCACGGTGATCATGCCCCACTGAGGAGTATTTTTCCTCTCTCTCTCTCTCTCTCTCTCTCTCTCCCTCCCTCCCTCCCTCCCTCCCTCTTTCCCACTCTTTCTGGTAAACATACATACCCTCTGGCAATGACAAAGAAATGTACATTTTCATTATTTTCCCTTCCATTAAACACAAAGGCTATCCCAAATCAAATTCTTCTCAACTCACATCTATCCTACCATTGGATGCACATCCAGCCTCCCTTTCTCCAGTTGGTTCTCTCTCTAATCCATTCTGCTGCTAGATAATCTGCCTACAGCCTATTATCTCTACACTGACTCTGCTCAAAAACCTTCACTGACTGTCTACTGAACGTAATAGAAATTAGAACTTCTTAGCCTGGCACTGAAATCCAAATCTAACTCACTATATTTAATGACCCGTACTGCCTACTCCTTTTCAACATGAAAATCATTTCGGTCGAATGGATCTACTATCCATCTCACACCTTCTCTGCATTTCCCTGCTTTGGGAACATACTTCCTTTTCTACACATTGAAACCTTGCCCATTCTTTAAGAGCAAAATCTAAGCCAGCTCTACCGTAACGCTTTTCTCAACACCCAGTCAAGGATATAAACTCCATTATGACAATTCTTTTCTTGTAGAACTATAGTAAATTTACGTTATTCCTCTTATCTTCCTTTACTTGACATATGATTATGGTATATATTAGTTTACACTCCACTAAATGTCATCTTTCAAACATTTCCTGCAAGTACTATTTCAATAACTTGCATTGCTTGAAACAGTAGGTTGTTGGAAAAGTCATGACACATTTTTGCATAGAAAAATACACATGACTTTTCTGATGACCCAATATTTCAGGGGCAATTTCCTGGTAAACACAAATTCCCAGATGCACTACAAAGTCAGGCACTTTATTTTATACTTTTTTTCTTGTTCTTATTAATACAAATCCACACCTCCATCTTGATTATCTACTATATTTCCTCAAATTGACTTCTAACAATTTATAGGTTTTTTTTTTTTTCCTTTTTGTGGAGAGTTTTTTTTGCTGTAGGGTGCATGCACTCGCCAGAAAGACAGAGAGAGACAGAGAGACAGAAAGCGAGAAATCACCCTTCAGGGGGGATGGCCACGCCGCAATCCCTTCTCCATTCTCCTCTCGGGATCTTGGGCATGCATGCACACGCGCCCTGCGTGAGTTTTAAGCCACCAGGTCTGGGATGCGAACCGCGGTCGACTATGTGGGAGGCCAGCGACATAGCCATTATGCTAACTGCTGGTCCCGACAATTTATAGGTTTTTTTTTTAATTGCCAAAGAATGTATGAACTCATCAGAGAGAGACAGAGACACAGCGAGAAAGAGAGGGAGAAAGTACCCCCCCATAAGTAATTGTCATGCTATAACCACTTCTCTTCCATTTCTCCATCCTGTTGGAATATAGGGCATGCACACACATGTACCTAGCATTTTTCTTAAGCCCTGGGGGGCCAGGATTCAAACTCTAGTAGGTCATAGATCTGGCTCCCTTAACCACTAGGCTATAGAGCCAGCCCTGTGATTGTTTCCCTGAAGGAAAAAAAAAAAAATTAGTATCTCTTTCAAAGGGCACAAGTTGGCCACCACTGAGAACATTTTAAAAAATGCATCATAAGATTTAAAAAAGAAATATACTCCTTGCCATAATTGAGGAAAATCAAAACAAATAAATTCTTCCTTTAGATGAATAAAGAAATCACAAGGTACAAGTGTACAGCCATTTGCTTCAGTAAAAAATTCAAGTCACTCTCAGGAGTCATTTGAGGTTCAATTACAGCACTTTGGGCAATGGCTTAAGCAATGGATTTCCCACTTAAACCCCTTTTTTCCAACTGGCATGACATGAAAAGCGAAAACCTTTATAATACGTAAGAAACTGTGCAATAAGAAGAAAGCACGCTCCACTTCCTGAAGTCACAGACAAATGTAGTTGTAAATCCTTCTCTGTGAGTGAAAGAACAGTGAAGATTTTGACCATGGAAGGATTGATCATGGATTTCCTTAGTGTTTCTGCCACTGTCAAAGCCAGCCAGTCTCCACGGCCACACAGGGTTCTGTGGTCAGCTGGGTCCAATATACTAACGCTGCACATCTGTATATACGTTTATGTAAGGCCACTGTGGAGGACGTCCTCTGATGGAAATGCAGTGATGGAACATCTGCATTACATAAAGCCTAACTTCACAGCCTTTCTCATGGCCATGGGAAGATCATTTCCATCCACCCCCAGTTTCCGTTTGGTTCCACTTGTGGAAACCAGGTCTTTTCAGTCTTTAAATGATCTCTAATGCTGCAGAAACCACAAGTACAGCAAGCTAAGAAGACTTCTTGTTTCAATTCTTGTTCAATGAATTTTCAGTAAAACTTTACTGAACAAAATCTAGAAAGAAGTATTTTCAGCCAGAAAAAAAGTGTTAATTTTACACGTAATTCTCTTTACTTAAGACCTATGTAAAGACCTTTTATGACAGGTTTTGTTATGATTCCTGTATCATGTTCCTAAGATTACCAGTATGAAGGAATTACAATAAAAACATAGAAATCCTAGTTTAAAAACCCTTAAGGAGGGACCAGCAGATGGCATAATGGTTACATTATTGGACCCCTACACTGTCAACTGATTCAAGTCCTAGACCTGGTGGCTTCAAACTCACACCAGGTGCATGTACGCACATGCCCAAAATCCCAAGGAGACTAGAGGAAAATGGATTGCGTCGTGATTTCTTACTTTCTGTCTCTCTGTCTCTGTCTCTCCAGTGAGCACATGCACCCTATAGCAAAAATCTCAAAAAAAAAAAAAAATCCTTAAGGAGACTCATACTTCTGTACTTATTGCATGTTTTTATTCATAGCCAGCCCTGTCACTCTGTTCTTTTGTCCTACTTTATTACTTCTGCACTGCACTCACCCAATTGTATGTATGTATGTTATCCAGTAGTATGTATAGTATATCCCTTTGTTTTATCTTCTTGTAGTTGGTCTGCCTCTCTCTTTGTGCCATGTAAATGCTGTGGAGGTAGGGACTTCATCTTCTCCATCTTTGTATTCCTTGGTAGAGCATTACATGGAGGTCCTCAGTAGATATTTACTACATACAGGCATGATTTACTTAATTTATAGTAATCCTTCATTGACATAAACTGTACATACCCTATCAGATACTGGGCTTGCACTCGTCACAGGTGTAACTGTAACAGGGGGTAACACTAATACTCCCATAACCTTGTAATAGAAGCTATCGTATCTTGGGTGCCTCTGAAACTATACAAAAACATTTGTCTGTATGCATTTATAATTGTCTTAAAAGTTCTCTTGCATGTGAACCCTCAAGAGATCAGAAGAATTTTGATATAGACGAATGAAAATTAAGAGAAATATCAGCTATGTCCACAAACGTCTAGAACTGAGACATAGGAGAAGTCCAGAAGGGCCTCAGGACATAGGAGAGACACCATTGTGTCCTTTTCTAGATATTCCCTAGTGACATTTTTTTGGAAATTGAGGACCAGAACAAGAAATAGCATCATGATGAGCTGCATCATCTCATCATGAGAAGTGAATTAAAAATTCCTAAAATAAGTTTTTAGATGCTTAGATCGGTTCCCTTTTGCTTATATATTTCTGATGAATAAATTTAACCAAAACACTGAAAATACATTATAATCTGAAGTCCCAAATCCTATTTAGAAACTCAAAAATTAGTTTATATTAACTATTTATCTACTTCGTGCCACATTATAATTCATTTAGTTTTTCAAAAATGTTTGACCTTTAAAGGTTGACATTTTTTCTGGCCAAAATGCTATTAAAGGAATTCTGGCAAATGTTAACAAAAAATAATTTATAGTGTCACTTTGGAAATAAATCTATAATCCTATTTAAGCAATAAAAACTAAAAAAAAAAAAAAAGAAAGAAAAAAATCTGATTTAATGCCCAGAAAACAAATTACACATTAAAGCACAGCAAGTTGTGAAAGTTAACTGCACTTCTTAAATAAATCAAAACATCACCTTAATTCAATCCAGACCAAAATTACATATTGCTCAAAGACTAACACATTCGCAACCCAACCCCAAATGTTCATATTAATTCATAATACAAGATGGCATTCATCCAAGGAAACCATCACACAGGATGGTTCTCAGCGGTGAATTCTTTGTGCATTGAAAGAAAATTCTGACCTGAAACTCTGGTTCAGATCCTGAATGTGAGTCTGGAACACTCTGAATGTAGAAACCAAGTTTCATTCATATTCTTACAATTTCACTGTCAAGAACAGAAAGACAGCATGGATTTTGAGAGAAGCATGAATGCTCATAAATTATGAGTTTTTCTAATATTCTAATAAACAGAACAAATTTTCTCAATTATTTCTCTAACTAAAACAGATATTTTAAAACAGAATATCAAATGGGATTTGTATATATATTGAACATCTTGCCTTCTCTGAAAATTGATTTTATTTTAGTTCACTTCTCCATCTTTACCTTTAAATAGCCAAACGCTTCATTGTATACTGACAACATGTCCAGCTCAGAAGAGGGCCCAAATTATTCATGCTATCTCGTCCCCTTGTGAAAGTTTTACTGGGTTTTCTTATTTTTCCTCTGAAGTCAGCTTTAATGAACAAGGACTTTGTTTTTCATTTTTGGTGGTTTTTTGGGGGTTTTTGTTTGTTTTTGCCAGAGAGATTGAAAGAGAGAGAAAACAAGTGTACCCCAATGGCATATGTCTATGCGACAATCCTACAGTCTTTTCTTCTATACCGCCGTCCTGTCAGGATTTTGGACATATACAAATACATACCTGGCATGGTTTCAATCCACTGGGGCTGGATTCCACCAGCAATCAGCCATGTGAGATCAGGCTCCCTTAACCACTGAGGTACAAATTCAGCTCAACAAGGGCATCCTTTTTTTTTTTCCAACCTTTGTTTGCATAATAAGCAGAGCAGCCTTCACTGTCAGTCGCTTAAGTATCTCTGTGTATTACCAAGGACCCAGGCATAACAGTTCAAAATATGGTATTCTCTATGACAATGTCAAAAAGAGATAAAGAACACTCTGAAGAGAAACGACTTCCAGATTAATGACTTCAGGCTTATTTTCATATTTTGTTGACCCTAAGTGGGTTCTATTACTGATCTCTCTTCCTTTCACTATCTTTCTTCTCTTTCTCATAAAAAAATGAGACAAAACAAACATTAAGCCCAAATATATTAACAACTACCTTACAAAGTAAACAATCTCAATACTCTAATTAAAAGATAAAGATTGTTGGACTTGACAAAAACATTTTTATAAAAATTTAAGTATATGCTCCTTATAAGAAATATGAACACTTTATACATAAAAGGACACAGAGAGATATACTAAGTAATGTGTTTCAAAAAGAAAATTGGTTTTAACATACAGTGTCAGGTAAGATCTACTCTAAAATAAGAAACACTCCTAGAAAGAAAAAAATATTTTATAATAATAAAAGGATGCCCCCCACCAGGTAGATACAAAACTTCTAAATTTGTATGCACCTAATAATATAGCTTCGCAATATATAAGGTAAAAATGGATAGATTTTAAAAGAGGGGTATATAAATCCATAAAATGAAAGAACTTAGCACTTTTTGTAATTAATAAAACAAGCATTCAGAAAACTAGTAAACATATTGACAAAACAATTACACTTTTAAAAATATATCAAAAAATGACAATAAAGAATTTTCTTAAGTACACATGGAATATTTACAAATATAAAACATATGTAGGTCAAAAAACCAGGCTCAACAAGTTTCAAAGGAATCTAACAATTCCATCATATTATTTTAATCATAGTGGAATAAAGGTAGAAATGAATAACTAAAAGATTAATATAAAATCCTCAAATGTCTGGAACTTAAGCAAATACTTCTATATAACTAATAAATCAAAGACAATTATAAAATGAAATACAACATTTGAGACATATAAATTAGCTTTTACTGTTAGAGGTAAATTTATAACTTATTTACCTCTTATTTGTATTAGAAAAGAGAAAATCTTGAAAACCAATTGTTCAGGTATACATTTCAAAAGTTCAGAAAATATAAATTAAACCCGAGAAAGAGTGAAAATAAAAAATATGAGTAAGAATAATAAAATTATGAATATTAAATAAAAGGATACAAATAAACTAGAAAATATGCATGTAATAAAAAAATCAATATTGAAAAGATGATTATTTGAAGAACTCAACAATAATGTATAGGAAGATAAAACGGAACACTCTATAGGTCTCAACTGATGCAGGAAAACATTTGATAAAATGTAAGATCACAGGGGAAAGAAATCCCTAGGCAAACTAGGAATAAAAGGTATTTTATGAAATAAAATATTTACTCAAAAATGAAAATTAATTTAAAAATGGAATTTCTTTAAACTGATAAAGAATATTAAAAAAAAAAACACTCTATTGGGGCAAGTAGGTGGTGCAGTGGTTAAGATACTGGATTCCTACATGGCCAACAGCAGTTCAAATCCTGGACATGGTGGCTTGAAAATCACTCTGGGTGTGTGTGCATGTGTACCCGAAAACCCAAAATCCTGAGAGAAGATCAGACGGTTAAAAAATTAAAAAAAAAAAAAGTAAGAAAAATCGGAAGAAATTAACTCATTGGAAAGAATTACTGGAACACAAACTGGGACGAATGGTTGGGTTGCTGTATTAGTGGCTCTACTTCTCCATCTGAGTGTTTGTTACATGAGTTTATACATAAGTCCTTCTTTCTCTATTTCTCTGATATTTTTTATCTAAAAACAAAAGTGTACAATACCTACTTGATGTAGCGTAGCAAATTTCATGTGCTTCTTTTTGGAAGCAAGTGAAATTATTTGATTGTTATGGAAGGCAGACTTTTTATTTTGGCTAGAGGGCATTGTGTGCTTGCAAGAGTCAGAGAAAGAGGGAAGAGAAATCATTCCATAGGGAGAATAGTCATGTTACAAACTCTTCTTCATTTTACCCTCCTCTTAGGATTTTTGGCATACATGCACATGTGCCCAGCATGTTTCTCAAGCCACCTGGTCCAGGACTTGAGCCTTGAGCTTGGTCATGTGGGATCCAGCTTCCTTAGCCACCAGGCCATGGAGACAGCTCAGGTAGATTCAATTTTTAAATGATATTAAGGAATATGAAAAGAAAAATAAATAAGGGACATAAAAATGGAAAATTATCTGTTGATATTAATGTCTATGGTAATGTCTTTGATTGGACTTGAGTACAGTGTATTCATGTTGGAAAAATCATTCTGTATGATGTAATGATATATAGTGAGTGAATGCAAAAAAATTAAAAAACAGAAGAAAAAAATTATTACTAAGGAAAAAAGAATATGAAAAATATATGTTCTATTTACATATTAGAGGGACAGTGTATGTGCTGATCAAAATCAATAATGACTATATTCTAAAACGCAATCACCATTTATTAACAAATATAGAGAACTGAGAAAAGCTACAAACTTTGTCATAAATGACTTTAGATAACATTTTAAGTCTTAACTTTATTTCTTACAGAGACCTGGGATCTGGTCTTTAGAAAAGTATAGGAAAGGGGGTCTGGCAGGTGGCATGTGGTTAAAGGCATTGGACTACCACATGGCCGACTGCAGTTCAAGTCCCAGACCTGGCAACTTGCTCTCTTTCTCTCTCTGTCTCTCTCTGGTTAAAAATGAAAAAAAAATGATAATAAATAATTATTTTTAAAAATATATAGGAAATGTTTCTTCCAGTAAAAAGATGTAAAGTATAGACCCATTACCTGGGGGAAGCAACAGAAATCTTTGGAATATGAATAAGGTGAGCTAAATCACTCCAGTAAGGAGAATCCAGGACATTTACTAATCTCCTTTTACATAGATAGCAAAAACACAATAGAATAATAGTCCTCCAGTTCAGTGTGATAATAAGCACAAACATAAATAGAATTTTTAAAAAATCTTTTCTCTCTTTTCTTCTTGTTTGTCAAAGATCATTGGAGGTTCTAAGAAGTCTGTAGAGGCTTGTGGGATGAATAAAAAGCATGACAATGCTGATTTCTGTTGAAGCAGTGGGGTTAAATTAGTCAGCTACCACATTACCTCACTTCTGGTCAGATCAAATTCATATTTACTAAGCACCACAAAAGTTTTGTGGCAGACTACTTTCACCCACAGTCTCCCACAGAAACATAAGAAAATTGAGTTAAACAGTTGGTTTAACTAGAAGTGTAGTAGCCCATATATATGCACAGAAAAATTAAAAATTCATGAACGTAGTAAGAAAATATACACTTTTTTTAAACAAGTCCATTTCTGTCCTAAGATGAAAAAATTATATAATGAATTATATATTATTGCTGTAATAAATGCCTCTTCCTCCTCTCCCCTACCTCTCTCGCGTTCACTCCCTCTTTCTCTCTCAAAATATATTTGATTTTACAAAACACAGAACGAGAATTTGGGTGATTTGAGAAGAATGTAGATAATGAGTATCACACATGTAAGGATATTGCTATGGTTCAAACGTGTCCACTCAGAATTCATGTGTTGGAATTTGGTTGTATTGTGAAGGGACGTTGTTTAAGTTTATTTCATCCATGAGAAAGAGAGGGACAGAAAAAGAGAAGGAAAGAGACAGCACTCCCAACAGGGTCTTGATGATGCCATCCACTCAGATCAAGGGCATGTGCTCCCCCATGTACTCTGGATGCAAACCTTCTCATGTGGCCCCACCTCCGAGGGTGTTGGATTTTACTGCTGCACTCTAGCATACGATTCTTGAATTGTACAGGTATTAAGAGGGACTTCATCTGATTATCGTGGTGAAAGGTGAAGCCTTTGGAATGTGATCAGGCATCAATGTGGGATCCCATGAGTGGGTCCTAAAGAGGTTCTGAGGAGGCAGAATGAGGCAAACAGATACACTCTCTCTGTTCACACTCTTGCCATGTTGTCATGCAACAGGACAATCCTCAGAAGGCAGCACCATGCTCTTAAGCTACTCAGCCTCTAGAACCCAGGGCAAAACAAACTCCTATTTCTTTATCTGTTTTGTTTAATTTGGCCACAGGGTGTATACACTCACCAAAATCAAGGGGTAGGGAGTGGGCAATAAAGCATCCTGTATGAGGCCTGGTCATGTTTTGATCCTTTCTCTGTCTCTTCCTCCTTTCAGGATTTTGGGCGTGCACAGACAGGTGCATGGAGTGTTTTATAAGAAGCCAGTCGGGGACTCAAACCAACAGTCAGCTCTGTAGGATCCAGTTGCCTTAACCACCATATCACTGGCAGACCTAATCTCTAGTCTTATAAACCATCCAGTTTCACGTATTAAAATATTAAGCCACAGAACAAACTAGACCAGATACTATTAGAAAAATATCTGGTTATAAACAAGTAGAGAATCCTGCTATAGATTTAATTGAGGAATTTAGCTCTTTTATCTCTGAGGCACAAATGATGTTAGAATTTAAAAAAAAAAATGCTTTCCTTGGCGCTTGAACCACAATAAAAGTCCTTCATAAGTATTTAGATAATAATTCCCGTATAGACTTTTTTTTTAAATGTTAAAATCTCTGGAGGTTTTTCTTGAATTGTTGACCATTTATTTGAGGGAACTATATACTAAATAATGATCTTAACAGGGTTTTCCAATAATCAAACATTAAAACATGCTTAATAAACATTTCTATACATACAATATATTGCTACTAAATTTTCTTTAGCTAGTCAACTGTCTTTAAGAGTGATTAAAATAAGAACAAATGCATCTCATATTTACCTTCATTTTTACCATTTCTAAATTTTTTTCTTTCTGTAGGTCCAAGTCTCTACTTGATATATTCCTTCTGCTCAAAAGGACATCCTTTAAAATCCCTTATTATCAACATGTATTTATCATAAATTCTCTTTGGGTTTGCTTGTATTAAAAATCTTCATCCTTTAATTTTTTTTTTGAGAGTTTTTTGCTATAGGGCACGTGCACTCACCAGACAGACAGAGAGACAGAGAGACAGAAAGCGAAAAATCATCCACCAGAGGATGGCCATACCGCAATCCCTTCTCCTCCATTCTCCTCTCAGGATCCTGGGCACGCACGCACACATGCCCGGCGTGAGTTTAAGCCACCGGGTCTGGGACTCGAACCACAGTTGGCTACATGAGAGTCCAGTGACATAGCCATTACGCTAACTGCTGGTCCCTTCATCCTTTAATTTTTAAATAATAATTGGGCACTAATTTCTGGGGATGAAAAATACTTTTTTTCCTACTGTTTTCTAGCGTGAGTAGTTCCTGATAAGAAGGGTGCTGTAATTAGTACCTTTATTCTTCTGTTGGTATGATGTCTTGTTTCTTCTCCAAGTTTTATCTTTATCTTTGATTTTCAGCAACTTAAATACGATGTGTTTAGCTTTTTTTTTTCTTTCTTTTCTTTCTTTTTAATATATTTTTCCTAAGTGTCGTCTGGGATTCTTTCACCATGCCATGATTCTCTAATCTGTGTTTATGGAAACATCCAAAACAAGGAGATTCAGAAAAATGGTGAGTCAGATAAAATAGCAAATAAAAATATAAAGAAATGACAGATATCACAATCTTGATTTTAAATAAGGCATAATTCAGGCCAAAAAAGATAAAATGAGATCAAGAAAATTGCATTTCATGTTAGTCTAAAATGCATAAAGAAAATGTTACTACTATTTATACATAAAACAGTTGCCAATTTTAAAAGTAGAAAGTGAAGGGAATGAATGAAAAACCAGCTACAGGGGGACCAGCAGTTAGCGTAATGGCTATGTCACTGGACTCCCATGTAGTCGACCACGGTTTGAGTCCTGGATCTGGTGGCTTAAATTCAGGCAGGGCGTGTGTGCTTGCATGCCCAAGATCCTGAGAGGAGAATGGAGGAGAAGGGATTGCGGCATGGCCATTCCTCCTGGGGGGGGGTGTGTGTGATTTTTTGCTTTCTGTCTCTCTCTCTCTCTTTCTGACAAGCGCATGCGCCCTATAGCAAAAACCTCTCCAAAAAAAGGAAAAAAAATCAGCTATAAACTAATAATAGTAAACTAACACAACCCTGACAAAGTGGGAAGAATTTTGTTCATTGTCAAAGAGTAACACAATTAACCAAGTAGATCATACAGAACTATGTTAAACTCTCAATCACAAGAAAAGAGAAACTGACTTATTTTCAAATGGATATGGGTCATTTTTGAAAACTGCCTACACATAAGTTTACAAAGAAAGCCTCAATAAAATTTTAAAAATTAAATATATGTTCCATGATCATTTGAAACATATTCCCACATTCTTTACTATTCAGAGAAGGTGCTTATACTCTCTCCTTTTGAATCAGTGCAGAACTTTATGACTGCATTTTAAATCTTTAGCCTTTTAGAGAGTATTTGTCTAAACTTGTCTAAATGCTAACAGGCATTGCAATGCTGTGATAAAAATGCCATGACAGATTGTCTTCTAGAACTCATCATTCTCTCCCCTTTTATACCCTCATCTGGTATCACAGGGTTAGAAGCCTGAGAACTACATTTCCCATAATACCACTCCATTATAGTTCTAGTATAGACAACAAAGGTGAAGAGTGATAATTTCAAAGATGTAAAAGAGACAGAATATATTTTTCCCATAGAAATGCTGGTGTCAGACCAGTGCAGTGTACAGGTGCATCTCAGGCTCCACACTGCTGTTCTTCAGTTGGATACTGTGCAGCAGCTGTGGCTTCAGTGTAGCTTTCTGAACTTTCCAATCGTCTCCTAATTTCTTATGTTCAATTCCTTTCTACTTGAAATGACTGCGCTTCTCAATTAATTCATGGAGATAATGAAGTGGCTCAAATAAATTGAAAATGTAAGAGGGGAGCTGAAAAAATAGGAGCTGAAATCGAGGGAAATACTGAAGCAGAAGGTTCTTTCTCTCCCAATTTTCATCTCTGATCACTGGCTACTTTGATTTTAGATAGGCTTTGTAAGAATGATTAATAAGAGTGTGAATACAGCTGAAAATATCTGCTGTAGACTCAACTCTAAAGAACCATTTAATTCCTGAACCACTGAACCACATCCATCTGACTATAGACTCTGCATCTCAGAAAGTATGTTTGGTTGGGACCAGCATGTGGCAAGGTGGTTAAGGTGCTGGACACTCCCACATGGTCAACCACAGTTTGAGTCCTGGACCTGGTGGCTTGCTTTCTCACTTTCCCTCAATCTCTGTCTGTCTCTCTGTGTGTCTCTTTGGTGAAATTAAAATAAATAAATGAATAAATTTAAATAAATAAATGAATAAATTTAAATAAATAATTCTCTAAAAAAAAAAAAAGAAAGTATGTTTGGTTATAGGCTAGTCAATAGATTGACAACCAATGGGACAGATGTTGATCCCTGGTCCGTTGTAGTAATGGGAAAAGTAATGGCGCAATACAAACATGACTGGAAAGGCCTCTGTCTTCAGCGAGGGTGAGTACAGAGAATGGTACCATATCTAAAAGAGAGGGCCAGGCAGGTACCCAGCAACTACCAACTACAATCCTAAATCTACCGCTATGAGATTCTGAATCACCTCTTCTAAGGGATGGAATTCTTTCCACCATTTAACAAGTGGCTAAAGTCACTCACAGAATCTCTGGCTTTTAATCTATTTAGAGAAAAATATGGTAGTGATGGACGCTGCTCACTGAATACTCTCAGTTCTCTCTCTTCCAGGGAGAAGGTATTATAGCACTCCCTGGTTCCCTGTGACCAGTGGAGGCCGCAAATGTAAACCATCTGACCGGTGAGCTGAAAGTACAAACAATGTGAGCCACATCCAGGCTGATTATCTCTTGGTGTATTATCTTCTGAGCTCTCTTTTGACCCCACTATGGTGGTATGTCCCTCATGGTGGCTACCCTAGTCAGCCTGGGTGCCAGCATAGGGACAACATGTAATGGACAAGCATCGTCAGAGAGCAAGGAATGCAATTTTTTGCTGTAAGTCATTGACATTTTGGGTTTGTTACAGCATAACACAACCAGTCCTGGCTAATACAGCCAAAAAGTGACATTAATTATCTTTATTTATTCATTGTATTTATTAACTTCCAGATCCAGCCTCATATTGTCACACGGAATACAGGCCCAATGCTTGGCTACAGTTTCTCACTTTTCAAACAGAAGCCAAAAATGTAGATTTTTATCATCAGTTTTTCCAATTCGTAAATATTGGCAACTAGAGTAAAGTAGAAAGAAAGAGTGAGTCTTAAACATTGTCAGCCAAATTTGAACCATGCTGCCAATTTGCTACCTCTGCCATGAAAAAAAAAAAAAAAAGTAAAATGTAAGAAATATGTACTCATTTAAAGAGAAGTATGAAAAACAGATTATATCACGTTGGTCAATTTGAATATATATAAAATTCTCCAAAACTATGTATGTAACACATTGCTTATTAAAATTATAATAAAGAAAAAATAGGTGTTTTAATCCTAGAGTGAATGCTAGGCTTGTAGCAAAATCTGAAAATGATCATCTTCTATGAAATAGAACATTCCTCTTTTATGCCCTCAGTAGGAGGAAAGCACAGCATAGAGTTTAATAAATGCTGGATCCACACAGTCTGGATTCGGATTTTAGTTCTGCCTCTTATTGGTTCAATAACCTTAGGTATTCGGAACCAGCAGTTAGCGTAATGGCTATGTTGCTGGACTCCCATGTAGTCGACCGTGGTTCGCGTCCCGGACCCAGTGGCTTAAAACTCACGCCGGGTGTGTGTGCGTGCGTGCCCAAGATCCCAAGAGGAGAATGGAGGAGAAGGGATTGCAGTGTGACCATCCCCCCTGGGGGGTGATTTCTCACTTTCTGTCTCTCTGCCTCTCTCTGTCTTTCTGGTGAACACATGCACACTATAGCAAAAACCTCTCCAAAAAACGAAAAAAAAAATCAACTAAAGAGGCCAGCAGATAGCAGAGGGGTTACATCATTGGACTCTCACATGACCATCTGTAGCTTGAGTCTCAGATCTCATAGCTTGAAACTCACGCTGGGTGCATGTGTGTGCATGCCCAAGATCCTGGGTGATTTCTCACTTTCCCTCTCACTGTCTCTGTCTCTCTGTCTCTCTGGTTAGTGCATGCAGCCTAAGGCAAAAACCTCTTAAAAAATAATAAAAATTTAACTAAAGGAACTAACTTCCCTCCAGTGTTTTAAAGTAGAGTTTAATGTCCAAGTGAGTTTTATTGTTGCTGGTGATGACTCGCCAGACATGGATGTATTCTAGCCAAAGGAAGAAAAGCAAGTTGTTACTGAGGGCATTTGTGTATCTGAGTATGGTTAAACTTGATGGCTTCTGAGCTCCCTTCCAGGTGTAAACCATGTTCTTCATCTTCCTTGGCAATGAAACCCATGGAAAATAGATTCTCTTTCCAAGTTCTTAGCTCTTTATTAGATCCAGGATTTCCTGAAGCCCATCCACAGACTTCAAATTAAGAAGGCCTGGGTTAGAACATTTGGTGATTTGTTATTTCAGTTAGTGGATGCCCTAAAGGCCAGTAGGATGCCCCAGAACAGGAGATACCGAGGTGCAAGCCTTAGCAGGACTAGGGAAGAAGAATGGACAGGAAGGTGACTCTTACAGGCAAGACTGACTATTCTCTGTCCTAGAGGGCCAATGGGTGAGAACAGTTATTTCCTTAGAATGAGGAAACCTGAGGCTCTCCTCTGGACTTTGGCACTCTAAAGCTGTGTGAACCGGTCCAAGTATCTTCCACACGGGGTGGAAGCATCTTCAACTATGAAATACGGTGGTTTGACAGCATAAACTTTAAGACCCCTTTAACAATCTGTATTTCCTTTATTCTGGAGTATACAGACAATACAAGACTTTACAGCGTGCACTTGAACCAGAGAAAGTTTAAAGCTATGCATGGGAGTTACATTGTTAATGATTTATTTATTTAATTTAAATAAAAAATACTGTTTAATGCTTCATTATTTAAACAGTACAAAGGATTGGATAAGAACAAACAAATTATTCCCACTTTCCTGCCTTCCCCATACCCTGGTTCTCTTTCCTGAGGCCACCAAATATGCATACACTATTTCTTCTCCTCTCCACTTTCTTTAAACCACAAATGGTCGGAGATATGTATTAATTTGTTCCTTGTTTTTTTCACTAAACAGGATATCTTGGTGTGCATGCCATATCAGCACAAATACAGCTTGCTCATCTCTTTTAGGGCTGTAAAGTACTCCATTACATAGATATAATGAATGGAAAAAAAAAATTACTCCCCTATTAATGAACATCTATGCTTACAAAATGGTCAAAAGTAACCTTTTGTTACTATGAGTAATGATAAACACCTTGTAATCACTTCTTTGTACAGAAAAGATCTTGACAGAGAGGATACTTGATTTTCTAGAAATTCTTAGACTCTTCTTAAAAGAATGAGAAAAGAGAAACAGCATGTTTTGCCCAAGAATTAAGACTAAGTTCTCATTTAAAGAGTGGATTAAAAAAAAAAAAAGAGTGGATTAATCTGCATGCCTCAGATTACTAGGGTTTTTGTTTGTTTGTTTGTTTGTTTTTAAGAAATACTTTTTGTTTTAGTTTTTGAGTCCTTTTTTGTCCCAAGATAAAATTTATAACAAACTGTTAGGTCTCATAACACAATTCCAAGACTCTCCTTGGGAAGCGCCTCGTCGGTCTGCTTCCAGTCTTTCACTACTGGGATCTTTTGGAGCAAAATGTAATGACATGTTTGATAGGAAACAAATACCAGACAGATTCTCCCCAAAATGCTAGCCAGATGTTATAAAAGAATGTATATATCCTCAAGGTGCCTCAGTCTGAAATATATTGGCCCAATTTATTTAAACAAACAAACAAATGAAAGAAAGGAAAAGGATCTTAACATTTACTTGGAAGAAGTACAGTAAATTTTGTTAATCCTAAACAACACTTCGTAACAAGTAAATTAAGATTCAGAGTCTCTCTGATTTTAAATTGTATGCAGCCAAAGAGCTGGTGTGGTTAAGAAAGCACCCATATGGATCATTTTCTTTATCTTTGACTAATTTGCTCACACATCTTGCAGCTTAAATAAACAACATTCCACAGAAACTAAAATTCCAAGAGATGATGTCAATGTGAAGAAATATGCATTCCCTTTGCTTACAAGACTGTCAGAAAGAGGTGAGGGGTGCAGCAATGCAAAATTTGTTATAGATGTGTAACTTAAATAGTCCCAGGCCTTATCAGTCTATGTTTATAAACAGGCTTGAATTAACATAACAACTTATATTTTATTGACTCTTCCCTATCTTGTATAAGACATGTTCAGGGTACAGAAAAATGACTTTGTTTTACGTTTCTAGGTTCTTTGACTTGGCTATGAATTCAATCAACATAAAGCAGATTTATAGGAGTAAAACCATTTTAATTACATATGTACATAGAGAAGTCCCACAAAAATATGAGACTCGAAGAAGGATCAGATGACTGAAGCTTACATAGCATCCCGAGTTACAGATAAAAATAGTCTTGGAGCCACTTGGGGGTTGGTGGAGACAAATCAGGAGAAGCACATGGTGAATAAAGATTGCCTAGTTTGGCAGATAAGTGTCTTTCACATGATAAAAATTGCCTTGGAAAAACTCTCTCTGATACCTTTACTAGTAAAAAAATTTCTTTATGAATGTAAGCGTCCTTCATCAAAAAAGAAAAAGAAATCACAGCTACTCCTGTGTGTACAGTTTCTTAAAATAACCAGCTCAAAATAATATGCCAAGGAAGTATATTTAGGGGTGGCAAATTCTGGTTTATACTCACATTTTGAGGTGGTATACCCTCATCTGTATCACATGCCTCTCATATATTCCCAGAGTCTGCTCTTCTCTGGCCTGCAGTGCTTATATACTATCTGAGAAGCAGCTGCTAGGATGAGGCACTGGAAGTGGCTCTGCACATCTGAGTGCTGCAAAATAGGCAAACTCTACAGGAATCCCAGAAGCTTTCACGGTATCCTCAGTTATCATAACAGTGCCTGGGTCACACAGCATCCCCTGCAAGACTCTCATCTCATTCTGGGTTGCATTTGGCCATGTGCGCACCACGCCATCTCTTCATAAGCACTGACCCAGCAACACTTGCCTGGAGTCCTCATTTCCATAACTCAGATAACCAAGGACCAACTGGGGCATCCAATATCTTACAGTGATACCAGCTGGCTTCACCACAGTGGAACTGGCCCACCTCCTAACCAGTCACATGAAGTCTCTTTCTCCAGCCAGATGTCCTCATGCTGGTAGCAGTGCATCAAAACTTACAAAGGAGTCTAAATCCCACTCAAAGCAGTTCAGAATAAACTAGGACCCCTCATGTTCCACACGCATCTCTAACCCTCCCGTCCTTATCTTCTCATCCTCCACATCGTGTATCAGAATATGCCTTTATTTCACATCAAAAATTACCTTCATCTTATAAAGCACTAATACCTTTATGCAATAAATTGAGGATTTTCCTAAATTTACAAAATTATTTATACAACCAAAATAATTTTCTTCCAGAGTCTTAATGTGTTTGAAACAATTCATGTATCAATTATTGTCCTGATAGTTGTTTGTCAACATACCAACTCTTTATAGTGACTATCCACAATTTTGCAATACTCACACACTCCATATTATCACAGAATTTTGTTCTAAGCTCTCTTAGTGGGCAGATTTTTCATTTGGTGAAGTCTCACTGCACATGATGCTTCTCTATGAAGAAACTGTGGTGGACCTGGCTGTCACCATTTATCAGAAAGTGCTCTGCCTTCAGATACCTACAGATGCTTTCGCTTATGTCAGCAAAACACTCTGATCCAGAGTTGTTAAAGAGTTTTCTTCATTTCTCTTCCTTCACATATTTTTCTAGCCTGTCTATAAGATTCCTTCTGCCTTGTGACTATGATTAGTCCAATGAGCCTAGAAGAAGAAGGGTCTACATCTACTCCAGGGCAATGGAAATTATTTTTATTGTCTTGTTCATTTACTGTAACTGAACTCTTAAAGTCTCTCTCATGTCTAAAATCTTTTAAAAGAAGTTTGACCTGGGGCCAGCCGGTGCTGTGATGGTGAAGGTGCTGGACTACCACATGGCCAACTGCAGTTCGAATTGTGGACCTGGTGATTTGCTTTCTCATTTTCTTTCTCTGGGGAGCACATGTTCCCTGTAGCAAACTTTTAAAATAATAATAAATACAATTTAATATAAAGCTTTGCCAATTTTGACTTTAGCATTCTACTTCTAAAATTCAGGAAGTGTATATAAAGATTGCACATTAAAAATAGAATATATGCACTAGAAATCTTCAAAACTCCTTCTAGTAGACTAATACTGGCTCGGGACTAACATCACACACAACATGGATTAGGAGGAGAGGTCCCCAGAGGTGACAAGTCTCTGGGGTTCTGCCATAGAATGCCAGACATTTCACTGGCAAGCTCTAGGATACCAAAGCTATACTTCAACCAGTGAACAGGTCTCCAAGATGTACACAATCTACGGAGGAATTAATACTAAATTTTAAGGGGAATGTTTAAATAGAGTAATAAACAAAGAGATTAATTGCAGCAAATAAAGATCCCAAATTTGGGTTATGGCACTAATTTCACATAGAGAAATGAAGCAATCCACACATCCTTCCTGGATTAGAGGCAGCATAAATCTAGACCTTAGATTCTTTCCAGAAAGATCAAAGTTTATCTATGAAGAGACCAATGAAATCCCTAAGCCAGCTAATTCTTTCCTTTTTTAAATGATTTTGAATTTCTTTTTTTTACTATTGCCAAAGGACCTATGTATTTGCCATAGAAAGACAGAGAGTGTACCCCTCCATGGGCATTGTCACAAGTCAATCCCTTCTCCTCCTGCCTCCATCTTGTCAGGATTTGAGGCACACAAGCATACGTGAGCCGGGTGTGTTTCTCAAACTGGCAGAGCCAGAATTCTAACTGCAGTAGGCCACGTAGGATCTGGTTGCTATCATCACTGGGCTACTAGGTCAGGCCCCTTATTTTAACTTTCATTAAAAGAGATTAAAAGAGGGGGCCCCAAACAGGTCTTGGCATACTTTGATCCTCCTTCCAGTCAGCATCACAAACATGCTCAGAATTTTCAGGTGGACGTGGGCTCCACGTAACCCAGAGCCTTCCTGGATGGCTCCAGTATCACCCAGCAGTATTCTACTGCCTGTGTCACCACAGTTGGCACTAGGAAATGCCACTTTCTTACATGCTAGGAATCAGAGATCACCTCAACGAACTTAAGACACTCTATTCATCTTTTCACCCCCAATCCCACTATTTTGTTAGGCTCATTCACTCACATTGAACAAATGTTTTCTCCTTGCACCTAAATCCCTACTTTCCCCCTCCCTCTAAAAGCCTTTCCAAGGGTCATTTGTGTAAGATGACTATTGAATTTACGATTCAAATTAGGGTGTTACAGACAAGACAAATGGTAAACCAGACAGGATCTCAGGGCATTAGGAAATAAAACATGACCGTTCCGTGAAAACTGGAACTTGTAATGGCCCTCCCAATGTACCGTTAAAATAGCTTTCCACATCCTTCACCTAAGAGTTACCTGTTCTTTATGTCAATTCCTCTGTCATCTTTGCAGAAGAGCAAGGGTGTCAGTGTCCCTTTTTCTCCCCAATGCTTGTGTACTAACACCTCACTGCTTCGAGACAAAGCCCAGGCACCTCCCCTTCTTGCCTTTCCCTTTTCCTCTCACTGCTAATTCTTCTTTCTCCTCTCTATTGATAGTTTCTAACCCATTTCACTGCTACTTACCAAGGCTTCTTACATCTTGTTGGGTCTTTCTCTTCACATTTTGACATGATTTCATTATCCAAGTGGAAAACATCAATAGCACAATCTTTTTTGTTTCACCAAAACTCTTATGAGAGGGCAAGGAGACATATGCTCCTTAAGCAAAATTTCAGCTTACTTTCTGTTCAAAAAAAAAAGATCCATGATTCAAAAATGCCATTGTACATTGTGAATAGTCTCACATTGTTCTAATCCAAGGTAGTGGCACTTTTAGCTATACAAGTCTCTAAAATTGTTTGCAAGTTACCTATGAATCTGTTTGGAATATGCCTCGTTTGGAAAAATTTACACTCAGAATTTGTTTGAAACAGACTTTGCTCTCTAGACCTGCCTACTCAGTACTGTTTTGTTTAGGCCAGACTGCTGGGAGTTAAAGAGCTTATGTTTCTAGAAGCTTCTTGTACCTATATGACAAGAAGTTTTGACAAGTTTTAACCGACTATAAACTAAAACATGATGAAGATGAAAAGCAGCTTTATTTTCGAACTCGGGAAGTCTTGGTCCCTTTACGGTCCCTCTAAATTCTGCTTGTGAACTGGTCAGTGTCTTCTCTATCTCATTTATTTCATGTAGGGTATTATCCTATGCAGCGAGTATGAGAGAGCCATTATGTTAATATTCTGTGTAGAAATCTCGTTAAAATCCAGCACTCACTAAGTACATTTCTATTTTTCTTATTACCTCAGGTGAGTTTTACAATTTCTCCAGGTGGCTACAGTCTTTTCCTTAGCTTTCGTCCAGCCTTTCTAGCAGTTTCCTTGCCACTTTTAAAGCATATACCTGCACCTGGATAAGAAGCCAGCGGCCCATATTTTCTGTATTTGTCTTGGTAGCACTTTGCTTCAGAATACCAAATTCTATAACGGTTGTCTGCTGCCACAATAGCACTGTATAACCAATCAACTCACCACTTAGGGGTTGACATGGCAACCCTTTACTATTTCTCGCAAATTTCTGGATAGGCTAGGGAGCCTTGCAACTTATGAAGATGATACTAACATATTTGTTATATTTTTTAAAAAGTACAAGCTAATTACTTCACCGAAACTCGAGAAGCATCCCTTGGACTTTGTACCGTACCTGGTTTGAATGTATTCCAAGGAACCAATCCTCAACTGTGCTAATAGTGATACATTTGGAGGATAATTTAAAGATTATATTTTCTGGCTCTGATAAGAGATGGGACATCTTGAAGAGCTTCATACTAAATGTGACCTTATAATCACTTTAGAAACAAAGGAAAATGAAACTAGAGAAGGTACATCTAGATTTCAAATGAAGGACATGAAATTATAGACAAAATAGGTAATGTATTATGAGAGTGAAGTAGAGTCAGAGAAGGTGTTTAAATATGGAGAAAAACACTTTTGTAAAAAATGAATTTAATTAAAAATTTTGGCTGGTCACAGTTACTTATTAGGAAGTTGGCTAGTACTAAATATGAGCAAAACTTTTCAAAAAATCATTCTGATATAAAACTGACTATTGACTTCTTAAAGTTTGTAGTTTTCTATTTTTAGTTTTAGACTAAACGTGCATGCAAGCATGAAGCAAGGTGTTATTCCAAAAAAAAATCTTAGGAATTTTTTTGTGACAAAAACAAAACTTTTGTAAGGCTTACTCTAAAGGAGATATTTATATCTAAAAAGTACAAAGCAAATTTTTAATGAGAATATTTTCTGTCCAGTATTTTTCAATATAAAGTTTTAATTGAGGAGAAATTTCAAAACATCAGGTAACATATTGCTATTTTGGTTTTGCTTTATTATATCTAGCACTGAAAACCTCAAAAGATGAGAGACAGAAGAAATATCATATCAACATTTAACAGACGAAAGAATGTAAAGTTCTCCGTTGAAAAAAAAATCTACAATTTTTGCTTTATAAAATAAAAATTTAAAAAGGGAAGTCACAACATATGTTAAATTAAAATTAAAACCAGTTATAAGAATCTGTGATGGTGAATTTTTTTTTTCTATAACTAACTGCATTGTAATGTATTATAAACAGTTTTCAACTCTTTTTTTAATGCTAAAGGGCATGTGAATGTACATGAGAGAGAATAAGTACAAAAAAAGAAGGTACCTCAAATCAGGGCCTGCTCACACCAAAATCCTTTTTTTCTCCTATTCTCTAAGAGTCAAGATTCTAGATATGCACATACATGCCCAGTGTGTAAGTCATTCGGACCAGAATCTGAACCCTGGTCAGCCATATGGGATCCAGCTTCCTCTGCATAGGTTTAACCATTGTATGACAGGATCAGTTCTTAGTTCATTTTTAAATCCAGTTATTGCTTTAATCATTTTTATTGATACATAAAGTAGCTACTGCCTCAGCAGAAAAAGTTAATATATATTGAAACAAATGCCTTATTTAATTAAAGCTCAGAAAATGGGGGCCAGTAGGTAGCAGGGTGGTTAAGGCACTGGACTCCCACATGGCTGACTGCAGTCCGAATCCTGGACCTGGCAACCTGAAACTCATGCAAGGTGTATGTGCATGCATGCACAAAATCCTGAGAGGAGAATGGAGGAGAAGGGACCACCCTCTGGGGAAGAGGTGATTTCTCACTTTCCCTCTCTCCGTTTCTCTCCTGCCACTGCACACACCCTATGGCAAAAACCTAAAATAAAACAAAACCAAACAAACAAAATAACTCAAAAAAGCGATACTATGGCATTAATTTTCTTAGAATTCAGATTATGTGAAAATTTTAATGATAGAAACATTAAGTAGTTTTGCTAAAATAAGAGAAAGACAAAGTTTTACAAAATAAATAATCATTATTTTTACATCTGTCTTCATTTTATCACTTACCCAAAATTGCTTACTCTTCATCAGAACACTCAGGCATGTAATTGCAATAGTTAAGTCATAACTCTGCATCTGTAGGCAACATCTGTACTTAACGGGACAAAAAAGACTTTATCCATTGTACAAAAATCACATTGCAAATCAAGAAACCACTCTTTACCTCAAATTGCCAGCATGGTCTAAGTTTGGTTGGCAGAGTGAGGTCAAACTGGTAGAGGGTGTAAAGACTCTGGTGGGGATGCTTCTCTCTTGGTCTCTATCATGGAAGAAGTAAATAAATAAATATATTCTTTACACACGTGTGTGTGTATGACACACAGGCCAATTGGTTAATCCTGAGATGGATTCCAGGGGCCATACTGAATCATGCTGAGCTATGATTCAGAGTGACCCAAGTAAGTCTATTCTAAGGAGTAAGAGCAGATGCAGGCCAAGGAGCAGAGCCAAGTGTCAACACCAGGGGAGCTGCGTCAGCCTCAGAGTTAGAGCGAGTACAACATCACAGGCAAGGGCCCAGGCCAGATGTCAAAAATAAAAAACAGAAACAGATTAGGCCTTGGAGTTCTAGCAGAAAGAAAGAAATGACAGGATCAACTCTAGGGTATGTGGACATAATCTTATTAGTGATAAGTACATGCAGCCAGAAATGGCCAGATCAGATCAGCTAAGTTGATAGTTCAATGTGTGGTCAGATACGAGAAATGTTAACTATATATATATATATATATTTAGCCTAACTTCTTTATTAAAAATCAGGTCTCTTATTATATCTAGAAAAAGATTTACTTGTCAGTCATATGCCCTAACATCATTTCAAAACATTCCCCTTCTCCAAGAGAAATATTTTAAATAGTTATTGGTAAAATTAAACTATTCAACAATTAATTTCGCCAGACTGGATACTTTCCCTCATGATGTCCAGAGGATACATGTCGATACCTCACATGCCCTTTCCTTTATCCAAGAAAGTTCTTGGAATATGTTTTCTTGTTGGCACCTGTACAGTACTGTTTGAAAATAAATTCTCAACTAAAGATTATAAAAGACAATCTAGACGCTTTCTCAATATGTCATCATTTTCAACTCCTTGATAACGAATAGAAATGAAACCCAAATGTTTGAGCAGATGCGATTCAGAATTAAAAATGTCAAACTCACTACTCCAGAGATGTTAATAAAGAATTCAAAATGGAAGCAATTTTTTTTTAATCTAGGATAAACTTTAAGGTTTGTTTTGTTTGTTTGTTTTTTACAATTCCATGATTATTCATCTTTAACTGTTAACAAGGTCAAAATATAAGGCATACTTAACAGAAGACTGTAAGTTGTTTTTTCTGTTAACTTTATTGATAAAAGTTCTCAAATACATATGTGTGTTTATGCACACATGTGTGTGTGTGCATGCATGTGTATTTTTTATTTCTTCCCTAAGATATACATACATATATATATACACACACCTCCAACAGAATCTTCATGCCATGGTGCATGCCCAGCCTCAACTAGCCAGGCTTCTGGGTACCCACACATGTACCTAGATTATCCTGGAAGACCCTTGGATACAATGCCTCAGCATCACAGAATCTTGCATCGCCATTGTGCCCCTGTAGCTGGCCAAGTTCTCAATTATGATTTTTATATTTAATTATTATACTTTCTCAACTCAGAGATTTCCAATATTCTCTCTGATAATCCACATGTGTATTCCTTTAAGTATTCTTTATTCTCAGCTCTTACTAATTTGATTATGCCTCTCAGAACTGAAAGAAAAACCTATACCCTAAAAAATTGCAATAATTTTATGTGAAAGGGGATTCAATAAGACCTATCTAGATTAGCTAACAAATTCTTAATTTTACCAGACAGATTCCCATGAGATCCACAGTTTAATTAAGAGTAAAGAAGACGGAGGACAAGAAGGTGGTGTGGTAGTTAAGGTGCTGAAGGCCCACATGGCTGACTACAGTTCAAGTCCCTGACCTGGTGGCTTACTTTCTCTCTCTGTGCCAGCCCCATCCCGACCCCCACCCCCCCACGTCTCTCTCTAGGAATGAATGTGTCCTATAGCAAATTAGAAAATAATAATAATTACATAAGTTAAAGTAAGTAAAGAATTCTTTTTTAAAAAATGGCAGATTTAATATATATATATTTACTTTCTTGATGCCCTAGGTATCTGTTAAAAATCATTGCAAGGAGCTGTATGAAAGAAAACCGTATTAGCCAAGGATAAAAAGGAAGAGAAAGACAAGGATAAAAGGAAGAAAAAAGAAAAGCCCAGCCACAAAGCTTTGGAAGTTTTAAGAGTGACGGGTAAGTGATAACTGACATAGTGGAAGCAAAGCTAAATCTTTAGCCAGCAGGAGGTATGGTGGTTAAGGTGCTGGACTCCCATATACACAACAATGGTTTCTATCCTGGACCTGGCAGCTTGCTTTCTTACTTTCTCTCACTCTCTCTCTGGTGAGTGTGTATGCCCTACAGCAAAATAAAAATAAAACAAACTAAAATAATAATTAATAAAATTAAATAAATAATTCTTTCTTTACAAAGCTAATGTTTTTAGAGAGAGATTTTTGCTATAGAGCATGTGCACTTGCTGGAGATAGAAAACAAGAAATCACACACACACACATACATGCACACACACCCCAGGGTGTATGGCCATGTCACATTCGCTTCTCCATTCTCCTCGTGGAATTTGGGCATGTGTGCACACATGCCTGACATGAGTGCACACATGCCTGGCATGAGTTCCAAGCTTCCAGGCCCAGGACTCAAACCGCAGTCGACTACATAAGAGTCCAGCGATTTATCCATTACGCCATCTGCTAGTCCCAAAAAGCCAAATCTTAAAATCAAAATTTCAACTGAGGTAGGAGAAATCAAGGGAATACTTAAATTCACACTACAAACACTTAAACACCTAAGAACTGAGAACACTAAGAACCTCTGGGGAGAAAGGAAAAGCTAAGACAACACTGGAAGATTGGTTGAAGATCTGTTTAGGATAACAAGTCACCTTTTCCATTTTATATTAAAAAAAAAAAAAAAAAAAAAGAAACCACCTCTCCTTTACTCCTAGGGATTTATTCTCTGAAGTGCAAAACCTTTGAACTGGAAGACAGCAGACACAGATCAAGGTAGGAGTGCTATATAGAGACGTCCATCAACCCTCTTCCTCACTTTAGAATGCTTACAGTCAGACTTTCCACTTAGACAGAAAATTGGAAACTCATTCTCTTGAAAACAGACCATCTTTTCTCTCTCTCCAACCTTCCCCCAACAAAGAAAAAGCAAAAGTATGGAAACCTGGAGCTCCCCAATGAAATCACCCACCCAGAGTATCAAACAGGAATCTCCATAGTCAACCACTGCTCACCATGTTAGTGTCCCAGTCTTGACTCTGAGCAAACAACCAAAAGTCAGCAATGGTATTAGAATAATCACATGTACATGGAAAACTAAGCAAACAGGTCAAAAGTAAGCATAAACTTATGCAAGAACATAATCACTAGATACAACATCTCTCAGCAGTGAATAATAGCATTTACATACTGATGGGCATTTTTTTTTACTTGAACAATTCTAATTTTATATTTTTAATTATGACCTGGGGTTTACATATAATGGGTGTATGTTTTTGTGAGCTGCAGTATAGATTTTTGAGACATATATTTCTAATGAAAATGATTAAGGTAGATAGGACAGGGTGGGGGATGGAAAGCTTTTTAAAAAGTTAACTTTTAAAAAGTCTGCAACTGAAAAAAACCTGAAGAAACAATGTAAACATGCTATTTAGAAATATGGAAAGAAGAAGCAGCTTAAAAAATAAAAGACATTTGTATGGGGTGGGGAAGAGGAGCACAGAGGACTTTAATCATAAGACTTAAAGAAACGATTTCTACACACATAAAACACCGCCAAAATAAATGTAAATAAATAGGAAAGAACATATACACTTACCAAATAGTTCAACACATCTTCAGAAGCTCCCAGTGTCTGAAGTTGCTGCTGTTGGTGGCGGTGCTGACGCCGTTTTGCCGTAAGGAAGACTTTTCGTAATAGATTGGCTACACGTGAGAATCATCCCCTTTCTAAGCATCTCACCACCCCCTACCCATCTCCCCAGATTATTGCTTCACGTGTTTTTAGAGCTTCCAGGTTGAAAACCACTGCACTAGAGAAAGGGTTAGCAATATCTTTTTGTAGAGTCACAGAGTAACCGTTTAGACTTTGTTGGCCACGTATTTCTACTCTTCGTTTTGTTTTGCTTCCTTTTGTTTTATAATCACTTACAAATGCAAAAGTCATGGCTAGAGGTGGTGTGGCGGTTAAGGCGTTGGACTCCCACAGCGCCCACTGTGGTATGAGTCCTGGACCTGGCAACTTGTTTTCTCATAGTCTTTCTTTGTTTCTCTCTGGTGAGTGCACGTGCCTTATAAGAACGTTTAAAATAATAATAGTAAATAAAATGATACTTTAAAAAATTAGTGTGTGTGTGTATGTGTGTGTATATATATATTTAAAGCCAAGCTATAGTCATCTGCCATGGGTCACATTTGGACAACGGGCCGTAACTGGCTAACCCTGGGCTGCAGGTGCCTGCTTGGTTGTCCTTCAACATCTTTTGCTTCTTTGTCACTCATAACAATTTATACTTACCATAGAAATTTATTCCTTTTTTCATTTAAAAGTGTTATGAAATTGAAATTAAAGGATTGTAAGAGGACAAATTTGAGGACGAGGGTGGGAAAGGTGAGGAGATGTCCATCAACCAGGAATGTCAGTAAATAATTTGTAAAAAAAAACATGGAAGACAGTTGCAACAGCAGTTGCAAGTTAAAGTGTGAGCTCCTGTGAAGAGATTACAAACGTGAGTTGAGCCAGTTTTCCTCATGAGAGCCCAGAAAGCTGTAACACTGGAAGGCCAAAGGTACCACAGCAATTATGGCTAAAGGAGAAGAAAAAAAATAAGGGAAGTGATAGAAAGCCTATTATTTAGCAGTAAGAACAAAGGCCTTGCCTCATTTTCTCAAATCTCCAAAGTAAGGTTTATAGGATTCTTCACCGTGGACGTGAACAGCTCAAGACAAAAATCTGTTGGTATGAGAAGGCTATCCTGATGCCTTATTATCCTGTGGTCGAGGCTGCCAGTCCACACACTGCACTTACTCAGCAATGTATTTGCTTCTGAGAGCCTTTCCGGGAGCCAATATCACCAGGTATTTGAGAACAAGTTTCTAAAGTAAAAACAGGCCAAAAATAACAGAAAATGGAACCCAGAGGAAAAGAGGATATGCAAAGAGTACAAAAAAAACTTCAGAAAATTTCTCACAGTAACCTCAAAAATATTAAAGGATATATTACAGCTGCGAAGTAGAGAAAAATAAAAGCTACTAAAAAGAAACCCAGTAAGAACTTAAACACAATCAAACGTAAACTAAAATAAAAAATCAACAGGAGATTTGGAAAACCTTGTGAAAATGTCTCAGAAAACAGAAATCAAGAGAAAGAAAGAAATTGTTTTCGAAGTTAACAAAGTAGGAGAATTAGTATAGAAAGCTCTATATTTTAAGTGATAGGAGTTCTAGAATAAAGATCAGAGGAAACAAAGAAAAGAAAAATCATAGAAATAATATAAGGCAGTTTTTAGAGTCAAAGAATAAAAATCTCCAACTTGAAAGGATTTACCACATGCATAGGATGAAATCTACCAGAGCACATCATGATGCAATTAGAAACCCAGGGTATAAGAAAAAGAAGATTCAAAACACTTTCAGAGAAAACAGGTCATTGAACAACACTAAAATATGGGGTGGTGAGAGAGTGGAATATAGAACATCTTCAAAGTTCTCAGTAATACAGTTTTCAAGACCAACTCCATAGCACAATATTTAAATTCCAGGCATGGAAAGCTGGACTCCACATCACTGACCATGGTTTGAATCCCAGCCCTTTCAGCTCGAGAAACACATTGGGCTTGTGCCCGTGCATGTTCAGAATCCTGACAGGATGGAGAAATGGGGGAAAAGGTTTTATGGCGTGAGTATACTCTGTTGAGGGAGAGGTTTTCTCTCTCTCTCTCTCTCTCTCTCTCTCTCGCTCCCTTTCACTATCTCTGGTGAGTGCCCAGGCCCTCTAGCAATAAATAAAACAAAACTTCTGAAAAATGGCATGTGCTTCACATTTTATAATCCACGAAAGTGTCATACAAACATGGAGCTGAATGTATTTTTTTAAATATTCACATGTTTATTCCCCTGCACTTCTTAATATGTGTTAGGATTTGTTATACCAAGATAAGGAAGACATTAAGGTATAGAAAACAGGAAACCCTAAGAAGGTGAACAACAGTGAAAACTCCAATGGGGTCAGTGGGTGGCATAGTAGTTAAGGCGCTGGACTCTCACAGGGCCAACGGCAATTTGAGTCCCAGACCTGGTAGCTTGCTTTCTCATTCCTCTCTTTTTCTGTCTTTCTCTAATAAATTAAAAATTAATAACAGTAAATAAAATTAAATAAGTAATTCTTAAAAAGAAAACTCCAGAAAGCCCATGGGGTGGCAATAGCAAGGAAAACAACTTTGGAGAGCCCCTGCAGAATGTTTTGAAGGTGAGCATAATGCTGATGTGTTTGAGTACACAGACAATATTGAAGGCATTTGAAAAGTCTGTTTGAGCATTTGCAAGGAGGAATCTCAATAGATATATATGAAACTAGAGAAAACAGCACTTATTTACTCCAGAAAGAAAGAAAATCATAATCGTAGTCTGTCTTAGTCCACTGAGTTGCTAACAGAAACACTTGAGACTGAGTGATTTACAAAGAAATACAGGCTTGTTTGACTCAGGATTCTGGTTCCGGGCAGAATTCAGGCTGGCCTTCATCACAACATGGCTATCAGGAGCAGAGAGGATGGCCGGCATGTGCAGAAAGAGCGGGCAACCTGGAGACAGACATCTTCCTGTTACACCAACTCACTGTCAGAGAAGTAATCCTTTGTGTAGAGGGCTGGAACTCAGTCTCTATTTCAAGACTACATTGATTTACTCATGAGGTCCATACCTCCATGATCCAATTACTGCCACTAGGCCCCACAGCCTCCCCGCGCCATTACATTAGGGACCAAATTCCACAACACGAAGTTTTGGGGACCCGTCCATTCTCCAAACCGTAACGTAGGCCATTCCTTGACTCGTGTGCATGCATGCCCAAGATCCTGAGAGGAGAATGGAGGCGAAGGGACTGTGACACTGGCCATCCCCCCTGGGGGGATGATTTCTCGGTTTCTGTCTCTCTGTCTCTCTCTGTCTTTCTGGGGAGTGCACACGCCCTGTAGCAAAAGCCTCCCCCCCCCAAAAAAAAAGTAGAATGGGTAACTAAACCATGATATATTCACAATGTATTACCAAACACTCATGAGCAAATAATCTACAACTATATGCAATAATATGGATACATCTCACAAAATAATATGAAGCAGAAGAAATCAGACACTGGAATACATATTGCATGAGCTCATTCATAAGAAGCACAATAGAATTAAAATTAATATATGTTCTTAGGGATCCAGCAGTTGGTGTAATGGCTATGCTGCTGGACTCCCATGTAGTCGATCATGGTTCAAGTCCCGGACCCAGTGGCTTAAACTCACACTGGGCGCATGTGCATGTGTACCCAAGATCCCGAGAGGAGAATGGAAGAGAAGGGATTTTGGCATGGCCCTCACCCCTGGGGGCTAATTTCTTGCTTTCTGTCTATCTCTGTCTTTCTGGAGAGTGCACATGCCCTATAGCAAAAACCTCCTCAAATTATATATGTGTGTGTGTGTGTGTGTGTGTGTGTGTGTGTGTATGTATATATATATTCTCTTAGAAACTCAGATACTAAGTTAACTTAGGTAGGGATGATAAGAAGAGAATAAGAATTCAGAAGTGGTAATGTTTGTTTTCTTTTTCAATCTGATATGGGTTATATACACACATTCAGTTTGTAAAAACTTATTGAGTTGTATAGTTATGATATATCCATTTTTCTCTATCTTATGCATGTATCAAAATATTTAAATTGTACTAGTTGATTGTTATAGACAGGATTTCTTAACAAAAATTCATTGAGCGCTATGCTTATGATTTGTATATTTACTTTCAGAAAGTCTTCTTCACGTCCCCTAAAAAAATGACACCACTGACACCCAGGTAAGGGGACAAAAGACCAATCTCTTAGGTAATTGGATCTGGGACTAAGACTGGTTTTGTCAGTGGCCCCTCCCTCCAAATTCCCTCACTGCTCCCCTTCCCTAGATAGATGGATGGATGGATAGATGGATGGACACACACACAAACAAACAGATAGATGATAGGAAGATAGATAAGATAAAATGCATTAAAAGGAAAATAAAAGACTGTTGCAATAAGTTTAGGTGAAAGGTTTATAGCTTAAGATCCACCAAAGACCATTTCTCATTATCTGGCTACTGGAAGAGCAATCAGTTGGCAGTATGAGATCAGGTTACAGATTCACTGTGACATAACGAGTTTTGAGTGAGTGTGAGACATCATTACTTCATCTCAATTTCCTAACTTAAAAATAGAGATAGTATGTGCCCGGCTTACAATCTAGTGTCTGGGAATGAGTTGAAAATATAAACACATTATAAGACAAAATGATGGACATAATAATTTAATAATAATCACTTCCTTTGATGGAAATTATTCTATACTTCTCCAACTTCCAGGAGAAGGAATTTCCCTAAGCACCAATCTTTTCCTCTTCATGTAACACACAAACCCCCAGGTGGAGTGAATTCACTTATTTGATGAAGTTGAGGTAAGAAATCAGGTGGGCTTAGTATCTTTTATCCATTTTTTTGTTGTTGTTGTTTTTTAAGAGAGATTTTTGTTATAGGGCATGTGCACTCACTGGTAAAGCAAAGAGACAGAAAGTGAGAACTCACCCCCTAGGGGATGACCATGCCACAATCCCTTCTAGCCATTCTCTTCCTGGAATCCTGGGCAAGCAGACACGCATGCCCGGTGTGAGTCTGAAGCTGCCAGGTTCTGGACTCAAACAGCAGTTGACTATGTGGGAGTTCAGCAATGTAACCATTACGCCATCTACTGGTCCTCCACATTCTTTTAAGAGAAGCCACAGGAAGGTGCATCCTTAGTCGTCTTCCAAGATACAGGAACAATCCTCTATGTGGGAAGGTAGCAGCTGTCCAGCCTGCAGTGACTGCTGACTTCCCGTCATCATACCTCAGCTCATCTGGAAAAAGGTAAGGACTAGAGTCTGTCCCCAGTTTTGGAGATCTGTATCAGTGGGTCCATTCTTTCATCTAAGACCGTTTCCACCAGCAAAGAAGCTCATGTTTTGAACTTCATATGCTGGAAATTTTTGTTTCTCTCCTAGTATTTTTTTAGAAAGAGATTTTTGCTGTATGACATATGCACTCGCTGGAGAGGCACAGAGAGAGTGAGAGAGAAAGTGAGAAATCATCCCTGGGGAAGGGGACAGAGATGACCATGCCACGATCCCTTCTCCTGCATTTTCCTCTCAGAATTTTGGGTGCATGAGCACAAATGCCTGGCATGATTTTCGAGTCACTGTGTCTAGGACTCAAACCACGGTCAGCCAATTGGGAGTCTCACACCTTAATCACTACCTCCACCTGCTGGCCCCTCTCCGAATTTCTTTAAGAATACAAGCAGTGGAAAAAAAGTTTGTCCTTTATCATGCCCCTTCAAATGCGAACAGAAGCTAAATTGTTCTGGTTACTAGGATATATTTTCATTGCTGAAATAACAGTCCCCACAATCTATCTTTGGTACTAAGACTTTTTCCCCCCCTGTACCCTACTGCCTGTGAAATAATTTTGATGGCTTTTAGATCCAAGATTTAATTCACATTCTTTTTTGCAGCTTGTAAATTCAGTCCAACAAACATTTTTATATGACTGTTACGTGCTAGACACTGAGTTAGACTTGGGTGGGGGGAGGGTTTGAAAGATTAATGCTCTTAAAATGGTGCTTGTATTCTGGACTACTTTCTTCTTAATTTCTTTATAGAAACTCATTTCAGGGCCTTATGTCAACAATGTTAATGGAAAAACAGCACCAAAGACTTGGTGGTTGTGTTTGTTTAACTATTGGAACTAGATACTCTTTTTCTCTCTTTTATATTCCAAGCTATAATCCAAAGATTTTGATTTCTCATTTTAGTTAAGCTGGAATATTGTTTCTTCCACTATTACTTGGCTGTAGAGTGAGGTATTTAGCCATTTAAACTCTTAAAATGTCACTATTTCAGTGAGAGAATTAAAAGCAAAATGAAACAAGGAAAAGAAGTAAATCACGTCCTTCTTCTGAGGACACCAAACTTCTTAAGATTTTAGTTCCTAATTGAATAAATGTATTAAATTAGCAATGATGAGCGTGCAATAATGAATTTCCATGATTGTCATGCTTCTGGTTTACTAGTGGTCCCAGAAGTAAATCATCAGAATGACGAGAAGAAACCTATAAGCATATAAATGATGTGTTTATCAGTCGTTTCTTAGAATGAGCCTTGACTGCCTCTGACGATTAGGTAGGCCTTTTCAAAAACCCATAACTCGATGTGACCTTTGACAACTCTGGAGAATTTTATAAGCTTCTGTCTCTGCCAAGTCATGGGATCAGGAAAAATGAGGATTAAATACTAGTCAAGAATAAGGAGAGATCATGAGAAAAGCCCAAGCTGCTCTGATGAGTTCAGATCTCTTGGACTGGCTAAGCTACATTTTGGGCAACAGAAAGAACGTATGGCTATAATTACTGAACCACTGTGGGTAATCACTGGGAAGCCATGGAAAACAGGAGAGGTGCCAAAAAATCGGAGAATGGAAAATGTCCCAGTATGCAGAAAGGGAAGAAAGTCGATTTGTTGAATTATAGATCAGAGAACTTAATAAAAATCCTAGAAGAAATTATTTTTTAATGGAGTACATGAACATTTAGAACAGGAAGCAGGAATTGTCAGAATGGCTTCATCCCAACAAATCATTGCAGATTAATTGTATTGTTTGGCTTTTGATACTAAGGAAAAGTGATATATGTGGAAAGCATAGTATAAACCCTATTTTAGCAAAATTATTAGTTAGGTGTTTTGTGATAGTCTTATGTACATAATCGGGGGAAAGGAGTTAGATATTAGAGCAATTAACTGTGACAGGATGGTGGGTTCCTAGCCAAAGACTTAGTAATAAGCTGTCATTCTCTTCTTGGCCTCATCCTTAGGAATATTTCTCTATGACTTTCTGCATAAAATCAGTAGCCTGTTATTCTCAACAGACTTCAGCTAAAAGTCACAAACCATCAAGCACTTGTTTACCTCTTGGAGAAAGTAATCCAAGCGTTACTTAGTTGGAAAAACTGCCTTGTAGATGGTAGACTCAAAATTTCTTCCCTCCCCCCCATATTAAATGCATGCAAATAGCCCCAATCAAATATTGCCAATGGAAAAAAAATAAGTGCAAATAGAAAATAAACTTAAATTCTATAGTTTGGGCATCTAATTTCTATTGGTCCTTTGGTGGGTTTTTCATTTGTTTTTTGTTTGTTTGATTTTTAGATTTTGTTCATAGGGTGCATCTGTTCACCAGAGAAAGCAAGAAAGACAGACAGGGAGAGGGAAAGTGAGAAATCACCTCCCAGGGACAATGGCCATGCTACAATTCCTTTCCTCCATTGTTCTCCTGGAATTGTGGGCATGCACACACATGTACCTGACATGATTTTCAAGCCAGTAGGTCCAGGACTCAAACCACAAACACCCATATGGGGACTCTAGAGCCTTAACCACCGGGCCACATGCTGGCCCCTGGCTTGCTGTTTTAAAAGCAGTAGTGCCCAGAATAATATTCTCACAATCACCATCAAGCAAGGTGATTTGCCTGCATCCTTGTAATATTATATACATTGAATTCTCACCTGCTTATCAAATTTAAGGATCACATCAAGCTAGAAGGATGGTTAATGTGATATGTTAAGAACTGAAATTAAAGATTAACAGACGGATATGAACCAAATTGGACAAAAGTAGCTTTACAGAGAAATCTAATGAGAAAACAAAGTATTTTGAACTTCTACTCAAATCACATACTTCAGATAAACTAGCTTATTTAACAGGAAAAAGTGTCAGGCTTTACACTAGCATCAGAGGACTGATTTATCCTGAGGCTAAGGAAATTTACACTCCAGGTCTCCTCACTTGCATAGATCTTTTTCGAACTGTCACGGAGGACCACAGTGACAGGGTTACCAATACAATACAGGCTATTCCCAACTAAATGTGAATTTCAGGTAAGCCATAAATATTACTTTGGTTTAGCTAGTGACACATGTGAAACAGATCCTATATTTCTATTTGCTAAACAAACCCTACACAGGGAGGAATCAGCAATCCCAGCTTGGGGACCTTGTGGTGGTCTTAGGTCCATAGAAGAGCCTGACAGGCTGCCAGCCATACCAGCCATGACTCCATATCCACCCAGTCCCAGCCACAACCGAGTCCCAGGGGAACTGCACAGAGCATCCAGACTCTCTTCCGACTGCAGGGAGAAAGACTCAAATGAGATCGTGCTCAGGGGTCAATGTCAGACTTCACAGCACTTTGCTCTCTCTCTCTCCAGTCCCAGAACTAGTGACCAAGTGGGTCAGGACACAGTGACAGCTAGGACCTGGCCAACCTAGAAACTGCAATTACAGGGCCAGCCAGTGGGGTGATGGTTAAGGCAGCTGGATCCCACATGGCCAGTGGCACAGTCCAAGTTCCAGTCCTGACAGCTTGAAAAACATTGTAGGTGTGTGTATGCTCAAAATCTTGAGAATGGAGGAAAAGAGAAAGCACCATCTCTCTCTATCTCTCTGTCTCTCTGTCTCTCCAGCAAGTATATTTGTCTAATAGCAAATTTAAAAAGAAAGAAAGAGCCACGTGTGTAGTATTGCCAACAGTGAACTGTGTGTAGAAACTGCTAACATTAATAAGAAAATTATTTTAACCCATTGTTCTAGAGAAAATACTGGATTATTTTTCTATCCATTCTATTGAAAATATTATATAACCATTTTCAACTAAAATACTCCAATTACAATATTATTTTTCTATCTGCAATAATTGTGATATTTATCATCTTTTATATATTTTAAATCATAATTTTGAATTCTCAACATTAACTTCTGTATCCAACTTTAATTCGTAGTATTATGGTTTTCCTTAAAAGACCCTGAAAGTTGTACGACCCACAAAATCTGGGACAGTCTTTGAATAGAATAAGCTAATAAAATAAAACTGAAAACTACAGCCAAAATAGTAAATGAAGGGGGTTGGGTGTCAGTATGGTACAAAGTGACACTGTTGGAGCTGACCCCCATGGGGAGGTTTGGGTTTGATTTTTATGCCCATGGTCTGGAACTGGCTAAAGCTGGGGGTGGTTCATGGCATTAAGACCCTGTTGGAGTGCTGTTTCTTTCTCTCTCTCTGCCCTTCTGTCCTTTCTGTCTCTGACTCATGGAATAAATAAACTTAAAAACAAACAAAAAACAGTAAAGACGAAGAAAACAGACATTTCTGAGAGGCTGCTATTATGTTTCAAGGACAGTGATTATGGCTGGTTATTTATTAAGCTTTTTTCTATGCCAAGAGGTATGTAAAGATAACAAGTTCAATGTACATCATTGCATTTAATCAGCATATTAGGAGCAAAGGACTCTGAATATTATTTCAAGGTGTAAAGAAACTGAGACTCAAAAACATAAAGTACTTTATTCAGGTCACGCATCTATTAACTGATGGAAATAAATCTAAACCCGGGTTACAGAAACAATACACTGTCCTTTCCTCCTCCACATCCTCCTCTTTCATTCCCTCCTCCTCACTTGTTATCTTCCTTTCTTTACATAATAAATTGTTTTCTAGAGTAATTAATATTGGAACTTAAATATTTATTTGGCCTTTATCACTCAAGAACTTCGTTCTGCTTATACTATGTAAGGTAATACAAAAGTTACCCAAGGTCAGAGACATTTACAGAGATATTTAAATATCTTTCTTTAATTTCACTCCATACAGAAAAACATTATCTACTCCACAAATGTATTGGGCCCAGAAGAATTCTTGGATTCTGAAGCAGTTTGTGGTGTAGCAGTAAGGCAGCTAGATCTTACATGGTGAACTAGATGGTTTGAGCCCTGGAACTGAGGCTTAAGAAACACACTAGACGTATGTGTATCTGTGTGTGTGTGTGTGTGTGTGTGTGTGTGTGTGTGTGTGTGTGCTCAAAACCCTGAAAGAAGGAGGAGATGGAGGAAAAGGGATTGCAACATGACCATTCCTCATGGGAAGGGGATACATTCTCACTTCCTGTTTTCTCTCTGTCTCTCTCCTGCAAGCACCCATGCCCTCTGGCGAAAATTTAGGTAAATTAGTAAGTCAATAAATAGAGATTCTGGGATTTTATTTTTCGTTGAAAATGAATGATTCTACTGACATGTTTAATGAGGGAATTGCTGATCTGAAAAGGAACCTGTGTGAATGCATAAGTGAGCCAAGAGACATGAATCCAACTCCCAGTGGTGTCATCTGGGCCTATTCAAGAAGAGTGAAGCAAAAATCTTACTTTCCTGGGCTAGGTTGGGCTGAGTTTTCTTTCACATCCAAAAGAATCTTGACATGTTCAAGTTTCCAAAGGGAAAAAAATTACTACTCTCATGTCAGCGGTAGTTTTTGCAGCCAATGAAAAGGGGAAAAAATTTTAATATACAAATCTTACTGAAATGTAGAAACTCTGATCTATACAGGCCTTAGGTCAGATCAACGAAAGCAATGTAGTGACTTTAGACTGCTCACTCTTCTCTCACTTGCTCTCTCCTTTACATGTGTTCATCCCCAGATCAAGATGGTGACAGCAGGGAACCAGCAGTTAGCGTAATGGCTATGTTGCTGGACTCCCACGTAGTTGACCGCAGTTCGTGTCCCGGACCCGGTGGCTTAAAATTCATGCCAGGCGCATGTGTGTACGTGCCCAAGATCCTGAGAGGAGAATGGAGGAGAAGGGATTGCGGCTTGACCATCCCCCCTGGGGGGTGATTTCTCACTTTCTGTCTCTATGTCTCTCTCTGTCTGTCTGGCAAGCGCACGTGCCCTATAGCAAAAACCTCTCCAAAAAAAAAAAAAAAAATGATGGTGATAGCAGCCCAGGTGACCTCAGTACCTGCAGTATGCAAGCATTTTCCACAAAGCACTTGATCAGAAGGTAGAGCAAAGGACCTCCAGCAGCACCCAGAAGAAAGTAAGGATTATGATAATGAAGGAGAAAATAAATAAAAGTAAATCTGGAAACCAATTTTCCAGAAAAGATAAAAAGAAAGATCACTGAGAAAGTGTCAAAGGAGGAAAATGTCAAGAATTATTTTTAGTATTTGAGTAACTATATAAGCCTAAACAACGTGTGCAGAAAACAGCTAACAGATGAATCATGGGTCAGAAAATTTCAGGAAGATGAAATCGACAATAGAACTTTATGGTAATAATAAAGTCTATAGAGTAGATATTATAAACACCTGTTAAAGAGAAGACTTCATTGTTTTAAAAGACAGCAAAAGAAAAAATAACAAAATGTGAAAATAACTACATTTTACATTTTGAAGCATAAGTTTGAGAAGAGTGTATTTTAGTGTTAATAGTTTTATAGAGGTTACACATTTATGAGCAAAGAAATATAAATAAATAAATAAATAAATAAATAACAGAATCACATAAAGCACCATGAGACCTAAGACTGTGGTTTCTGGAGGGAAGTCAAAAGGTTGTGTACTTGAGCAATCTGATAATCTATGAAGCTCTTAGGAAAATAAAAAGTGAAACTTTAGAGATATTTCTTCTCCTAATGCCATCACTCTGTTGCTCAATCTCTTTAACATTTAGCTTAAACATTTTTCCTTAGAATTCTGTCAAATGTTAGTCAGAAGGATCCTGGTCACGTGCTGTATAGTTTATGCCTGGACACTCAGTGCTCAAGGGATGAGGAGCCTTAGCGACAAACAGCCGAAGTTCGGATGGCATGAAAAATTCAGAAAGAACTCCAGATTTCCTCTCTCTAATGTGTATGCTCTTATAACTCCCTCCTTTCCAGTGTGGGTGAGGCTTTCAATATGGAAAAAGGCTTTCATATGGAAAAAGATGACAGGATTTTGCACATGTAATTAAGTGCCCAGATCAGTTGACTTTGAGTTAATCAGAAGGAAGGTTATCCTTAGTGGGTGAGATCTAATCAGGTGAGCCATTAAAAGAGATTAAGCAGAAAATAGAGGCATGACATTTACGGGACAGAAATGTATTATTATCTGTTGATAATAACATATAGTATCCTCAACTAGACAGGTGTAAAGTTTATTCATGTTGGGTAAATTCACTTTACAAATTAAGTGATGTTTAGTGGTTGAATGTATAAAATAAATGTTAAAAAAAAAGAAAGAAAGAAAAGAAACTGGGCTCCTCCTAAAAGAAGAGATACAGAGAAGGAGGATGTAAGAGGGCCCTGTGGCAAGGGTATGAACGTAGCTTCAGAGGCTCAGAGTGGTCCTCAGCCAAAACCCAGCAAGAAAATGGGGACTTCTGTAATCAGAAGAACTAAATTACCAGCAACCTGGAGTCTTGAAAGCAAATTTTTTCTTGTTCAAGACTACAGGTGTGAATGCAACTGACTGACTCCTTGATTTCAACATTTGGAGACTTGAGTAGATTTTCAGACTTCTGACCCACAGAAACTATCAGACGATAAAGTGGTTTTGTTTGAACCACCTAGGTTGTACTTTCTTTCTCTTCTCTCCCTTCCTTTTTTCCTTCCAATTTGCCAGAGGGTATATGCACTCATCAGAGAGAGAGACCAAGAGAGAAAAGTAAGAAAGCAACCCCTCCAAGGGGTCCCTCCATGCAGAATGGTCACTCTACAATCCCTTCCCTTCTATCTCTCCTTCTTTTAGGATTTTGAGCATGCATGCATGTGTACCCAGCTTCTTCTTCAAGCTGCTGAGTCTGGGAGTTGAACTGCTCAATCGGCTATGTGGGAGCCAGCTCACAAAACCACCAGGCCATGGGCTGGCCTATGGTCATTCCTTACACAGCAATAGAAAACTGATAAAATTGGAAAACTCATTTGCTTCTACATCTAAAAACAAAAACAAAAACAAAAAACTCAAAGTGTAGTATTGGCCTGGTGGTTCTGTGAGCCAGAGCAGCAACTAAATTACAACTATGATTTACAAGAACATCTATAAGAGCCCCAATCTATAATTCAGCCTTAATTATACCTTCCTGAACTACTTGAGAACTTGTTAAGAAAACGTATGTATCGCAGAAACTGTAATGGCTTTGTTCTAAAGTAGATTACAAGGATTTTTTAATGCATTACAAGAATTACTTATGTCACTGTAAAAATAATCAACTGCGAAACCATTTTGTTTGATACTAAATGGGAAAGGAGAAAAGGAAAGATGAAAGAAGAGAGGAAGTAGAAGGAAGAAAAAAATCACAATCCACTAACTTGAACCTGATAAAGCAAACTTCCATTATTTTATGTCTCATACCAACCTGTGGAAATCTAGCATACATAATAGTGTAGATTTTTTTCTTTTAAGGTTTTTGCCAAAGCACATGTGCACTCACTGGAGAGAGACAGAGAGACAATGAGAGGGAAAGTGAGAAATCACCCCCCACCCCAGGGGGGATGGCCATGCTGCAATCCCTTCTCTATTCTCTTCCTGGGATTCTGGGCAGGCACACACATGTGTCCAGCCTGCCCTTCAAGCCACCAGGTCTGGGACTCAGAATGTGGTTGGCCATGTGGGAATCCAGCACCTTAACCACCATGCCACGTGCTGGCCCCCAACAGTGTAGCTTTTATTTATATGACTACTGGTGAAGTTGTTCCTAAGGGAAAGGAAATATTTGATCTGTTACTATAGTTTAAATATAGCCCCAAATTTATCTGTTGAGATTTGGTTGTGATGGGATTATGAGGGTGAAGACTTAATCCAGTTATGGTGTTGGAAGATAGGGCTTTTGGAGGAGATCAGGAATAAGGTTGTTGGAAGGGCCTTCTGACTGACTCCTAATGGGTGTATAGACCGAAGGAATGAGACTAGCATAGAGACACATAGACACAGATGCATGTACTCCTGCCATCCGCCATGTGTAATGCAGCCAGAAGACCCTCACCAGATGTGGCCCTGGGCCATGGACCCACAAATCATGCAATAAATAAACATTTATTTTTATAAATTACTCATACTAAGGTATTTTCCGTAATTGACAACAGACTAGAACATCTGTTTTATTTTTCTGCTTTGAGTCTGGGAAGCAAATAATCTTTTGTTCTTTTAAGCTGTAATAGGACTGGTTTTACAATGTCTGTATTTCTTTCATATCCAAGTCATGCTTAACAAACTGAACCAATTAAATACACTTTGGCAAATTGTGTTAACAATAATGACTTTTGATGGGATGAGCAGGCATGGTAGTTAAGACACTGGACTTACACATGGCTGACCACGGTTCAAGTCCTAGATCTTTCTCTCTCTCTCTCCTCTCTCTCACTCTCTCATTAAATTGCAGAAGAAGAAATAGAAATAAATAATCCCAATAAAGTAATGATTTTTGCAATGGTTTATGACACATTTAATTTAATAAATTCACTGTGGTGAAGATATAAAGATTTGAATGGAATTAGTAACAACGAAACTCATCAATAACATAAAATCCTGAGTATGCAGGTATATCTCTGGAACCAGTGGATGGCATAATGGTTGCATCACTGGACTCCCGTGTACCCTACCACAGTTTGAATCCTGGACCTGGCAACTTGAAACTCACACCAGGCATATATGTGTGCGTGCCCAAGATCCCAAGAGGAGAAAAGGAGGAGAAGGGTTTGTGGAGTGGCCATCCCCTCTGGGGAGTGATTTCTTGCTTTCTGTCTCTCTGCCTCTCTCTGTCTCTCCAACGAGCACATGTACCCTACAGCAAAAGTCTCTCTTATTAAAACAGTATCTCACAAGGCATTTCGTAAGTTACCGTTTTTATCAAGCTGGCAACAATATGCCCTGTTACTGGGGGGTATAGGAAGAAAAGTAGGAAGATAATTTGGTAGACTAAAGGTTGGAGTAGAAGACTTCATACCCTTTGGGACTGTTAGAATTCTTAAGGCATTCAGATATTATTTCAATATAAGCAAAATAAAATCCTCAGTGTAAAATACAACGGACCTTACATATCTACAGCCTTCTTGCAGTGGCCTGGATAGTGGCTTTATTGTTTGTAATACGCTACCATATCTGGGGAACTGGTCACCTTGTTTCCCCTTCAGAAATAAGGGGAAACATAGACACATTGTTTTCTTTTGCTCTTTCAACATGGCTTTCCCATTCTTATGCCCCACAGAAAAAAGATGAGGGTATCTATTATTATTTATAATACTTGGTTCGAAACTGATTGACTAAAAGATGTACAAACACAAGAGATGGGTGTGAATGCCAGATGTGGTGTGTGTGGAGGAGTGGGGCCTAGGGAAGGACATTTGGAGGAGGAATACAGTGGCAGAGCCTTGACGGGACGGGGAGGTGTGGTATTATTTGTTGAAGATATTTTGATCAACTGGACTGGGGAGAAACATTCACATATTAAAATGTTCACTTCATAAGCTAAACAATGTCATTGAATGGATATAAAAAATAAATTAATTAAAAAAGAAAACAGTCTAGCACCAGCGCAGCCACATCCTGACCTTAAGATGGCTAGCATTACTTAAATGTAGGTAAACTAAAAGTGACTGCAAGCCATATTAATATATCCCACCAGATACATAAATTCTAGCCACCCAATTCACTTTTCTTTAGCCAAGAAGCAAACACTGGCTACGCTGATGCTGCTGTCTGACTAGCAAAAGAATTGTTATTGTTTTGATAAGGAGAGAATCAGATGAGTGTCCTAAACTATTGCAGTCAAAAGATCTAGCTTGTGAAAGTTTTATAAAAGCGCACAACCCATGCAAGCTTGATTTCTAAAATTAAAGATTCATTAGCTGCACAGGAAATGAATGCATTGCCTCGGGGTTGCCTAATGTATGGCTCACATGAGTGGTTAAACTGCCACAGTCTACACAGACACATGTGCAAGGAATGAATGCTTATCATTGCATGCCACTCGGATTGAGATTTAGGGCTGATCAACAACATCGTTGTAGCAATAACTAATGTACATACCAATAATCCCATATCCTGGGGTCCCCCTTCTCATCAGAACCATCTCACTTCTTTGATATTTTAAAATATTCTGTTGTGGGGAGCAGCAGGTGGCACAGTGGTTAAGGCACTGGACTCCCACATAGCTGACTACAGTTCAAGTCCTGGACTCAGCAGCTTGAAACTCATACCAGCTGCATGTGCCCAAAATCCCAGGAAGATAATGGAGGAGAAGGGTTTGCAGTGTGGCCATCCCTCTTGGAGGGTGACTTTTCACTGTCTCTGTCTCTCTCCTCTCCTGCAAGTGCATGGGGCTTGGGGCAAAAACCTTTAAAAACAACAACAACAAAAAGGTATTCTGCTGGGGTTAAGTGTAAGTGCCCAATGCACAGAGGCTCCCAAACTTGGGAAGTTCCATGTGATCATGAACCAAACTACTATTTTATCAAGAGGAAGGAAAGAACCAAATAATAATAAAAATATGTACCCTTTAGACACTAATATAAAATACAGAGCCTCAAAATACTAGCACATCCTTCAGGACATTTCACGTCTGACATTTTTCCAGCAGAATACCCTTAGTTATTAATACTTAAACTTCATAAAATAGAAATAGCTCTCAATGCAATGAAATTTTGGGTAGTGCTTATATAAGAAATGTTTATATTTCATCTTCCAAACCTCAGTACAACATTTGAAACAAAATGACATGCAGATAAAGTCTTGTGTTGCATCCCAAAGGCAACTGATAGAGAAACAGAATCACAAAAGTAACCTCTGTGTCACCAACAGCTTGTGGAACGTGTCACCTCCTTAAAGTGCTAAGTGGTAGTGGTCAAAAAAGAATGTTTTCAAATAATGTTCTCCCTCACCTCACAGCTGTTGTTTCTTATCAATAGGTACTTTTTTGGGGGAGGTGTCATGTTTTGGGTAACTGATTGGAGATTTGGAAATGATATGTAACATATTACCATTTTTATTTAAAATCATGGCTAATAGCTTTCCAGTCAAGATATTCAAAGTAGGGAACCAGCAGTTAGTGTAATGGCTGTGTCGCTGGACTCCCACGTAGTCGACCGCAGTTCGAGTCCTGGACCCGGTGGCTTAAAACTCACGCCAGGCGTGTATGCATGCGTGCCCAAGATCCCGAGAGGAAAATGGAGGAGAAGGGATTGCGGCGGGACCATCCCCCCTGGGGAGTGATTTCTTGCTTTCTGTCTCTCTGTCTCTCTCTGTCTGTCTGGTGAGCATACGCACCCTATAGTGAAAACCTCTCCAAAAAAAAAAAAAAAGATATTCAAAGTAAACATCAGATTTCTATGAAGAGATTATTGTCATTAAGCAGAAAGTAGCTAGATGGTTTTTATTAATAAATTCTGCCAAATACTCAGGCATTATCTCTTAAAATATTACCTCTGCTTCATTTTCTCTCTGGAAACGCTGGGATTCTGATTAAAGATGTTGGAACTTGTCATCACCAACTCCATGTCATGGATTGTTTTCTGAGTCTTTCTGTCTTCTCATCTTTTGATGTTATAGTCTGTGTAATTTCTTATAATCTACCTCCTGGTTTATAATTCTTTATGTCTAATCTAGCTGTTGAGTGCTAATTTTTTTTTTCATTGAAAAGTTCTATTGAGATCCTTTTCAAATCGGTGTCACCTTTTGTTCCTGCAAATATCTTTTTCTTTGTACTTTATTCTTTAAAGATAATTACAGTGTATTATTATCTGTGACTGATATGATTTGAGGGCCTGAGGGTCTGCTTGTTTCTTCTTCACGCTCTCACTCTGGATATGTTAGTTCCTAGCGAGTCTGATTATCCTTGACTGTATACTGGCTGTTTTACTTACAAGTATATTTGTACAGCTATTTTGAGACATAAGATAAAAATATCTTCCTCCACCTAGGATTTGCCTTTACCTCTGTAGGAGCAGCCTGGGATCCCTTACTTCATGCTTGAACTTTCTTCTCCTTTGTGATGTGCTCTCAGGCTAGGAGGTATGTGAAAGACCTTCTACTTACAATTCACTCTAAGAGTGAAGCTGGGGTCCTAGCTTGCTTTGGAAAGACTGTTACTAGCTTTCCACTTCATGCAGACATTGGGATTTTAATTCCTGTCCCTCCTCCTAAAGAAGTTTTCAAATTGGGGACCAGCAGTTAGAGTAATGGCTATGTCACTGAACTCCCATGTAGTCGATCGCTGTTCAAGTCCCGGACTGGGTGGCTTGGACTCATGCCGGGTGCGTGTGCGTGCGTGCCCAAGATACCAAGAGGAGAATGGAGGAGAAGGGATTGCGTCATGGCCATCCCCCCTGGGGGGTGATTTCTCGCTTTCTATCTCTCTATCTCTCTCTGTCTTTCTGGCTAGCCCAATGTGCCCCATAGCAAAAGCCTCTCCAAAAAAAAAGAAGTTTTCAAATTGGAAGTTCAAATTTACTTAAAGTCACAAAGTCCCCAGGACAAAAGCAGCATCCAGATTTTCTTATCACTCTAGTTCATGGTTTGCTTCCCATTTGTTGTTCAGTATTTCTTTATTGTTAGCTCTTCACAGTTTTAAAGAAGGATGTTTTAAGAATTTACTTGAGTGTTTTTATTCTTTTCAGTAACAAGGCAAATCCAAATAACTGAACCTACCAAAACTGGATACTGGAAAATATATTTCAAGTTTCAAAATATTTTGTATATTTTCAAAATATACAAAAAAGTAAGCAGATGGAAATAGATGTAAATATAGTCCATCTATTTGTTCCATGTTCAGGATTTTTCCCTCAGTAAGTTCAGCTGAAAACAGGAGGCAGGTGTGGCAAAATCTATGGAGACAGCTTTTCTTTGTTTCAGTGGAGCTAATCTTCTACAAACCCCATGCCAAAATATTAGGCCCAAAGTGAAAAAACTACAACATCACTCCACAGGCTCACTTCCCTACCCACTTCCCCCTATAGTGATCCATGACTTTCTCCAAACTCCCAGAGAACTAGTGGTTTTACCATAAAGGATTTACTTGTAAAATGTTATTCCCCTGAATTTATCTTTATTGCTGCTATGAAAAACCTTCTGGCCAAGTCATCAGTTCTACATACTTGAAGGACAAAAAAAAAGAAAGATAAATTGATTTCATTGTTTGCAGTTAAGAAAAATAATTGACTGCATTTTTGGCTATGGAGTATTCTCAAGCACATAGAGCCAATAGTCACATGTTTTAGTAATGTGGTTGAGTGCAGGGGTGAGGAGGAGTTCTATTTAGCAATTTCTCACCATCTCAGCAGATTTTATGCCTGTAAAGAGTGATGTATCCAGGGAACCAGCAGTTAGCGTAATGACTATGTTGCTGGACTCCCCCGTAGTCGACCGTGGTTCGGGTCCCGGACGAGGTGGCTTAAAACTCACGCCAGGCGCATGTGCATACATGCCCAAGATCCCGAGAGGAGAATGGAGGAGAAGGGATTGCGGCATGACCATCCACTCTGGGGGGTGATTTCTCGCTTTCTCTCTCTCTGTTTCTCTCTGTCTGTCTGGCAATCACGTGCACCCTATAGCGGAAAAAAAAAAAAAAGAGTGATGTATCTAGTCTGGGACTGGTTGCCTTAAGTTAAAGAAAGAAAGAAAAATGTATTGAGGAATAAATACTGAGTTCTGATACCACTTCTTTTGGTAATTATACTGGCAAGAGCAAAAGAGAGCTGTTTGGATAGTTGTTCAAACAACAATGTTAAAATTGTGTAAGCAGGGCCACCAGGTAGGGCGGAGGTTAAGGTGGCTGAATCCCACATGGCCTACTGTGTGGTTTGGGTCCCAGTGCAGGGGACTTGACAAAAACACTCCAGGAGCACATATGCCCAAAATCCACGAGGAGAATTGGAGGAAAAGGGACTCATTCACACATTCTGTCTGTCTTTCTCTCTGGTAAGTGCATGCTCCCTATAGCAAAATTTAAAAAAATAATAATAATAAATTGCATAAACAATATGTGAGGAGGTTAAAGAAACATGTTTGTGAACCTGTAATTTTCTAATTATTTACCTACTAAAACACTCAGCATTCTTGTGAAAATTTTTGAGACACAGAATTATTGATTATAATTTTGTTTGTTTGGACAGGATCTCAAATTCTATTTATTTATTTAACAATATATCCATAGCTATTCTATTCTCCATCTTGGTGAGACTTTAAGCGATAGCTCTATTCTACACTTGTAGCCTGCTCCTAGAGGGAGGTCTCACCCTCTTGAAATTAGGCATAGCCATGTGACTTGTCTTAACCAATAATATGTGGCCGGAAGTAACATGGTCAGAACTTGTAAGAGGCTACTCTGTTGTGATCTCTTTTGATATTTGTATTTTAACTGCCAGAGGGTATGTGCACTCACCAGAGAGAGACAGAGGAATAGAAAGAGAAAGGAAGACAGTAACCCCAATGGAGCATGGTCATGTTGCAGTCCCTTCTCTATTTCTCCATCCTGGTGAGACTTTGGGCACACACATACAAACATGCCTGGCATGTTTTATAAGCTACAAGGGACAGAAATCAAACAGCAGTCAGCCATGTAGGATCTGACTCCCTTAAGAACTAGCCTACAGGGCAACCCTGCTATGACTTGTTTTAATTCTGACATTGAGTCTGACAGCAGCTTCAATAGAGGCTGTTTTTTAAGGCCAAGTACAGAATAGAAATGACCCGGAGTATACCAGCAAACATGTGACAGGTAAGAAGTATCAGGGAGAAGAAATTATAATTTTGTAGAACCCTTCATCTAAATAGTTAAATAAGCTGAGCTTTCTTATCTCTAACATGGTAACAAATGACAAAATTAAGATTTCTTCATGTAAAATTTGGCAGCAAAAATATTTTTTCAGAAGTTTAAGTAATAATAGAAAATATATTGGTCCATTCCTCAAACATTGATAACTATCATGTGTAGTGACTAGGACACACAAAGATTCAGTCTTTTAAGAATAAATAATTTGGTGGATTTATTGAATTTGGGTGGTAATTTAAACCTTTACAGATTAAAGAATAAAGTAGAAGTAAGGGTTATAGTTTTTCATCTTAATGCAATTATAGTCACTTCCAGTAGAATAAAGTTCATAAAGTTCTAAACATCAAAATACTATTTCTAAGTAAATAAGTCTGATAGAGTGGATAAATAAAAATCCTTGGTCATTTATATCAGCACTGACATTAAGTAATTATGCTAATATTTTAAGTGGCAAGTTTCAAAAAGATGGTCCAGTTCTAGCAACTTTATCAATTTCTTTCCTAAAAGTTCAACCTCTGTCCCACCCAAATCTAAGGACACCAAATTTCTCATCACTAAATTATGCATTGATACAATTTGTTGTAACACGGCAGTGGCTGTACTTATCATCTTGTCTTTCAACATACATTTGTCTGCAGGGTCAATATTTTTATTCTTTGGTATTCATAGCTCAGACAGATTGTAAAGTACATTTTCATCCAATCAGAAGCCACAAGACTTGGAGCAAACAGGGCACTTGAAACCACGATATGAGCTGAACCATCTGGATACGACGCACAGAGGCAGAGCCCACCCACCAGTGAGGCTCTGGAGCCCAGAAACAGCTCATCTGGACCCATCGCTATGGCCCTAAACAGGGAAAGAATTATTAAAAGTACTAATTAAGCACCAACTATGAACACAGCACCCTGGTTCATAGGAAGTTTATGGAGATTGCCACAAGTACTGAAGTCACATTCCCTGACCTAAGAGAACTCAGCGAATTGCTCTCTGAACAAAACTCTGCTGTAATCTGCAGTTGCCATCTACTGAGAACTGGGTGGAGGAAACCGAATCAGTTCCCGGGATCCTTGGAAAGACGTGCTGTGTAATGCCACGTGTTTTCTATTGCAGAAAACAACGTACAAAAGTGCTCCTGCCAATACCAAACTGACATCACTAAATTAAATATTCTAAATGTATGCTTTTGTTCAATTCCCTGTCAGCATTACCTTTTAGCAAAAGATCTACTGCGACCACTGGCAAGCATGTTCAGTCAAGCAGAATGAAGGAATTGTTTGGGGTATAATGCTTTTACTGCCAAATTCTCTCAACAAGATTAATAATTCAAGTGAAATACATAGCCAAAGGAATTGTATGTTTTCTCTCATTTGAACAAATGTTTAACTAACCATTTGCAGATGTGCAGGAAAATGTGTTCAAAACTGAAATGCACTCGCTACCAGTTTTAATGTTCGATAAATGCCTCCTATAGGTTCTTTTGCATATTAAGAAATTTTAAAAGTGTGCATTTTAGTTACAAATCTCTTCTAATGAAATCTTGAAAACAAATGCAATGTGAGCCCAAAGTCCATTTTAGTAGTCCAGTCCTGAACCCATTTTAGCTTCAATTGCACAAACTCAGCTTTTAGAGTTAAAATAATCAGTGTATTCAGGTCTAAATACACTTCCTGAAAATCCAAAAAGCAAGAGTTATCACCTCCTTATTCACCTTCTACAATGGCTATCTGCTTTTTCTTGTTTTCCACCAAAACCAAAATGTATCCAAATTTTTAATTTGTCTGCTTACTCTTCACTTGTCGGATATATTCTAATACTCCCTAAGGCTCATGGGGCAAATACCAATTGCCTTCAGAGCTGCTCCCGGGGCTGCATGCCCTTCAGGTGACAGCTATGTTTCTGGAGGCATATGCACACATGCCGGTTAGGAATTTGTGCTCTCAGTCAGAGGCAAAGGTGGCTTCTATAAGTCCTTATATTCACAGGACTTCATATGTGCTTTCCTATTATAGCATCAACTAGACCCTGACATGCACATCAGATGGGACTTAATTAATTGTATGTTTTAATTAATCTGTATTAGCCAGTGGCATGATAGACACAAGCAAATTGATAATAATGACACACCAAACCTCAGCACAAAGAAACTTTAAGAAGTGGAAAATGAAATGTTCATGGTTCTACTGAACCTAGTATAGAATATGGGTACACACACACATACACATGCGTATACATACACATATGCACACATAATAGAGTGTCTAAAATAGTCCATCAGTGTCAAGAACAATACATTATTTAGTGACTAAGTATCCAATTTGTGAGAAATTGACAATTCTTGGCTTCTAGTCCCCTTCCTCTTGGCTAGATGCCTTTTGGCCATCTACTCTGTGGGCATTTTTCCAACTATGGGTAGAAAAGGAATAAAAAAGAGGTGACTATCAAATTAGTCATTTGGCTTGCTTAATACTAGCTCTACAGAAGGTTGGTTGGAGGAAATAAACAATAAAAATTAGAATTGTGGGTTGTCAGTCTCAATAATTTCTTCACTCTATCTCTAGCATTGTTATAGATAATACAGAATTGGTATCACCACCCAAACGCCACCATTTGTACTTTGATATGCTTTTTATTGAATAAATTATGAGTGTTTATTGATATTCATGGTAGATACTACTGGCACCCATACAGGTCTAGTTCAGAGATTCCCATTTAGTTTTTATATAATTTCACTTGTGCTATTTTCATTTTGTAACCAACCTTTTGTGTTGTATGAGAATATTGTTAGGATTTGTTACGTGAATGAACACAGAAAATTTTCCATTTCAATCATAATTTCTCAATTGCAGAGACAATTTTGTAATGACATGTACTAAGTCTTTTATGCCCAAAGGATAACTTTAGCTTAAAAGAGAAGAAAAAGTGAGAACATTTATGAGTCTTAAATAGTGATGGAAAGTATGACAGGTGTTTCCCCTTTTCAAGCAAACTTCAACATATGCTTTGGTGTTTTACTCCACATGATAGTGTGTACAGTCAGACCAGCAGGTGGTTCATCCTCACTTTGCATATACTGCCTGGGTTCTCAACTGATTCTTTCTATGCCTCTCAAAAATCCCAGTATTGAATTACAAAAAAAGAATTAAACTCTTCCCAGAAAGCTGCTGGAAAACACATGGAATATTTCGCCTTAAAATGTGCTTGTGATTTTATGGCACTGACTTAAAGAAAATACAATTGTTAGACAAACCCATGCTGATTATCTTCTTTTTGCCAGCAAATCCTGGCACATGTGTTTTACAGAGAATAGTGGAATTCATTACCATCAAAGAGCAAGTATAGTTAAAGTAAGCAGTATCTTTGACAGAGTCCAAGTACAAAAAGTAAGCTTTTTTTTGTATTAAAAGATAATTATCTTGTAAGTAAACACTGGTCAATCAAATGCAGAGTTAGACCTAATTATTAAATGTTGAATGAAAATAAGTAGAACTATAGCCCTGAATCGTATTTACAGTACCCATTTATAACATCAGCCTACATTTTCCATAAACAATTGAGAGGTCATTATTAAAAAATGCAGATGAGGAAAAAAATGGCTAAGTTTATGGTTACTTGAACTAGTAAGTTGCTTGTATGATTTTTTTAATGCAATTAAAATTTTACTAAGAATTTAAAGTTTACTCAAGATGCTTGCCTGGGCTTTTTGCACACACCCTTTCTCTCTTTCTCCCTAATATATTAGAATATTAAATTTAGAAGATAAGGAAAAATCAGTTTTTCCTTTTTTCTCCTTTATTTCAGAGAATACAACATTTTAGAACGAAGGCCAAATTAGTGTTTATGTCAACCAAAGCATATTTTTGAGAGCCTAGAACTAGGGACCTATTTTCAAAGAATGAAACTTCCTAAGGTATTACACAGTTTCTTTGGACCAAGCTGATATAGTCTCCATAGCTGCTTTTGTTCTATTGGGCCCTCTCTTCTCAAAGGATTTGGACATTTCTGTTAGTTTGGTATTAGAGGATGAAGCAGACGTGGGTGCAATTTCAGATGTGATGTTTCTTGATAGGGACTCCATTCCTTTTATGTCTTCAGAAGAACTGGTTTTGACACTAGATAAATGTGGTTTTGATGGTAATAATCCTTTTTCACGAGGTCCTTCTGGACTATAACATTGGCAGAGGTCCTACTGATGCCCCGTTTCACCGTGTCCTGGGTATTACAGTGGTGACTTTTAATTAATTTATTTATTTTTCTGAGAGGTTTTTGCTATAGGGTGTGTGTGCTCACTGGAGAAAGACAGAGAGAAGAAAAGTGAGAAATCATCCCCAGGAAGGATGACCACACTGCCATCCCATCTTCTCCCTTCTTCTCTCTGGATTTTGGGCAGGCATACACATGTGTCTGGCATGATCTTCAAGCTTCCAGGTCTAGACTTGAATCACAGTTGGCCATGTGGGAGTCCAGCACCCCAACCACATCATCATCTGCTGGCTCATTTTAAATATTTAATTATTTATTTTATTTTATTTATTATTTTAATATGCTATTGGGAATGTGTACCTCACCAGAGAGAGAGGAGAGAGAGAGAAAGGCGAAGTGAGAAAACAAGCTGTCCAATCTGGGACTTGAACCATGATCTGCCATATGGGAGTCCAGTGCCTTAACCTCTGCTCTACCTGCTGGCCTCTGTTTTTAAATTTTTAACTTTAAATTATTTTAGACCTAATGAAGAATTTTCAAGATAATGTAGAGAGTTCTCCAATCGTCTTTCCCCAGCATTCTCCACTTCACTGTGGTATATTTGTCAAAACTAAGAAATTAACGCCAGTCTACAATACTATAAACAAAACTGCAGACATTATTCAGATGTCGCCTGCTTTCCATTGATGTTATTTTTCTGTTCTAAAATCCAGTCCAGAATGCCAGGATGTATTTAGACACCATGCCTTTTTAGTCTTCTCCAGCCTGTGATATCCCTCGGTCTTCGTGTTTCTCATGACCTTGACAATTTTGAGGGACACTTATCAGGCGTTTCATAAAATGTCCCTGAATGTGAATTTGTCTTATATTTGTTCATGATTAGTCTAAAGTTATGGGTCTTTGAGAAGAACATGACAAAATTAAAATGCCTTTCTTGCTGCATCACGTCAGACAGCACATTATGTTAACATGAATTATGACTAAAATATTAACACTGATCATTTGAGTAAAGCAGTAAAGGTTTTTCCACTGGAAAGTTATTTTCTTCCCCTTTCTGCTCTCTGCTCATTGTAAGTCTTTAAGTCCAGCCCATACTCAAGGGGAGGGGAGTTAAGTTTCACCTCCTTGAAGGGAAACACAAAGAATTTGTGAAATATGATAAAGCCACCAGAGTAATTAATATTTTCAAGACTATTAAAAGTTGTGAAAATCCTATTTCTCTTCAAAGTTTCACCCACTAAGTTTAGCAGTTGTCAATGGATTTTGCAATCGACAGTATTACTGTGGTATTCTAATGGGGATTTTCTCTTTCGTGCATTCTTTCTGCAAGTGTTATTTGGAATTCTGTAAGGGAAATCTGTCCTTTTTTCTAGCATGTATTTATTTATTTATGAAACCATTTGTTATCAGCATAGAGTCATGGATATTCATTTTACTCTTTGGGTTATAATTCGGTGTGTTCTTTCATTTTGTTGCTCAAAGTTTTCCAGATTTAACTACTGGCTGCTATTCAGGTGGGCTCCTAAGTCCTTTAAACATGCTTCCATTTATTTTTCAAGCATTTTCTCACTTCTTGGCACAAGGTAGTCTGGAGTCATTTGTCATTTTTCCTGGCCAACCCCTGGAATAAGCAATTTCTCCAAGGATACTTGGTTGCTCTTACTGGAGAATGATATTTAGATTTAAGCATTAGGTGTGTTCATTGTTATTGGAGTGTCAATTCCTCTAAGTCATCAAAACGAGAGAAAAAAGGACACATTCTATATGGTCCCATTTATGCAAAGTTCAGAAACAAGTGAACACATTCACAGAGTAAGCTTTGTTATTGGATGCCTTTGAGGAGTTGGGAGAGTGCAGCCACTAGGAGCGAGCAAGAGGAAGACCTGAGGGGTGCAGCAACTACTCTCGGTTTGGATGGTAGTGTCAGGGTGCTTTCACTTCATTTGGTTGGACTCTTACAAATTGCATCTTTTTTATGAGTATTTTACGATTTCATATAAAAGTATATATTTTGGAGGCCAGCAGATGGTGTTGTGGTGAAGGCGTTGGACTCCCACATCACCAACTGTGGTTTAAGTCCCAAACCCAGGAACTTGAATCTTGTATGGGGTGCAAGTGTGTGCCCAAGATCCTGAAAGGAGAATGGAGGAAAGGGGATTGCAGTGTGGCCAGCCCCCCTTATGGGGGCAGGAGCTGATCATCCCTGTCTCCCTGGTGTGCACACATGCCCTATAGCAAAAATCTCTCTTAAAAAACATTTTTTTAAGTTTATATATTTTTTAAAAAGTGACATAAGGTATATTTACATCCCCATTAGAATAGCCAGAATTAAAAACAACAAAAACAATGTGATGTAAACAAAATCATAATGTAAAAGAGTGGTTAATAACGAACCCTAGAGAGGGTAATTGAGCATCAGGAACCTTGGCACACCACCGCTGGGAGTGCAAATTCGTACCACGGCATCGTTTGTCACTTTCACCTGAGAATAAGTAACAAGGAGAAAGGCAAAGCAAGGGAGATGTGTGCATATAAATAATATAGAAAATGTGTGCAGCAATATTTATAATGGCTTCAATTTCGAAATAACTACAATGGCACACTCAGCAGTGTAAGAGAGAAATTGCGATATACCCATAAATTAGAATAATATGCGATAGTAAAACGAATGATAGCTAGTCACAGCGACATGGACAAAACTCACCAGTATTACAATGAGGAGAAAAGCCAAATGAAAGACAGTCTCTGTTGTTATTTATTCAAAGTTAAAAACTAGGATAACTAAATTATAGACGTCAAGAGAGTAGTAACATTCAGGGAGGAGAGGTTTCAGTAAGGAAAGAATGGGTCAGTCTTTATTTTTTATTGTTCTTTTCTTGTGTGTTTTGAAACTTTATTTACTTTCCTAGGTTTTTTGCAACATGGTCACTTGTGCCTTTTTTTTTTTTTTTTGAGTTTTTTTTTGCTATAGGGCACGTGCGCTCACCTAAAAGACAGAAAGAGACAGAGACAGAAAGCAAGAAATCACCCCCCCAGGGGGGATGGCCATGCTGCAATCCCTTCTCCTCCATTCTCCTCTCGGGATCTTGGGCAAACACCCACACGCACACACGAATCCAAGCCACTAGGTCCAGGATTTGAACCGCGGTCAACTACATGGGAATCCAGAGACATAGCCATTATGCCAACTGCTGATCCCAGTCACTTGCACTTTTTAGAAATACAGTAAAGTTCTCTCTGCATCCTAGTATACAATCATTTAGAAATATTTCAGAATTTGAAAACAATGAAAATAAGGCAACAAGACATATTATTCACACACACAATTTTTAACTGTTTAACTACCCTTCACTTATCTTGTCACTTTCCACTTACTTATTTATCAAAGACTGCAAGTCATAATCCAATAGTTATCTTTATGTTTTTATTATGCCACAAGGCATATGTGCATGAGAAAGAAGAGAGAGACAAAATGCCTGCCCCCTAGCAGGTCCCAGTCACACTGCAATCCTTTTTCTCCCAATCCTCTATCCCTTTAGGATCAGGGGTACACGTGTACACATGTCCAGTATGTAAGCTACCCAGGCCAGGACTTGAACCCTGGTTGGCCATGGGGTATACTGCTTCCTCTGCACAGTGCTGAATTGCTGTGCTATAGGGCTGGCCACAGAAATCTTTCTTGATTAGATGATGGCTATAAATATTAGCTTATCTAAAGTTCATTGAGCTATACATATTTGTACATGTACGTATTAGAGGGCTGCTATAGGAATTTATTCTTTCAAGTTCTGGAGGCCAGCAATGTGTGATCGAGGTACTGGCAGAGCTTTACTCCCTCCAGAGGCTCAAGAGGAGAATCTACTCCTTGCCTCTTCAAGCTTTGGGTGGTTGCTAGCATTCCTTGGCTTGAGGCCATATAACAGACCGCTGCCACCATCTCCCCTTCTCTGTGTGTGTCTAGTCTCTCTATTTTATACAGACACTTCTGATGTCACCTGGATAATCCAAGATACTTCCCTCATCTCACGTTGATTAACTTAATCATCCCTAGAGAGACAGTTTTTCCAAATGAGGTTATATACACAGGTACCATGTATTTGAATGCAGACATAAATTTGGAAGCCTATTTGTTATATCGTGGTGACTTTTCTGTTTGTTCTATTTTAATTTTCAAAGTTTTTACAAATAAAACAATAAAAGATACCTGCCAAACTAGAACTAGGACTCCTCAACCTAAAAAGAAAAGAAAAAAGACAAGAAAAGTATCCTCCAAATAGCTATACCACCTACAGCAATATTCCTATCAGTGAAGCTTTAGACAATCTGCCATTATCAGGAACAACAAATGCTCACCCTCCAGCTCCTGGCCATTACTGCATTGCAGGTTCTAGCCTCGTCAACAAAACAAGGGAAGAAATTGGAAGGAAATCAGTAATACAATGGCAAAAAGGAGTGGAGCAAAGTAATCTTTTTTTCATACAATGCTATGATCTATCTAGAAAATATAAGACTCCAAAAATATTAAGAGTAATAAGGGACATAGGCAAAGGAGCAGAATATAAGATCAAAATGCAAAAGTAAATGATGCCCTGTAACACAGGTATCATGCTATCTCCTGAACCCCTACATTGTTTGCATTATACACCTTGGCCCTAGATGTTGTCTTCTCTGCTTCCACCTTCCCTAAGAGGTTGCCTCTATTATAATGCTGAAAATTCAGAAATTTAACCTTTATTGTCTCCTCTGAAGATCAGACAGATATTAACTGATCACTTGATATTGCTACTTAATTGTCTAAAATGTTCTTGAGCATATCCAAAATGCAGTTTGCATTCCCTCACTCTCACCTCCCAAACTCTGTTCTTTCCACAGTCACCAGTGAACACCCCACTGTCCAGTTACTGGAGACAGGAACCTAAGAGTCACCCTTGATTTTTGTCTCACTCTTAGATTTTTGTCTCACTTTTAATGCCCACATGAAGTCCATCAGGAAGTCCTGTCTGTTACATACAAAGCATATCTTGAATCCATCCACTCCTGACACTGCTCTCACCATCATATTTAGTATTTCTTATCTGAACTGCTATATCAACCTCCTAAATGGTCTCTCCATTCTTCCCTTTAAACAACCTCCCTTTAGCAGCTAGAGTGATCTTTGAAAAACTCTTACCATGTAAGTCCTTCTGCTTAAACTTAAACCATTACCCTTTAAGACCCAACTCCTTCTCAAGGTCTTGCATAACCTGTCTCTGTCCACCACGAAAATCATTCATGCCGCGCACTGTCCCTCTACCTCTAGAACTCCTACCGTGATTGCTTCATGTCACTTCTTGGAACACTCCAAGCTCTTTCCTGTGAACTTTCTGAACGGTCTATTGGAATGGCCCCTCTTTTGTATTTTCATATGGCTGCATCTTTCTTATGCTTCTGGTCTCAGTTTAAGCGTCACCTCATAAGAGGACCTTCCCAAACCACTATCTAAACCAGGTTTCTGATCTATTCTAATGATTATTGTATCTGATTATTTTTCATGGTATCTATTACAATTCCTTTTTTTAAAATTTATTGCCCACATCCTCCACCTCCACTTGACTATCAGTATTTAAAGGAGAAGTCACAACATTTTAGTTCATCCCTGGGCACAGGCACAAGTGCATGTGTGTGAGTGCACATATGTATATGTGTGCACACACACACACATCTGGCATGTTTCAGGCTGACTGGACCAAGAACCTGAAGCACAGAGAGCCACGAGGCTCAGAGCACCACGGTCAGCACTCTGCTGACCATACTGCAGAGGTCCTGGTCTCTTGAATCTTAATGAATTAACGTCATTATTTTGTATTCCTTTTTTAGGCAACATACATTATTTTCTTTGAGGTCAATTACTGGAGAATCACTGATGTCATATTTTCTAATTTTCATATTTCTTATGTCTCTGCACCAGTGTCTGCACAGCTGAGAGGAACAATTGCTTTGGTCCCCGGAGGTCAGCTCCTGAGTGGAGGAGGACTGTGGTCCCCAGGGGGTGGTAGTCTGCCATAACTGTGGCACTGGGAGTCTGATTGTTTTGGTAGCACAAGAGTCCTCAGGATCACCATTTCAGCTTAGCCCTAACAGAAGGGTGCACCAGTCACTGGGATGTGGTACATGAAGCAGCTCTGCGGTAGTGGACCAAGGAGTGAGCGTGCAGCCATAGCTCTGCTCAGAGAGGCACACTTCTGGGTGTGCACTGTACAGTGGCAATTGAGCCTCAGGGGCGCAGGGCTTGTTGGCTCCTCACCCCCGGACTCACTCCAGCAGAGGCTCTGGATCCAAGATGGTACAGAGCAGTAGCAGAAAGGGCTATGGGAGGAAAAGGGACACAACACCTATTCTTTCTCAGCAAGTAGCTCAGAGCTACTGAGATTCCAGGAAGCTTCCTTGGCTGGGCTCAGAGCTCTGAGGACTGCAGGAATCTCCCGTGGAAAGACTGCAAGGTGTCCACAATGGTTATGGAAGCTAATGATTATGGAAGCTTGCTTACCTTTTTCTTTTTGGAGAGGTTTTTGCTATAGGGCGCGTGTGCTCGCCAGAAAGAGAGAGACAGAGAGATAGAAAGCAAGAAGTTACCCCCCAGAGGGGATGGTCATGCTGTCATCCCTTCTCCTCCTTTCTCCTCTAGGGATCTTGGGCATGCACACACACATGCCCAGAGTGAGTTTAAGCCACTGGGTCCAGGACTCAAACCACAGTCAACTACATGGGAGTCCAGTGACATAGCCATTACGCTAACTGCTGGTCCCCTTACCTTTTTCTCACAGGGAGAAGTCCCTCCTAGATCTGAGCTAATTCCAACTTGGGGGAGGGGGTGTTAGAGACAAGGTGTTTTGTTCCTTCTCCATGCAGCCACCCTGGGTTTCTGTGTTCTATAGGAGTTTTGCCACATTTCTGCTATTCTCTGGTAAACTCTTTTATTTACTTGGTCAGCATATCATTACTTATGTGCTGTATGGGCTTTTTTTGGAGTGTTGTGTGGAGTACATGCTCGGAGCTTCTACTCAGCCATCTTTCTGATGTCATTCTCAAACAGGTATTATATTTTAAAACCAAAGCAACAGAGACTAGCAGATGACATAATGATTACATCACTGGACTCCCACATGGCCAACTGTGGTTCACATCCTGGACCCAGTGGCTTGAAACTCACACTGAGCACATGTGTGTGCATGCCCAAAATCTCAAGAGGAGAATAGAGGAGAAGAGACTGTGGCATGGCCATCCCCCTGGGGGCTTGTTACTTTCTTGTCTCTGGTGAGCACATGTGCCCTATAGCAAAAATCCCACTTAAAAAAAAAATAAAAATTTAAAAAAATTTAAAAAGTACCAATAAGTGCATGCCTACCTTCTATTCATGGCCACTTAGGTGTGCACTCCCGTAGGTAAGAGTGAAAAGATAATTGGTAACTTACTTTGTTTTCTTTTTTACATTACGAATTCTCCAAAGCAGAGACTGCCAGTTCATCACTTTCTGTGGATGGCCTAGTCTATTTCTAGGACTAGAAATGGCACTGATGCAGGTAGTGATGGCAATGAAGAGCAGGGTGGAAATTACATTCCACATTTATAGGTAAACGGGTCTGCTTCCAGGCCCTGAAATCACTCCATGAGTGTTTCTCATATTCTCTGGCTTAGAAGGTGGCATATTTATGGGCTACATGTTGAGAGTTCTCAGACTCCAGTAAACACTCTGGTCCTAACAAGGAAAGCTCTGTCCCTGTGTCACTTCAGTAGAGCACATGTTCGGCCGCTGTGCTAGCTGCGAACTGCTCGGTGTACACGGCCATGAGGTCATTCTTCAGTTTCTTATACTATATTGCTAACTGCTAAGTGAAATTTTTAGCTTTAAATAGTGTGTAGTCTGACCCAGCTCCTTAGCCTAGTGGTTAAGGGTGCCTGATACTACATGGCTGACCAAGTGGTTCAAATCCTGATCCCAGTGGTTTGAAAAAACATGCAGAGTGCATGTGTATGCAAGCCCCCAAACCCGACAGGATGGAGAAATGAAAGAAAAGGGATTGTGGATAACCATACTCCATGGGGCGGGGGGGAGGGGAGGGAAGGGATTTTATCTCTTTCTTTCTCTGGTAGGCACACACACTCTCTCTGGCAATTAAAAAAATAGTGAATAATCAGTGCTATTTGACTCAGAGTTTTATATTCCTGTTGGACAACAGAGTTAAACCTATAAAAGAGTAAAAAATATATTTAATGAAAAGACATATGAAAACTTTGCTTTCACATTAACCAGGAAGGGAAAAAAGTAGTATTAAATATGTGTCACCCAAAGTCTCCAACCATTTTCCCATTAAGATTTGGGGGTGAATCTATCCCAGCTTATCCACAGCCAGCACCCTACTTATCTTCCAGTATAATCTTTAATTCACATGGGGTTTAATGTGTCAGCGGGGGGATAGGCGAGGGCATTGATCTATGCAAACTCTTTCAACTTCAGCTCTTTCTTTTTCTTCTCTTTTCCTTTTTCTGTTTTTTTTTTTTTAATTTTTGTCAGAGGGTGATGTACTCATTAGAGGGAGAGAGAAAGAGAGAGAAAGAAAGGGAGAGAAAAAGAGAGAGAGAGAGAGAAAGAGAGAGAGAGAGAGAGAAAGGTGATGTACTCATTAGAAGGAGAGAGAGAGAGAGAGAGAAACATCCCCTACATGGAATGTGGTCATGCTCAATCCCTTCTTCATTTCTCCCTCCTTTTCAAGACTTTGGACATGCACATGTGCCCAGCATGCTTTTCAAGCCACTGTGTCTAGGACTCAGACTTCACCGTCAGCCAGGGAGGATCTAGTTGTCTTAACCACCAAGACACAGGCTGATCCAACTTAGCTCTTTCAGCCTGTGCAAATAGGGTGATGATCTGGACTATGTGATTTGGAAAAGTTTTGCTTTGAAGTCATGACTTTCTTAACTGAAGTCAGGTTTTGTAGAAAAATAGGGCATTCAAAATATTAATAGTATTCTTCTGGGAGCTCAAGTGTTGGGAAGTTTTAAGGATTTAAAATGCTTCTTTTGAGTATTTGATAAGTCTTACTCCACATTTTGGGTTTAGGTTAATTTTCTTGAGCATATATCAATTTAATTTAATGCAAGGTCTTTATTTTATCTGGAACAGGGCTGCCTCTATGGCTTTATCCTTTGACTTAAACCTTTCTTTCCATATCACTCTTTTTAATTCCTGAAGGTTGAGCCTTGTCTGTGCTATTATCTTTTACTATTTGTCATTCCGCTCAAGTGCAAAATGATTCATCCTTATAGAGCTCTGGAATTTGATAAAGTCTTCTCTTGATGGTATTAGTTCTCTTCTTCCTGAATATATAATTCTAAGAAGGAGGGGACACTGATTTGCAGACTGTGTCATTTTAAATGATCTGTCTGGTTAGTGATCCTTTAAGCACTATGTCAGAATCTTCTCATTGACACTGTGGTATTCTGGCAGAATTCTCATGGAATATCACATGAAGAAACTCCAAGTTACAAAATGAACATGATCCATCCAGAAAATTACTTTCATTACTGAAGATAAATCCCTTAAAGCATGTTTGGCTACTGAGTCATGGATTTTGAATAAAAGAATGCCCTCAGACTCTTCCCTTTTGTACTTGGAAGTGCGAGATCAAAGTTTAATGTGACATTAAATGCCAGGCTCCAGATCATTCTCTATGACAAAGGACACAATGGGAAGGTTTAGCGCGAAGGCAGGACTAGGCAGACGTTAGCCTTATCCAGTCCATTGCCTGCTTTGTATTGCCTGTGAGCAAATAATGATTTTTAAGTATGTTTAAAGAATTATTTATTTATCATTATTATTTTAAATTTACAATAGGACATGTGCATTCAACCGAGATAGACAGGAAATTGAAAAATTAACCCATCAAGTCTGGGACATGAACTGTGGGTTGACCATGTGGGAGTTCAGCGCCTTAATCACCAAACCACCTGCTGACCCCAGCTTTTCAATTTTTTAATGGTTAAAACCAAAAGAAAAAATATCTTGTGATATATTAAAATGATATGAAATTCAAATTTCAATGGTTATGAATAAAATTTTATTAGAATATAGCCGTACTTGTTTATATATTTATCTATGGTTGCTTTCACTGCAAAGCTAGAGTTAGTACTTACTATAGAGACTATCTGGCTCTTTGCAGAAAAGGTTTGCTGATCCCTGCTCTAAAATAGACTTTCTTCTGCATTATTACTGAAAATCTCTATTGGGGCAATTAAAAAACAATTCAACTACAATAATTGGTGGTCCTTAGAATCTTTTTAATGGAATCTTTCTACTTAAAGCTTTGTTCTTTCATAATTCTTCTTTATTTTAATTTTTTTCCTATAGGGTATGTGCACTCACCACAGACAGAGAGAAAGGGAAAGTGAGAAAGCACTTCCGGGGGGATCTACAACCTTTCCTTCATTTTCATCTCAGGATTTTGGGCACATAAGCACACACAGACAGCCAGGTAGGATGAGGGCCAGCCACCATCCTTGACGACAAGGCCACCAGCTGATCCTCTCGTAGTTTTCTAACATACCTGTACTTATTCCAAGAGAAGAATGTGTAATGTATTTTACAATTGTCTTCAGTTACTTAAAATAACAATGAAAAATTTTCAAAAGTTTATGAAGTATGACATGTAAAAACAAATCTTAAAAATCTAAAACACTTCGTATCTAAGAAAGTCCTTCACTTTATCTACACTTAATTCTGCAATGCACTGGAAAATACAGCGCCTCAAAACAAGAAATATTAAGTATCCAGAAATAAATCCAACAACAACAAAAAATCTAACATAGAACTCTTTAGAAATAAAATAGTGAAAGATAATAAGAAATCCTAACAGAATGGAGAGATATACCAAATTCACTGACTGGTAGCCCTATATGATAAAGTTGTCAGTATATATCAAAATAAGTTACACTTTCAATAAACTTCAGAAAAAAATGGATAAACTTTATAACAGAGCTTGACAATCCTGGGGCCAGCAGGTGGCATAGTGGTTACGGCACTGGACTCCCACATAGCTGACGAGGTTTGAGTCTCAGACCAGTGGCTCTAATACCATGTTGGGCATGTGTGCTTGCCTGCCCAAAATCCCAGAGGAATGGAAGACAAGGGATTACAGCATGGCCATCCTCCCCGAGGAGTGATTTCTCACTTTCTTTCTCACCATCTCTGTTTCTCTGTGGTGAGCACACATGCCCTATTACAAAAATCTTACATTTAGAAATAGAGCTTGACAATCTGGTTCTAAATTTATATGAAGTCAAAAGACTAAGACTGAATGCACAGTTACATAGTTAAGAAAAAAGTGAGGAAAGTTTTCTTAGATATTAAGAAAAAATAAAGGTACATTAATTAAAATTGTGAGGCAGTGGCTCAAGGATAGACACATGGAAAAGAAGTGAGAATACAAAGCATAGTGATTCATTTATGAAATATAGGACAATATAGTTATAACACATGAGTGGCAGAAACATTTAACTAGTGATACAGAACTAATAGAGTATCTATGGTGAAAAAAACTGGACTCATGACTTATGTAGAAAATCCAATTTTAGATGAATTAATTCATGTATGTGCTAGTTACAACTTGTGGAAATAATTGTAGAGTATTTTTATAACATCAGGTGGATTTCTTAGACAAGGTATAAAATAAACAAATTACTAAGGAAATAGTTGAAATTAAAAAAAAAACAAAAGCAAAATATATAAAATAGAGTCATAGGGTGAGAATTCATAATGTAATTCATATAATGAGGCATCTAAGGCTTTCATAAAATTGTGGGATTTTGTTACTTTTCTCTGAGATTGAGAGTGACCCAGTTTGGGAAAAGCAGGTGGCATGGTGGTGAAAGCAGTGGGCTCCCACATGGCCAACTGCAGTTCAAGTTCCACACCTGGTGTCTTGCTTTCTCACTTTCCCTTTCTCTCTTTCTGGTCCAATCAAAAAAATAGTAATAACTGAAATAATTCTTCTTCTTTTATTTATTTATTTTTTTCAAGTGTGACCTGGAACCAGCAGATGGTGTAATGGTTATGTCACTGGACTCTCATGTAGTAGACCATGGTTCAAGTCCTGGCTTAAAATTCAGGCTGGGGGGCGTATGTGTGCATGCCCAAAATCCCGAGAGGAGAATGGAGCAGAAGGGATTGTGGTGTGGCCATCCACTATGGAGGGTGATTTCTCACTTTCTATCTCTATCTCTCTCTGGTGAGTGCACATACCCTAGAGCAAAAAATCTCTCTAAAAAAAATGTTTATTTAAAAAAAAAAGAGAGAGAGATCTGGCTTAAGTAAACATGCATTTTGGTATCAGAGAAGAATAGATGATGTTCTAATAAAATATAGCATTAAGACAACCTGCAGAGATACAAGCTACAGTTAGTAAAAGAATAGAGGGGAGAGAGAAAGTAAACAGTATAGTTGTTAGTTTAAAAAAATAATTTTTAAAGTCATCATCTAACTAAGATGTGATTCTCTAAAACTCAACCTATACGAAATTCCTCCTACATGTGTCAGGACAATAAAAGTATCTTATTCCAAATCTCTGTACCCCAGAAAACTTCAGTGGTATGACAAGCTTCATAGTCTGGCTGATGGCCCAACCAGGCACTGTTTCACCCATATTTATGGGTTTGGCTTTCTTCATTCTCCAGTGGTTGACCTCAAAAACCACCTGGCTGTAGTTTCTCTTTTAGACTCAACTTCAACGATGGTGTATGAGGTTGACTGTGGTGGACTTGAATCCACCCCCATGTGCTTACAGCTCTAGCCCATACTCTCCTTGATCTTAGAAAATGCTTATGAAATTTTAACTACATTGTACTACCACTCTGTGGACACAGGACATTCTCTTTTGGACAACCTCTGACATGTTGTCCCAAAGAACCTGGACAGGTTCTTGGAGATCTTAGATTTATCTTCTCCTAAGGCTTAAGACATCACAATGATTTCTGCCAATCTCCATCAAGGTGAGCCTTTGATATAGAACCTGTTATAAAAGCAATGCTTACAGTGATAACACAATATAAAAGACAGCAAGGCTGCCCTCCAGGTTCCTTTGTCTAGACTGTTGACAACAGTGGTTGTTTGGTAATCATGTGCTACATCTGCCTTGGGTTTCCTCTCACGTCTCCACCTACTTGGGAATCTCACTATTCCCTGTTACAGTCCTGACTTTCTTAGGACCCTTGAAAGTTACTAGAAACAAATGTGAGATTTATTCATTCATTTATGATGAATAAATTTTTATTCACCATGTACATTATTAATAACTCTAGTTCTCTGATACCTCTTCATATTTAACATCTACTTTTACCCTCACAACTACTACTTTAATTCATCATCTTGAGGCTGGACTATTGTTACTCCCTTCTAAGCAGTTTTTCTATTTCTATTATCTAGAGTCTATGGACTCAGAACAAAACCATGTGTTGCCTTCGGGTTGTTTCCTGTGTCTTCCAAAGTAGTGCCCATACATGGTATTCTCAATGTACTAAATTGCTGGGGGTCTGTAATACTATTGCTAATTATGTATACATGCCTCAAGTGAGGCAGTTTGACTTTGGTTGGTTGTTCTACAACTGTTTTGAAGCACAACTAGCATATATTGGTTTCTACCTTCTTTTTCTGCATTGTTTTTCTTCACAGCACTTATCACTTACCCTGCTAATCTACGACTTCAGAAAAGGAGAGACCAAGATTTTAGTCTACTTTACCTTTGTTGGAATCACTAAGTAGAGGACTGTTTGACTAATTTATTAAGTAATATGACAATTATGGAATTGAGAGGCAGTAATGATTGCACCTGATTAAAAGCTATGTAACAATTTGGGGCCAGCAGATGGCATAGCAGTTACATCCTGGACTCCCACATGGCTAACCGCAGTTCAAGTCCTAGACCTGGTGGTTTGAAAATCACACCGGGCACATGTGTGTGCATACCTAATATCCCAGTGGGAGAATGGAGGAGAAGGGATTGTAGTGGTCATCCTCCCAGGGGGTGATCTATCACTTTTCCTCTCACTGTCTCTATCTGTCTCTCTCTCAGGCAAGTGCATGTGCCCTAAGACAAAAACTTCTTAAAAAAAAAAAAAAAGGCTATGTAACAATATTAGTACCTGCTAATATGCATATTATAAGTTTTAAAATTTATAGTTATGAATTTTTCAGGTGATACATAATTTGGAACTGTTTGGGCTTGTTTGTTGGTATTAAACGCTTTGTTTGGAGAGTGAGGTGAAAGGTGGTATGGGTGATGTGTTAAGGGTGAGGAATTCGAAGTATGTAGAGGGGCGGCAGGTAGCACAGGGTTAAGGCAGCTGGATCCCATGTGGGCAACTGAGCAGTTTGAGTTCCAGACTGGCTTGAAAAACACACCAGGAGCGTGTGTGTACATGCTTCAAATCCTGAGAGCAAAATGGAGGAAAAGAGACTACAGCATGGCATTCCCCACCCCACCCCACCCCTCAGGGATGATTTCTCACCTTTTCTCTATATTTCTGTTTCTCTCTCTCTCTCTCTCTCCATCAAGCACATACACCCTAGAGCAAACTAAAAAACAAACAAAAAAAATAACACCACCACCACCACCACAAAACACACACACAGGAAAAAAACAAAACCAGTAGTATGTACATACCAGAGAACAGAAGAAAGTAAATAATGTCAATGATACAGAGATTATGGGAGGTGTAAATCCCTAGGAGCGATGTAAAAGGTGAAAATGAGGTGTACTTATTGTCATGGTTGTTAGGAAAAAAAAATCAAACCTGCAAATTTACTCAAAATATTGTTTAGAGAAAGACAGTGAAAAGAAAAAGAGGGGGTGATTTAAGGAAAAATATTATGTAAACTAAAGTGAGGGGTAATTAAGATGGCAAGCCATCATGAAAGTGTAGGCAAATTCTCATATTCCAGGAAAAGTAAGTTTAGGCATTTGGGTTAACTCTGAGTCCTTACACTCAGATCTGAGACTTGGTAATTCATTCACCTAGTCAGCCTCAGTCTCTTACTCTATTAAATAGAGTGACTATCATTGAATTTCATGTATTTCCTGTAAATATTAAATAAGGCCACATTCAAAGGTAAAAATGATTTGCAAACCATAAAAATCTCTATATAAACAAATTGCACTAGTAAGTATGGTTAGAAAGGTTATTAATCTTCCATAGGCTGTGGATGTTCCAAATTTTATAGCAGTAAAAATGTAAAAAGAAGTAGGAAGAGGCTAGAAAATGTAGGGCTTGCAGCAGCCTTATAGTTTTAAATTAATTCAGTATTAAATTCTGGCTCTGAATCATCATAACTTTGATCTTCAGTAATCTCATATGAAAAGTAGATATAATTTTACCATCATCAAAATATTTCTCTCTTTTTAAAAAATTTGCATGTCTGTGTTTGCCAGAGAGTAAAGGGGGGTTGGGAAAGTGAGAAATCACCCACAGAGGGAGATGGCCATGCTGCAATTCCTTCTCTTCTATTTTCCTCTCAGGATTTTGGGCACTCATGTACCCAGCATGTTTTTCAGGCTGCCAGGTTCGAGACTCGAACCATGCAGTTGACCATCTGGGATCCAGTTGCTTTAACCATCATGCCACCAGTAGGCCCATGCCATCAGAATATTTCCAAGAGTTAAGCAACACATGTAAAGCTTGTGGCACACATATGCTCTAAACATAAAAGCAATTATTGGCATTATTATTACCAAGTAGAGTGAGTTGAACTAGAATTAGTTGCCAACATGACTTTCAGGTTTCTAAACTCTGGCAGATTAACTAAAAAGTAGAAAATACAAGGAGAACTCCAATACAAGGCAATTTTGAAAATTGCTCTCATAAAAATTCTTAAGAAAAGCAAACATTCTAGGAAAAGTTCTCTTTGATAGCAAGAACATGACCCCAAGTAACTGTCTTGGTAAATAGGGAGTGTCACATGTCGTAGTTATCGTTCTGTGGTTTATCCTAGTTGGGGCCTGGAAGTCTAGGCCTTGATTAGAAATTGACGAGAGAATACAAAACCATGAAGTTGGTGACCAAGGAGCTTTGGGAGAAAGACAGATGGTGAAGGCCAAGACCCACAAATATGCCATGGTTCCACAACAAGTGAACAAATTTGGACATCACATGTGATTTTTTTTCCCTTCATTTTTGCCAGAGGCTATGTGTATGTGTGTGAGAGAGAGCGAGAGAGAGGAAGAGAGAGAGAAAGCATCCCCCCACCACCAATGAGAAACCGTCATGTCTATAATAACCCTTCCTCCATTTCTTCCTCTTCTCAGGATTTGGGGCACACATACACATGTACCTGGTGTGTGTTTCAAGCCACTGGGGGTGGGATTCAAACCACAGTCAGCCATGTGAGATACAACTTTCTATGCACAGCACTTTACCACTTTGCTGTGGACCCAGCCCCACACTGAGAATTTTTAACATAAAATCTCACGCCAGCTTTGCAGAGCTCAGAGCTAAAGACCGTGTTTATATCATTTATGCTTCTAGAGTTACTTTGAACGCTGAGCCTCTGCTTCTGTGATTTTACTTTGGTAACTATATTACCAACTGTAAATCACGTGACTGCTTGGCCCTTGGCTGTGGCTTGCACATTACCAATGTTCAGCTAAGTGTGATAGCCTGAGCTCTGTGGTTAAACGTTCATACTATAGAATCAGACGGTCTGGGTTTGAATCAACTTCACCTTCTCTTCTTACAACCTGCATGACCTGAGGTGTGAGTCACTTACTTTAAGTACCTTCCCTATAAAATGGGAATGACATGAATGCTTTGCTTTTAGGTCTTTTGGTGTTGGTGCAAGGTTGAAATGACATGGCATTTATAAAATGCTTGGAACAGAAATTATTGCAGAGCAAATCCTCCATGAATATAAGCTGTTGTCACTGCAAGAAGTCACCTCCAAGGCCAGCAGATGGTATAGTGGTTAGAGTGCAGGACTCCCACCTGGCCAACCACAGTTCGAGCCCCAGACCCAGTGGCTTGAAAATCATCCCCAGTGTGTGTGCATGCATGCCCAAAATCCTGAGGGGAGAATGGGGGAAAAGGGATTGTGGCATGACAATCCCCACTAGAGGGGTGATTTCTCACTTTCCCTTTCTCTCTGTCTCTCTCCGATGAGTGCATGTGCCCTAAGGCAAAAACTTAAAAAACAATTTAAAAATTTTAAAAAAAAATGAAGTTAGCTCCCTAAACTAGCAATTCTCAAACTTTAGTTGCACTGGGAGCACATGGAAAACTTGTTTACCAGGCTCCCTTGGCCCCATCTCTTTAGTGTCTAGATTCACTGGGTCTGGGATGGAGCCTGAGGTTTTGTGTTTTTAACAGGGTTCAGGATGCTGATGCCGCTGGTCCCAGGAATGTATTTTGAGAACCATTGCCCTAAAACCTTCAGACCATATTCTTACCAAAAGCTTAAAGTGATATACCTAGAGAGAATGAAACAAAGTCATTTTAGTCATCCTAATTAAAGTTTGTGAGTCAAATTTTGGGAACCCCATATAGAATTACAGGAGCTATTAAACCTGGTCAAGGTGGTAAAGGTAAAAGTAATCTTTTTTTTTCTTTTTTTTTTGAGAGGTTTTTGCTATAGGGCTTGTGCACTCACCAGAAAGACAGAGAGAGACAGAGAGACAGGAAGCGAGAAATCACCCTCCAGGTGGGATGGCCATGCCACTGTCCCTTCTCTATTTTCCTCGCAGGATCCTGGGCGTACACGCACATGCACCCAGCGTGAGTTTAAGCTACTGGATCTGGGACTCGAACCACGGTCAACTACATGGGAGTCCAGTGACACAGCCATTACGCCAACTGCTGGTCCTGGTAAAGGTAATCTTAATGACATCTCTGCTTGAGGGAAGTGCAATCCAAGCAAAAATAGTAGTATTTCAATCCACTTCTCTGGCAATCGCTTTCAAAAGGGTGGTTTCTCTAAAATATATACATTGGGATATTAAAAAAAAAAAAATTTCTGACATGCCCAACATGGATGAACCTGGAGGACATTATGCCAAGGGTGATAAATACACTGCATGATCTCACTTATACACGGAATCTGAAAAAGAGTGAATTGTACAGAAATAGAGAATAAAACAATGGCTAAGGAGAGAGGAGGGGGAGGAGGGAATGGGGGGGGGGGGATCAGAAGATACAAAGCAGCATGGGGCCACAAGTGACATGGTAGTTGAGGCTCCAGACTCCCACATGGCTGACTGTGGTTTGAGTCCTAGACTTGGCTGCCTACTTTCTCACTTTCTCTATCTGGTGAGCACATGTGTCCTATAGCAAATTAAAATAATGATCATAATAATAAATAAAATTAAATCACTCATTTTAAAAAGCAGCAGACATACAGGATGGGTAAGTCTAGAGAACTAACACACACGAGCACATGGTCAATTGTACTGCACTTGTGAGTCCTGCTATGAGGGTAGGTTTTAGTGGTCCTTTACACAAAAACAAAAGCCAAAAGTGGGTAGCTATGTGAGATGATGGATATGTTCATTTGTTTCACTACATTCACTACTGACTGTGGCCAGTACCTTCATGTTGTCTGCCTTACATATATGCAGTAAGTTTTACTTTTAAAACAAAAGAGGGGGAACCAGCAGTTAGTGTAATGGCTATGTCGCTGGACTCCCACGTAGTCAACCACGGTTCGCGTCCCAGACCCGGTGGCTTAAAACTCACGCAGGACGCGTGTGCGTGCGTGCCCAAGATCCCGAGAGGAGAATGGAGGAGAAGGGATTGCGGCATGACCATTCCCCGCAAGGGGGGTGACCATTCCCCGCAAGGGGGGTGATTTCTCGTTTTCTGTCTCTATGTTTCTCTCTGTCTGGCTGGCGAGCACATGCGCCCTATAGCGAAAATCTCCCCCTCCCCCCCCAAAAAAAAGCAAGAGGAATTTATCCCATTGAGCCAAAGGAAACCTTCAAAGTACAGGTGTCACACGTCATTAACGCTAATTCTCAGTCTCTCAGCAGAACTACCGCTGCAGGACCCAGGGCAGCTAGCAGTGACTGAAGCCCACCTGTCGGCAGGTGAACCGGTCCAGGAGGAACAAAAAGCCACCCGGATTAGACATGCAGGACACAGCCCTGGGGATTCTAAGCAGAGGTGGAAGCCGCACGAGCGTGAATAAGCCTTCCGCACTCCCTGAAAAACGGAGGGGCTCGGCCAGTCCCCAGACACCGGAGTCAACGTCACTCCCGCTCCGCCCTCTGTCCCAGGGCTCAGGACAGTCTCCACTACTACGAGCTGCAGAGCTGGGGGACGGCTGGCGCTGTGAGCCCATTGGTCGCCAGGGCAAAGAGGTGAGCGGCTCGGCCAATCCTTTCCTCCCACGGGCATGGCCCTCCACGCCCCTGGGGCAGCCAAGGGCTTACGTGGGACTGGAGCAAGGGCCAGCCGCAGGGGCTGGCACTGAGGCGGTGGGACTGGAGGGCTGAGGGGCTGCAGGAAGAAGAAGGGGGGAAGGCAGGAGTCGGGGAGGGGAGAGGGCGGAAGGGGGGTGATAAAGCAAACAAGAAGTCACTTTTTTCGTGGCTACTGCCAGGCAAAAAAGAAACATGAAACACACCACACACACACACACACAGGAAAATTAGACGGAGACCATTACTGTAGAAACCTATAGCAAAGTTTTCCAAAAGAGACACTCTGAGGAAAAACTCCTGGGACCCGGGGGGCTAAATAGAGTGATAGTTAAATTGAAGTGATAACTGTAAGGAGAACTAAACCAAACTCTAGAGGGAGGAGAAAGGAAATTAAAAAGCCTCCCCTTTGCCTTTTATTTCTGTAGCAGCAGACACGAGCCATAATAAAGGACGCTGGTGCATGCATGTGGGCACCAGCTGGGCACCCGGGAGATGGGGTGCCTCCGGGTCACTAAAGAGTGTCACCCCTGAGCTGCAAGCCAGAAAGAACACACGTTTGCTTCCTTTGGGAGCAGAGCATTCTTCCTAACACAGGCTTGGACACATTTTCCCATTGCCTGGGAAGATTTTTCTCTTCGCCTATGTCACCAGGACTCAGGACCAAGGAAGAAGAGCTCAGGTACTGTCAATTCCGTTGTCACTGTACACGCTGGCAGGTTTAAGTCTGTGAGAGTGCATGATCTGTATGTTCTTCTTCCCCCTCGGATGGTCTTAAATAAGGCTCACACGGGCATACCCAGAACTTCTGACATCTAGCTGAACAAAAAAATTACTTCCATTCTGATCGTCCTTCTTGGCTCATCTTAAAGATAATCAGATAGAAATGTTGCCTCTATTCCTATGAGTTAATTTAAAATATTCATATTCAGGTGGTTACAGTACCAAAAGTGGTTGTGTGATAATACATTTGAACTCTGGCTAAACTATAATCATTCTTTTACCTCTATATGAAGATGCAAGCAACTTTGCATCCATGCATCAGGTTGTCGGGAAAGTCATGACGTATTTTTTTAAATGTTTTTCTATGCAAAAACGCACCAAGACTTTCCAGACGACCCAATATTTTATACTTAAAGGCTGATTGACAGTAGAATCTCAAATCACTCTATTCCAAGTTACACTGACTTTCAAATTATGAAGCTTTTTCTTAGGAAAGCATACTAAAGATTTTGTTTCAGTCCTCCGATGTATATGCTGAACTAAAGGAGGGAATTAGGTTTGACCCCTGAACTTGTCCCACATGTGGGGAACAGGCAGCATTTTTCTGACAAGCTGAGCTTATTTCTTCCCTGGGAATGCTCCCCTGTCTCCATGGCAGGCATGAGGAGAAGGGACCGTGGAAAGGGGCAGTGGGATGTTCTAAGCAGAACAAAAACAGAGAGCCTCATGCCTGCAAGGGTCAGCTTAGCCCATGCAGAGTGGAAACAAGGCTCAAACACTCAGTAGGTCAGTTCCCATTGCCTGTGGTCATTACGTGGCAGTGAGGTGCCCAATGTGTCTTTATTGGCAAGGGTCTCAGGACATGTTAGAAAGAAATTTATTCAGCCTTCCAGAGGGTTATTATAGCCCTTAAAAATGTTTTCGAAGATTTAATAAAGTGAAAAAATACACACATTACCTATAAGATTGATAAAATGTGGTACAGAATTAAGTTTGATCATACACGCACACACAATCTATATGAAAAGGCTGGAAAGGAACATGGCAAACTGTGAATGATTATATCTGGGTGGTGATATTAGTCTTTTTTTCTGCTTAAACTTTCCATATTTGCTACACTGTGTATGTATTGCTTTCACAATCAATTTTTGGAGAGTTAGTGAACTAATGTGTAAACAAGAAACTAAGCCTTGTGAATTTCAGCTGTCACAATGTCTTTCTTCATTACGGTCTCCAGTTCCCCTCTTAATGAATCCCTGAGTAATAGGGATTGCTGTTTTTCATTAAGAAGTGAGAGGCTGTGAAGAAATTTCCACAATAATAAATATCTCACTTGATCATAAAGCTTCGTGTGAGGTCAGCACACACTATGGTTTTTTTTTTTTTTTGAGAGGTTTTTGATATAGGGTACATGCCCTCCCCAGAAAAACAGAGGAGAAAACA
>NW_006159754.1:2514853-2544226 GCF_000334495.1 Tupaia belangeri chinensis | reverse complement strand
AGTTTTGTGTGGGGTCACCCCCCCCTTTGGTTTTTTTTTTTTTTTTTTTTGAGAGGTTTTTGATATAGGGTACATGCACTCACCAGAAAGACAGAGAGAAACAGAGAGACACAAAGCGAGAAATCATCCCCCAGGAGGGATGGCCACGCCGCAATCCCTTCTCCTCCATTCTCCTCTTGGAATCTTAGACATGCACACACATGCGCCTGGTGTGAGTTTAAGCCACTGGGTCCGGGAATTGAACCGTGGTCGGGTACATGGGAATCCAGTGACATAGCCATTACGCTAACTGCTGGTCCCGACACACTATGGTTTTTTAAAGTACATTTTACGACAAAACTTGTGAATGAAATTGGCCAAGTATCACCTGTAAGGAGGTCTCCCAAATTCCTAGAGTACCTTGTATGGTGATCCTGGAATGTTACTTGAATCCTCTGTAAACCCCAAGGTATAATATTTTTTTTTCAGGATGAAGGTAAAAGGTGGGGGAATCAGCTGTGTGCTGGTCTCCTTCTCTGTGATCTACCTGGTGGCCACCCCCGGGGCCAGGGCCTGCCCCCGCCGCTGCACCTGTTTCGTGCCTACAGAGGTACACTGTACATTTCGGTACCTGACCTCCATTCCAGACAGCATTCCGGCCAGCGTGGAGCGCATCAATTTAGGGTGAGTGGGCCTTCTCTTATTCTCTTCTCCAAGACTTTGGAAGGGTAACAATTTTTCTCTTCTGAAAGGAATTCATGGGAATCTGAAGTTTGGGGCAATAAGAAAATTTCTCTCAGTAAACTTTTGTTAGAAGAAAGTTCTGCTAGAACTTGAAGAAAGACTCTCTTGCTAGGTGGGAGGCCCATGACTGCAAAGATGATTCATTCTGGCTACATTTTTGCAGAAAAATAATATGGCTTCTGTTAGGGGGTGGCCAGCAGATGGCCTAGTGGTTGTGTTGCTGGACTCCCACATGGCTGACCATAGTTTGAGTCCTGGACCTTCTGGCTTAAAACTCACATCAAGTACATGTGTGCGTGTGCCCAAAAACCAGGAGAGGAGAGGAGAAAGGATTGCAGTGTGGCCATCCCCTAAGGGTGATTTCTCACTTTGTGTGTCTCTCTGTGTCTCTGGTGAGTGCATACATCCTATAGCAAAAATCTCTAAGAAAAAAATCAGGGTCATGATGGGGCATCTCATAAGAGATGATGGGGCAATTGGAAATATTCTGGTATAGAAAAGATATGCAAGAAAAGTCTGCTATATCCCTTTTAAAGGCCCTTTGCCCCCCCCCCCTTTTTGGTACAAATTTATTTAAAATGAATGCCTAATAAAATCTTTTTTTTTTTGAGAAGTTTTTGGTATAGGGCATGTGCACTTGCCAGAAAGACAGAGAGATAGAGAGACAGAAAGCGAGAAATCACCCCCCAGAAGGTATGGCCATGCCGCAATCCCTTCTCCTCCATCCTCCTCTTGGGATCTTGGGTACGCACGCACACGTGCCCAGCATGAGTTTAAGCCACCGGGTCCAAGACTCGAACCATGGTCGACTACATGGGAGTTCAGTAACATAGCCATCATGCCAACTGCTGGTCCCATCCTAATTAAATCTTCTAGGGGCCAGCAGGTGGCATAGTGGTTAAGGTACTAGACTCCTATGTGGCCAACCACTGTTGGACTCTTGGACTCGGCAACTTGATACTCACGCAGGGCATGTGTGTATGTGTGTCCCAAATCCTGTGAGGATAATGAAGGATTTGTGGTGTGGTCATCACCCCTGGGGAGTGATTTCTCTCTTTCTGTTTCTCTGAGTACACACACCCTACAGCAAAAAAATGTCTAAAGACCAAAAATCTTATAAAAGACTGACCACATTTTAAAGGTTGATGAAAAGTGTATGTGTGAATGCATAGCCAGACTTAACACCATTTGACATTAGTGAGCACCTACTATGTGCCAAGCACTGTAGTTGTTGGCCTAGGGACACAATGAGGAACAAGATGCAATTTTTCCTTCTTGAAGGTACAGTTAAAGGAAGAAGCCAAATACATAGTGGGTGCAATCTAATAAATATTGTAATAGAATGTATGAAGTGTCTTGGGGATAATCACTACTCATAATAGCTAACATTAATGGTTATTCTGGGCTGGCTCTGGGCTAAGCACTCTACATGTGTTCATTCATTTAATCCTCATGACCCCTTTGGAGTAGGTTGTCTGCATTTTATAGATGAGAAAACTGTGCTTGCTTCAGCAGCATACAGAATAAAAACAGAGAAACCAAGGCACAGGAAGGTGACGGTTTTACTCTAAGTCACACAACTAAGTGCCTGAGCTCACGAGCATACCCAAACCAGAAGTCCCAGACTGGCTCCAGAGCCCAGGTTTCTTCACTGCTACTTTATAATATGAATTCCACCTAAGAGAATGAGGGGACGGTGTCATTAAAAGAATAGCCTGGAGCCAGACGTGACATGTCGATGGCGTGCCACTCTATGATGCTGGGTGTGTGTGAAGGATCGGGAGTTCAGTTCTCAGGTGAACCTGTGTAGACTGGGCACTGTGCCTGTGGTCCTAGCTGGCAAGAAAGGCTGCAGGGACGATGCCCATGAGAGATCCTGTCAAGGGTGCCTGTATTTCTCTGTCTTTTCCTCTTTCCTATGAAAGTAAAAGAGAGGAAGAGAGGGAAGGAGGGGAGAAGAGATGGTAAGAGCTGGCGGGAGGGAAGAAACTTAAAAGAATGGATTGGGTTGTAGTGTTCACATATAGAAAAAAAAAAAAAAGTAAGGGCAAGGGCATTCCAGCCTGAAGGAAGAGCTTACACAGAAAGGTTTGAAAATAAGAAGGAAGGTGATGAACTCTGAGAACGTGAAGGGAGTTATTGTAGCCAAGGCTGGAGGGTTGGATAGAGAGTGGACCTTCCATGACATCTGGTGGATTTTAATTATATTTTTTAACTTTTGGATTATCTCCTGTGGTTATAGCCCAGGTAAAACAAGAGACCCATTGGTTTGTGTGTATGTGTTTGCTTTCGCTTTGACGTTGAACTTTAGCTTATGCCCAGAATAATATTCTTATTTCAGGTACAACAGCTTGGTTAGACTGACAGAAACAGATTTTTCTGGTCTGAACAAATTGGAGTTACTCATGCTGCACAGCAATGGCATTCACACCATCCCTGATAAGACCTTCTCGGATTTGCAAGCATTGCAGGTGAGGCTAGTGAGGGGAGGGGGTTTAGAGTAAGGGAGACCCTGGTGTGCACCCGCAAAGGCTTCCCATTCCTATACAAGAATAAACACTCAGTAAATTAGAGGCAGACTTCAGGGGAAGATATTGAAGAATTGATTTCCTTTATTTTTTTGGAGAGGTTTTTGCTATAGGGCGCATGCACTTGCCAGACAGACGGAGAGACAGAAAACGAGAAATCACCCCCTGGGGGGATGGCCACGCCGCAATCCTTTCTCCTCCGTTCTCCTCTTGGGATCTTGGGCACGCATGCACATGTACCTAGTGTGAGTTTTAAGCCACCGGGTCTGGGACACGAACCGCGGTTGACTACATGGGAGTCCAGCGACATATCCATTACGCTAACTGCTGGTCCCAGAACTGATTTCTTTTTAAACACAACAATATATGGAAATTAGAATAAGAAAATTCTATTGCATGTATTCTCATACTAGAAGAAAATAATCAATATACAGAGGTTTCTAAACCTTTAAAATTTAATCCTGAAAGGCTACTTCTAGTCATGTTTCCTCTGGGAATCAAATATGGTTTTTAAACTTAAGATTATGTTAGACACATTAGATTTTTATAGATGAATAGACTTTTCCTCTTTTTGTTTCAATTTTTTTTACTTACTTATGCCCTGCCTTGTTTAAAAAACTTTTTAAGTCATGAGGACTTCCAGAAATGAATCAAGTATTGTAAGAAATATCACGCAAGTAGGTGAGAAAGTAAAGACTAAATCAAGTCTGGAAGTAGGAATCAAGGGGACACAGGGAAATCCATGTGAAGAGATCCTTATGTCTGCTAGAAGTAACACTTAAAACTGTCTAGAAGCGAATTCACAGTTCATGCCATCTAGTAGATTTTTTAGAAAACCAGAATGAGATACTATTTAACCCTGGTTAGAATGCCTATGATCAAAAAGCTAATGAACAGGTACCAGTGAGGCTGTGGTAGAAAGAGAATGCTCCTTCCTGCACTGTTGGGAATGCAAATGAGTGCAGCCACTGCGGAAAACAAATGGAGGGTCCTCAAGAACCTACAAATGGAACGACCATGAGATTCACCATGAGATTCAGTAACACCATTCCTGGGTATTTCCCAAAAGGATAGGAAAACACTCAGTGGGAAAGACACTTACATTCATGATTACTGCAGCATTATTCATAATTGCTAAGACTTGGAATCAACCTAAATGCCCAAGAATGGATGACTGGATTGAAAATATGTGGCACATAAACACTGAGTACTACTCAGCCATATAAAATCATGAGACCCTGCCATTTGATACAAAGTGGATAAATATAGAAGACTTAATGCTAAGCAAAGCAAGCCAGATTGTGACAGACAGACATGGTATATCCCCAATACAGATATACCAAATGTCTGTACTTTTGGCAGAAACTCAAAGATTGGAAGATGTAATAGCAGAGACAGCAAGTGTAGATACCAGGCACTGCATCAAAGGAGGTGGGCAGTGAGGATGGGAGGGAGAGGCTCAGGAAGAAAAAAAAAATGAACAGTCACAAGAAAGGAAAGTTATCTGTTGAGGATGATGTTTATGTACAGTAATATCTTTGACTTAATTGACATGCAATGGACACATGCTTTTGAAAAACCATATTAATGCTATAAAAATGTGTAATGATTAAATGTAAATTGAGTAAAACTATTTGAGAAAGACAAAAACATATCTGATTTTAAATCAGAAAGAAAGCCTTCCAAAGTCCCTTTTGGTCACTGCAAAGGTCATGACATATTTTTCTACCCAAAAAAGCATCATGACTTTTCCAATGACCCAATACGTTATAATTAGTCAATAATATCTTTATAAGAGATGAACTACCAGTGTTCATAGAGCCTTTTGGCATCACACCAGAGTGATGTAAGGGACGTTTTACCTGGGTGGAGAGCAATGAAATTCAGTCTGAATATGAGATTTTGATACGCTCTGTTTAAAATACATATCCTCAAAGGAATAGGTAGAGTATATATTCTTACTAAGCTCTCCACACCTATTTATTATCTTGACTAGGTTTTCAATAGATCTGAGGAACACTGAGTTTGAAATTGTATTTCCAAGTAACATTTGGGGCAATGTTCTTCTATGTTGTTGACTTACATTTCTTTGCTTAGTAGGGAACTTGAGATTCCAGAAAAGCATCTTCCCCAGAGATAATAGTTTAGGCCAAATCAAAAATACATGATGATTGGGGCCGGCAGGCAGCTTGGTGGTTAAGGGCGCTGGACTCCCACATGGCCAACCATGGTTCAAGACCCAGACCTGGTGGCTTGCTTTCTTACTTTCCCTCTCTCACACACACACACTCTGTCCCTCTCTGGTCACATAAGTAAGTAAAGTAAAATAAAAATAATTCTTTAAGAAAATGATAAATCATTGTTGTTACTATCACTTCCTTTTCTTTTCTTTTTGGGCAAAAGGGTATATTCAACTAGTAACTGGAAAGAGAATTAGAGAATACCCAACCATTATTGAAATATTTAAAAATTATGTTCAATTCAAAAGGAATTAAAATCATATTACTGATAATAACTAAAAAGTGGCAATCACCTGAGATAAAAATGTGGAAAATACATTCAATGGAATGTTATTCAGCAACTGAAAAAGAAAAAGTATTGATGCATGCTATGACAGAGAAGGGTCTTGAAAACATTACGCCAAGTGAAAGAAGCCAGACACAAGGCCACATATTATATGGTTCCATTTATATAACACTTCCAGAATAGGCAAATCCATAGACATAGTAAATGAGGAGGACCAGGAGGAGGAGAATGACTGCTTATAGTTATCAGGGTTTTTTTTGGAGGACAGTGAAAGTTCTCTGAAGTTAGTTAGAGAAGAGGGTTGTGCAACTTCAAATACATGAAGAGCCAATGAACTACATATTTTAAAAAGGTGAGTTTTATAGCATGTGAATTATATCTCAATGAAGATATTATAAATGTTAAAAAATAAAATCAATATTTTTTTCATGAAAATTCAGGTTTAAGAAAGGTTATGTTCACTTGAAACATACTTTTAAAAACTTTTCATCATGGAGATTTAAAAAAAATAATTATTTAACTCCATTAGTTATTATTATTTTATAATTTGATCAGACAGAGAGTGAGAGAAAAGGAAAGCGAGAAAGCAAGCCACCAGGTTCAGGACTTGAACCATGGTCGGCCATGTGGGAATCCAGCATCTTTAACCACCATGCCACCTGCCAGCCCTATCATGGAAATTTCTGATTGTATACAGTAATAGGGAGACTGATATCATGACCTCAGTGAATCATCGCCCAGTTTCAATAGTTGTATAGTTCTCACCTCACCTGAACCCCCACTACTCAGCACTCCATTGAATTGTTCGGACACAAATACAAATCCAAGTTGTCATGTTTCATTTGTAAGTGCTTCGGTATCTCAAAGTTAAGGAATCTTTTAAAAGTAACCCCAACATCATTATTATATTTTATAATTTTAACAGTAATTCCTCAATATCAGTAAATGTTTGGGTGTTCTAATTCCCTTAATATTATATTTAATTTGGAAGAAATGTATTTGAAATAGGATCTAAACAAGCTATCATAGACATTGGATTGACCGCAACATGCCATTTTATTGATACATTTCTCCTTCATGACAATTCCTTTGACAAAATTAATGCATTCTTTTTATTCTTAGGTCTTAAAAATGAGCTATAACAAAGTCCGAAAACTTCAGAAAGATACTTTCTATGGCCTCAGGAGTTTGACACGGTTGCATATGGACCACAACAATATTGAGTTTATAAACCCAGAGGTGTTTTATGGACTCACCTTTCTGCGCCTGGTGCACTTGGAAGGAAATCAGCTCACTAAGCTGCATCCAGATACCTTTGTCTCTTTGAGCTACCTCCAGATATTTAAGACATCTTTCATTAAGTACCTATACCTGTCTGATAACTTCCTGACCTCCCTCCCTCAAGAGATGGTCTCCTATATGCCTCATCTAGAAAGCCTTTATCTACATGGGAACCCCTGGACCTGTGATTGCCATTTAAAATGGTTGTCTGACTGGACACAGGAGAAACCAGGTATCTATACTGTTTGTTTATTTATGGTTTTTACCATAGGGTGCACGTACTCGCCAGAGAGAGACAGTGAGGAGGAAAGTGAGAAATCACCCACCAGGGAGAATGGGCACGCCACAATCCCTTCTTCTCCATTCTCCTCCTAGAATTTTGGGCATGCATGCACACATGCCCAGAGTGAGTTTTAAGCCACTGGGTCTGGGACTTAAACCATAACTGGACATCTGGGAGTACAATAACTTAACCACCAGGCCAACCTGCTGGTCCCTTTTATTGTTTATTTCTTTTGTCCTAATTAAATAGAGGAATCTTGACTAGAGGTGTTTTTATCAATAAGTGAAGAAGACATGGTAATTTAACTGAAAAGAAAATGAAGTCTCACTAATAATTCAGTGATTATGAATCCTTTGCACATCTTCTATGGCTGCTGTGTTTGTGGCCCAGTGGCCTGGTAAAGCAGTTGTGTTAGAGACTTATGGTCCACAAAGTCAAAAATCTTCATGGTTTGGCCCTTTTCATAAAAAGTTTGCCAAGTCCTGGCTTAGAGTCCAATCTCTATGTCCCTTAGCCTTGCATGGAAGGTCCTCTGGGATGGTCCTTGCCTACACTCAACCTCTTTTCCTTCCTTTCCAACACTCAGCTCTTCTCCCAACCCAGACAACCAGGAACATCACCCTAACAACTCTGAACTTCAGATGCATCATAGCTTTTTGCCCTCTGATAACTGCTACTCTCTCTTCCTACCCTTTTCTGCTCGATGGTTTCCCAGCCAGCAGCAAACTCAGCTCGGTACTTACCCCTCTGGGAAGTCTAACTGCTCCTCCACTCACCCCAACTGCATCAAAATAATCACCTTACCATTTCTGTAATTTGCCATACTACCATTTAAAAATGGATAGCATTTTATTATATTACTAGTATTAGATGCCTGTTGCCTCTTCCTTATCTAATATATCTATTCCTAGAATATGCCTACAACACTGCAAGTACTCAATAACTTTTTTTGAGAGATTTTTGCCAAAGGGCATGTGCGTTTGCCGGAGAGACAGAGACACCAAGTGAGAAATCACCCCCCAGGGGTGATGGCCATGCAACAATCTCTTCTCTTCCATTCTCCTCTTGGGATCTTGGGCATGCATACACATGGGGCTGGTGTGAGTTTTAAGCTAGTGGGTCCAGGACTCAAACTGCAGTCAACTACGTGGGAGTCCAGTGGCGTAACCATTATGTCATTTGTTGGTCCCAATAATTTTTATTAAAACTAAGCATTTATCAATTATATGGCCATTTTGATGATGACTGAAAATGAACCCATCACCCGATCTTTAGATACCTATGGTCTTAATGTGTTCCCAATTTTTATTTATATGTTTATATATGTAAGTAAAATAAATAATATCTATAAATACAATTTGGACCATTAAGATCATAGGTATCATGTGTATATAGATAGGTACATGTCATATGTGCATATCATGTCTATGTAGAGCTATAACATGCATATACATATATGTCAAATAATTAGACAGCCCCATTAGGGCTAACTTGTTTCTTTTTTTTTTAATCACTATACATCTGTACATTGTACAACATGCTTTTTTTCCAGCGTGAATACATTAGCCATTGACTGGGGTTAAGCGGTATCTCATTGTGGTTTGGGGTTTACATTTCCCTTATGATAGAGGTTTTTGTTTATTTGTCTGTTTGGTTTTTTTAGCTAAACTGCTTGAGTTCTCTGTATATTCTGGTTATCAGTCCCTTAATGGAGGCATAGTTTGCAAATATATTTCCCATTCTGAGGGTTGTATCCTCACTCTAATTATTGTTTCTTTCGTTGTGCAGAAGCTTTTAGCCTACTGTAGTCCCATTTGTCTATTTTTGAGATTATTGCTTGTACTTTGGGGGCAATTTAAGAAGGCTTTGCAAACTCTGAGGTCTCCAAGAATTTTTCCTGTGTTTCCTCCAGTAGTTTTATAGTTTGAGGTTTTAGGTTTAGATCTTTGATCCATTCCTAGTTGATTTTTTTTGAGAGAGATTTTTGTTATATGGCGTGTGCGCTCGCCAGAGAGAGAGAGACAGAGAGACAGAAAGCAATATATCACCCCCAGGGGGGATGACCACACTGCAATCCCTTCTCCTCCATTCTCTACTCGGGATCTTGGGCACACACATACACGCACCCAGTGAGAGTTTAAGCCACCAGTTCTGAGACTTGAACCACGGTCGATTACATGGCAGTCCAGTGACATAGCCATTACGCCAACTGCTGGTCCCCCTAGTTGCTTTTGTTAACAGTGAGAAATAGGGGCTCAGTTTCATTTTTCTGCAGGTGGATATCCAATATTTCCAGCACCATTTGCTGGAGAGATTTTCTTTTCCCCACTAGGTTGTCTTGTGCCCTTTGTCAAAAATCAGTTAGCAGTATGTTTTGGGGTTTACTTTTGGGTTCTCTGTTCCATTGGTCTACCTGCCTGCTTTTGTGCCCAAACCATGCTGTTTTGATGATCACAGCTTTGTAATATATTTTGAGATCAGGAAGTGAGATGCTTCCTACTTTACTCTTAGGGATAACATGTTTCAATTGTGTCCAAATAATCATGTTCTCTTTTTGACTGGGATACCTTAATGATAATCCTGTAAGACCCATGAATCAGTCACATTAACCTTGTGTGCTTCCATTTCTTGGTTCCTCAAGGATTTGGGTGGTGTTTTTCTATAAACTCTGGATTGACAGCCATTTCTCTGACAAACATTTGTTTCACAAATAGTAAGTTTATGTCCTTCTACTGTTTCCAGGCCTTTCTACATACATAGTATGCATACCTCTTGTTGTAATACCGAAGCACAATGTAATCTTAATCATAGCACATTAAGTGGCACCTGAATACATGTAGTACCAACAATGCATGTGACATGGTTGAAGAGGAAGCAATATAAAAAACTGTGACAATATTTGTGAGTATACAGGCAGTGAGAGCTGTATTAAGACTGCCAACTGCTACCGAAAACACCTTTAATTGTAAGATGTCTTCATATATAAGTTAAAATGTGGAAAAATATATAGTCTTAGAATGAGATCTTCCTTCTTTCCTCCAACCCTCCCACAGATCTCTCCTGAGCATCCACTAGGCTGGGGACAAACAGATGAACAAACATGGAATTTACAGTCTCGTGGGAAGAAAGACAACTAAACAAACCATTCTTTTTTTTTTTCAGAGATAATTTTTTTTTCTATAGGCTGCATACACCCACCAGAGAGACAAGAGAGACAGAGAGAGACAGAAAGTGGGAAATCACCCTCCCAGGGGGATGGCCACGCCACAATTCCCTTTCCTCTATTTTCCCCTCGGGATTTTGGGCACACACATGCCCAACGTGAGTTTTAAGCTGCCAGTCTGGGACTTGAACCACAGTCAACTACATGCAAGTCCAGTGAGGAAAATGTTACACCATCTCTTGGTCCCTAAACAAACCATTCTAATAGAGAATGATGAAGAGTGGGATGAGAGATTATGAAAGGTGTCAGGAGAACATGAACACCCAGAGAGATTCAGGCTAGGTCCTGAAAAACAAGTCGCAAGCAGTGAGGCAGGGATGGAAGAGAGTGAATCAGACGGCGAGGACATGGACAAGAAAAAGATCAGTTCTCACTTTCCATTGGTTGGTCCTACCTGCTGCATTATGTCCTGCAGCTCTTTTCCTCCATTCCTGTTACTGCTAAACCACCAGGGCCCAACACCTGGTAATTCAGTTACTGTTCCATCTGGATAATGGAAAATAATGGGAAAAAGTCATTTTGTTTGTTTATTTTTAATAATAGCAAAGTATTTAGTATTTATTAGTAATCATTCATCAAATGAGGTTTTTTTTTTTTTTAATTTTCTATGTCATGACTCTCCTTCCTCAGTCTCACAGGTAGGTGGGACTATCAGCATGCATACATGCACCTGGTTTTTAGGGAAGGCCAAGAATCAGACTCGGGCCTCCCATGTGGCCTCAGTCTTCAGAGGAGCAGCTACTACCAGCATGCACTATGACAGCCTGGGCCAAACAGGCTGTCTCTTAAAGGACGAGGACATTCTATGATTATTTTAAACTACTAAATAAGGAAATAGAACTAAACTGTCCTTATTTAAAAATTGACAAACATGAGCACATTGTTTGTTTCCTAGACAAGAAAATAATTTATTCAAGTAATATTTACTAAGTACTAAATATATATCATGGGAAATACAACAGTGCTTAAGACATAAAATCCTTGCCCCTGGGTATACCATTTTATAGGAAGACATATCAACATTGTCTTTATTTAGACAATGATCGTATATAAATAACAAATCATAACATAAAAAAGAACTCGCACTAAAAAATAAAATGAGACATATTACTAAGAAAAAATAAAAACAGAAATCTCTTGAGGCAAAACACTAAAATTTTACATTATCTTTCAAATCCTAGACAAAGCTATTTCAAAATGCTCAAATGTTAGTTCATAAAGAAGCCAAAACTGATAACGCAATTGTGATTTTTCTTAGATGTAATAAAGTGCAAAAAAGACAGAAGTCCCTCCAGCCCTCAGCAATGTCCTCTCTGCATGAACCCCAGGACCTCTAAAGGCAAGTCCTTAGCTCTGATCCCAGCTGCAGCATTCCTGTGTGCCAAGCCAACCATCGACTCGTCCTTGAAATCCAAGAGTCTGACTATTCCGGAAGACAGCAGTTCTGTCCCTGTCTCTCCCCAAGATTTCATGGCCCCCTTGGGCTCCCTCACTTTGAATATGACAGACCAGTCTGGAAATGAAGCTAACATGGTCTGCAGTATCCAAAAGCCCTCCAGGACATCACCCATTGCATTTACTGAAGAAAATGACAACATCATGCTAAATACATCGTTTTCAACATGGTTAGTGTGCCACATAGATTACAGTGACATCCAGCCTGTGTGGCAAGTTCTGGCTTTGTACAGTGATTCTCCTCTAATACTGGAAAGGAGCCACTTGCTCACGGAAACACCGCAGCTCTGTTACAAATACAAACAGGTGGCACCTAAGCCTGAAGACATTTTTACTAACATAGAGGCTGATCTCAGAGCAGATCCCTCTTGGTTAATGCAAGACCAAATTTCTTTGCAGCTCAATAGAACTGCCACCACACTCAGTGCATTACAGATCCAGTACTCGGGCAATGCTCAAGTCACTTTACCAAGGGCGGAGATGAGACCAGTGAGACACAAATGGACGATGATCTCAAGGAATAACAGCACTAAGCTGGAACACACAGTTACGGTAGGTGGGACTATTGACCTGATCTGCCCGGGCCAAGGAGACCCCACACCACATCTGGAGTGGCTTCTAGCTGACGGGAGTAAAGTGAGAGCCCCTTATGTTAGTGAAGATGGGCGGATCCTAATAGACAAAAGTGGAAAACTGGAACTCCAGATGGCTGATAGTTCTGACACAGGTATATACCACTGTATAAGCACCAATTACGATGATGCAGATATCCTCACCTATAGGGTAACCGTAGTAGAGCCCTCCGTGGAAGACTCTCGTGAAAATGGGATTCATCACACGGTTTTCACTGGTGAAACACTTGACCTTCCATGCCATTCTTCTGGTATTCCCGATGCCTCTATTAGCTGGGTTCTTCCAGGAAACACTATCCTCTCTCAGTCCTCAAGAGACAAGCAAATTCTTAATAATGGCACATTACGAATATTTCAGGTTGCCCCAAAAGACCAAGGTCATTATCATTGTGTAGCAGCTAACCCATCAGGGGTCGATTTTTTAACTTTCCAGGTTTCTGTCAGAATAAAAGGACAAAGGCCAGGGGGGCTTAATGGAGACACAGATGGGTCTGGACTTGGTGAGCCTAGTCCCTTCACTCGCCTTGAGGAGCTACCAGATGTGCAGACCCCCACATCTGCCCCAGTGGAGGCTGAGGTTGGAAAGCATACCTCAAGTGACAAGCACAGCTCTCGGGAGTTAATGGCCCGGCGGCATGGAGATTCAAGAATCCAGCGCTTCAGGGAGTATAAGAGGCAGTTCCCTCCCTCTGCTCGGAGAATTGACCCACAACACTGGGCAGCTCTTTTGGAGAAAGCCAAAAAGAATGCCGGGCCAGGGAAACATGATGCCACAGGAAGACCACCCCCACTGGTAACTCAACTCCTAAAAACCCTGGGTCCGCAAGATGAGTCTTCAGGCATGCTCCCTCCAGATGAGGAGTTCATGGTCTTGGCGACTGAAGCTTCAGATATCCCAGTGAAGACAGTGACTGCTGCCTCCAGGTCAGGTGGCCCTGTGACAAATCCAGCTTCTGGAGCTCAAGTGTCCCCAATTGTGAGTCCACAAATACAACCACCTGGAAAACCAGCAGGGTTCAAACTATCAACTGCTATTAAAACTACAGCCATGTCAGAGGGTATAAATCCAACCATATCAAGCAAATTACGAAGCACAGTCAACCAAGATGCAATTACTACATTTCCACTACTATCTGGAGTGAACGAATTGCCAGACACTGACCAAATAGGGAGAAGAGAGTATTTCCGCCGTGCACCCCCAGTAACAGTAAGAACTGTGATCAGAGCTGTCAATATTCACATGCTTAATAGCACTAATGATGGCGCTGGGGTATCCTTAAAGACAGCTGGGACCATGAATAGCCACCAGACATCTGTAACAGGAGTGCCGACTCCAGGTGGCTATCACCTCTCTTCTCATGTTACTCGGAAACTTAGCACCTCTAGGCCCCCTTCAGATCCAAATGCCGCTCGTTTTCCATTGCAGATTTCTAAAAATAGTACAACTAATACCCCACCACCCAGACGCTTTGGGAGACGGAGGGGAATTTGGGGCAGGGGTCGAATCATCAGCCAGTATCGAACTCCAGTTCTCCGACGGCATAGATATGGCATTGTGAGGCCAACATTCAGAGGTCCTTCTGGAGATAGCACCACTGCGTTTCCAGCCCCAGAGCTCAATGTGATGTGTCTCTCCTGTCCTCGCAGAGGTGGGCTTGCCACTGCCACAGCAATGCTGCCTATTCCAAGTTCTCTAACCCCGACCCACCCCAGAGCTGACACTGCCAGAATCACATCAGAAGATATGACAACTCTAGTCCAGAATCCGTCACTGCCAACTGAGAACAAACCGAATGTAGACATTGATAAAACAACACCCACTATAAAGTATTTCAGTGTGGAAAGTACCCAAGTGAGTCCAGCTGATGTGGCTATGATTGACGCCCCAACATCCCTGTCTATGGAAACAGCCCCCATAACCAATATTGGTTACCCAAGTGGGACCAGCCTCAGTGAAGCTAGGAGAGATTCAGGGATGATGTCAGCAATGGCAGGTCCTGTCACCGAGCCAGCAATGCCTACTACGATAGCCATCTCCAGATTTTCAACAAGGAAAATTCCCTGGCATCGTCAGATCTTTGGAAATAACCTTCTCCAAAAAGAGCGATTAAAGAATTGGCATAAATTTGGCTTTCCAAAAAGTACAACCGTGTTTCTTAAGATATCACCTGCTTTGCCCACAGATAGAGTTTCTCCCTTCCACTTCACAACACCGTCAGCAAGGATGGCAGAGATTCCATCTGTACCATTGGCTACAACTAACTACAATACCACGCAAACACACAGTCCTAGAAGTCTCCCAACAACGAAGATGTTGCCCTTCCAACCCATTAACCCTACCCTTCCCAGCATCACAAACAGAGAATCAAGTATGATACGCTTTGCAGAAACTCAGACAGCCACACTGGCAGCTCCTCCCACGGCCACTGCATCTGCAATTGACTATAAAACCCAAACGGCGAGACCCACTGCACAAAAAATACAAGGGAAAAAGGAGCCTCAGAACAGGAATGATCCAAGCACTCCTCCAAGCCGGGGTCTTGGCTCCACTGCACCCACTGCCGTGTCACCTCCTGCTCTAACCACAGACGAACTGTCAGTCAAGCCTACTGTCTCTGCTTTCACTCATTCCCCTCTGGAAAACACAGATGGAATTTGGGGCACAATTGCTTTTCATTCAGGAACTTTCGATCTGACAGATGTAATTAAAGAACCACCCCCAGAGAGTGCTCAGACTTTGAAGAGCACAACTGCCTCTGAAACAACTCTGTCCAGTGAGTCACAGCAGAGTAGAACTGGGGAAGTGGTTAGCACGCCCCCGACTGCTCCACCTCTCCTGAGCAGTGGTGTGACTCCAATGCCGGTTTCCACCTCCCCTCCCCTTTCTCAAAGTGCAGCTATTGACATGACAACTCCTGTTTTCAGCGTGATGACAAACACAGAAGTGAAGCCACATGGGCCCCCAGGGCGCCATACCGATCCACAGCGATTAGCAGCAGAGCTTGCAACATCCCCCGAGGCTCGCCCAGATGCCAAGGTCACAACTGGAACCACTCACATTATTTACTCTAATCTGTTTTATTCTACCCTCGCGCCAGCAGTCGTAACAGTTAAACCACAGAGTTCTAAGTGGACTCCCTCCCCCTGGTCAGAAAACCAATTTTGGCACAAATCGTACCCAGAAATTGCTGAAAAAGGCAAAAAGCCAGTGCTAAGCATGGTACCCACTCTGAGCTTACCAGAGGCCAACACTCATTCTTCAAATTGGGATGGACAAAAGAATGCAGAGAAGAGTGGCTTTGATAAGAAACCAGTTGAAAGAGTAATGATTTCTGAGCTCCCTCCCTTTGACTCTTTGTTCAGGGACACCTTTGAAAAGCCCAGAATAGTGGGTGGGAAGGCTGCGAGCTTCACTGTCACAGCCGACTCCGATGCCTTTCTTCCCTGCGAGGCTGCTGGAAATCCTCCACCAACCATCCGCTGGACCCGAGTCTCCTCAGGTATTTCCAACACTTTCTTTACATTTAATCTTCTGCAATTGTAAAATAAGGAAAAGATCGTATTTGGGTTTCACATCCAAGGAATCATACTTGTTTCAAGTTTCTCCTAGATACAGAAACTATTAATACCGTTATTTGACATTTGCATATTTTTATTTTTTGCTTATTAGGTTTTTTTTTTAAAAAAAAAACAATTATTTTATTTAACTTTATGTATCTTAATTTGACCAGAGTGGGAGAGAGATAGAAAGCTGTCAGGTCCAGGACTCAAAATGTGGTAGGCCATGTGGGAGTCCAGCGCCCTTAACCACCATGCCACCTGCTGGCCCCCTCATTCGTGTTTTTTTCTTTTCTTTTCTTTTTTTAGAGGTCTTTGCTATAGGGTGCGTGTGCTTGCCAGAAAGACAGAAAGAGACAGAGAGATAGAAAGCAAGAAATCACCCCCCCCCCGGGGGAATGGCCACACCGCAATCCCCTCTCCTCCATTCTCCTCTTGAGATCTTGGGCACGCATGCACACATGCCCAGTGTGAGTTTAAGCCCCTGGGTCCAGGACTTGAACTGCGGTCAACTACATGGGAGTTCAGTGACATAGCCATTACACTAACTGCTGGCCCCTCAGTTTTAAAAATACATTAAAACCTTCTTGGGAAATGGTTTGAAAGCAGATCCAAAGAAATATGACTTTTGTTTAAAAAGAAACTGGTTATTATGTTGAACCACCTGGCTTTTAAAATTTACATTATATGCATAAAAATATCCAGGAGTAATTTTAGCTATCTGAAGACTAGGTACCTTAACTTTCATTTGAAATTTTATTTAAAAAAAATTATGTTCAGTAACCTAACAAAAAGATAGCTATCTAAACATCGATGGCCTATCACTATCTCTTTCTTTCTTCTTATCAGGGCTTGATTTGTCTAAAAGGAAACAAGACAGCAGGTTCCAGGTGCTCTCCAATGGCACCCTGTCCATCCAGAGGGTGGACATTCAGGACCGTGGACAGTACCTGTGCTCTGCATCCAATCTCTTTGGCACAGACCGCCTTCATGTGACCCTGTCTGTGGTCTCCTATCCTCCCAGGATCCTGGAGACACATACCAAAGAGGTCACAGTTCATTCTGGAAGCACTGTGGAACTGAAGTGCAGAGCAGAAGGTAGGCCAAACCCTACCATCTCCTGGATTCTCGCAAATCAAACTGTGATCTCAGACTCGTCCAAGGGAAACAGTCAGGCCCTCGTGATGGTTGACGGAACACTGGTCATCCACGATCTCAGCGTTTATGACCGGGGCTTTTACAAATGCATCGCCAGCAACCCAGCTGGCCAAGATTCCCTGCTTGTTAAAATACAAGTCATCGCAGCCCCACCCGTCATTCTAGAGCAAAAGAGGCAAGTCGTTGAAGGGACGTGGGGTGAAAGTTTGAAACTGCCCTGTACTGCAAAAGGGACGCCCCAGCCCCGTGTGCACTGGGTGCTCTCCGATGGCACAGCAGTGAAACCCTTACAATTTATCAACTCCAAATTGTTCTTATTTTCAAACGGAACTCTGTATATAAGAAACATAGCCTCTTCGGACCGGGGCACTTACGAATGCATCGCCACCAGCTCCACTGGCTCAGACAGAAGAGTGGTATTGCTCACAACCGAGGAGCGGGACACCATCCCTAGGATAGAAGCTGCATCCCAGAAATGGACAGAGGTGAATTTGGGGGACCAATTACTACTGAACTGCTCAGCTACAGGAGAGCCCAAACCCAAGATAATCTGGAGGTTACCATCCAAGGCTGTGGTCGATCAGTGGCACAGGTAAACCTACACCTCTGTGTTAGCATGCCCTGCTTTATCTATTCAGCTGCACAACCTCTGAAAGGGAAAAAGTGGTACTCAGAGGCTAGTGTGGTTTTTAGAGAGCACGTAGACTACACATGGAGGCTGCTCGAAAGAAACCTGATTCTTGGGACCAGCAGTTAGTGTAATGGCTATGTCACTGGACTCCCATGTAGTTGACCATGGTTCGAGTCCTGGAACCAGTGGCTTAAAACTCACACCGGGTGCATGTGCGTGCATGCCCAAGATCCCAAGAGGAGAATGGAAGAGAAGGGATTGTGGCATGGCCATCCCACCTGGGGGGTGATTTCTCGCTTTCTGTCTCTCTGTCTCTCTCTGTCTTCCTGGCAAGCGTATGTGCCCTATAGCAAAAACCTCTCCAAAAAAAATAAAAAAAACCTGATTCTTTTGACCTCACTTGCATATAAAAACTAATCTTGCATGCTGAACTCTAAGCGCCAACTTCTTCTTAAGTTTTATAGTTAAAAGCAGGATAGAAATCCCATTTCCTTCCATACTTGTGACAGTTTTTAAACCGTACCTGTGCCAATGGTATTCATACTCACTATATCCAAAAAAGAGGAGGGAATTTTGTGATGCAGTTGAAGTTCTTGGGAGACACACTCCATTATTTCAGTCTTCTGTCTCCTATTAGATATTTTAAACTTTAGTATAATTAGTGCTTACTTCTTTTTTCCTAAAATTTTAAAGCACTTTATGATTGCCACCACATTTAAGACTTTTTACCAAGTGAAATATATTCAGGACCGCTATCAGTCTGATGTACCAGTCATGTATGTACACATATACATACTTTCTCTATGTTCTTTTGTAGGCATATAAAAACATGTTGTAGCTGGTTTTCTCTGTAGATTAAATTCTATTTTGGGGAGCCAGTGGTAGCAAAGTGGTTAAGGTACTGGACTTCCTCGTGGTCGACCACGGTTTGAGTCCCAGACCTGGTTGTTTGCTTTCTCCCTTTCCCTCTTCTTTTCTCTGTCTGACCAAATTATTACTATTAATAAGTAAAATTAAATCATTCTAAAATGATTCTCTTTGAAAGGCAACCATCGCTTATGCATTAAATTTTGCTATTTGCATTACTTTATGCAATGATTTTCTGTAATATGCTAGAAAAAGATGAGGATGCATATTACCGTTTTTTATATGTTTTCTCATTAATAGAAAATATCCATGCAGGAAAAATTATCCATAATAGGTGTAAATTTGTGCTTGTGCTTAGAAGTCAAAGAATAGATTTTTTTCTAGTCATAATAATTTGGTACTGTATATAGTTATTAAATTTAACTTGTGATTAACTTTAAAGTAAATGCTAATTTTTTTACTTTTTTTTTGAGAGGTTTCTGCTATAGGGTGCATGCGTTTGCCAGACAGAGACAGAGACAGAGACAGAGAGACAGAAAGCGAGAAATCACCCCCCAGGGGGGATGGCCACGCCGCAATCTCTTCTCCTCCATTCTCCTCTTGGGATCTTGGGCACGCACGCACACGCGCCCGACCTGAGTTTCAGCCGCCGGGTCCGGGACTCAAACTGCGGTCGACTACGTGGGAGTCCAGCAACATAGCCATTACAATGGTCCCAGTAAATGCTAATTTCTAAGTTTCCAAATAAGTGATGAAAATGACCTGACTAAATGTTAAATTGAAATTATTTTACATTAAAAATTTTAAATGATGAATTATACAATGTGAACCTTAAAATTACACATATTTATGTCTGTCATCTCCTCTACATGTACCCTCTTATAGCCTAAAACATTTTCATGCTTTACTTATTTTTGTGTTTATTAACAATTCCACAATATTACCACCTCTAATTTTTTTTTGCCTTTCAAAAGTTACTGTGAACATTTTGCTAATTTATTAGCAAAACAATGCCAATTTATTTTCTTAAATGAATGCATTTAAAATCAATTCCACAGCATGTGGATGATCCTCATTTACCCAGAGATCACTCATGACTCCACGTAATCTTGAACAGTTTTTGCTACCCTGACAGAAACTAGTACAGAATGTATAGAAAGGGTCACGTTTGTGATGCAAATAACAGATAAAGTTCAAAATGTAGGTTATAAGGACAATGTCCCAAACATTCACTGGGCATTATGTCAATCTTAGGACATGAAAAGCTTTTATCAGGAGTTAGGAAAGATGGAAAGAAATGTCTTAAAAAGTTAGGCCAGGGACCAGCAGATGGGGCAATGGTTATGTCACTGGACTTTCACATAGTTGACTGCAGTTCGAGTCCCGGACCCGGTGGCTTAAACTCACTCTGGGCACATGTGTGTGCGTGCCCAAGATCCTGAGAGGAGAATGGAGGAGAAGGGATTGCGGCATGGCCTTACCCCCTGGGGGTGATTTCTCGCTTTCTGTCTGTCTCTGTCTTTCTGGCAAGCGCACGCGCCTTAACAGCAAAAACTTCTCCAAAAAGAAAAAAAATAAAAACCCAAAAAAACAAAAACAAAAATAGAACAAAGTAAGTTTCAAAAATGTTCTAAAATACATTAATAGCACCGAAGAATAAATCTTGATCAGGTATTCCCACAAATCTGTTTTCTAGGAATGAAATTAGGCTGCTTATATTTTGTTTTGGGAAACTACTTACGGGACGTGAAAAGATTGGGAGCTGCAGAGTGTATAAGACCCATCGAGGACACTAAAGCGGTCTACTAGGGCACTGCTTTTCCTTCTTTTATAATGAAATAGAACTTGCTTGCTAAACACTCCCATGAGTCTTTTGCAACTAATTTACTCAAAAGGGCAAGAATAGTCTTTATTTAGATGTCTAAGATATGTCAACAGAAAAAAAAAGGGCACTTCTATTACAAAAAAAAAAAAAAACCCTCACTTTTTAGCATGTAGCATGATAAAAACATACAGTTTGGAAACCAGTCCTGTGACCTAAGGCAAATTCTAATCACCCTAAATATCAACTTTTCAGCTATCTGAGGGGGTTAGGAAACTACTTGAATATTAAAAAAATTAAAAAATGAATAAAACCCAAAAAAACAGTGCAAATCACCTGGCAGTTATCATCCCTTCAGTAAGTTCATCCATTATGATGATTTCATCATATTTTTTATGCCAGAGAAGTTCCTTCTACACTTGAAGAAAAAACAATAGAAGAACATCAGTACCTTTCACAATGTTTTACAATACTCTCCACACTTTATGATATCAACGTGGCTCATGGCTGTTTGAGTGCTTAGCAGTTACGCTATGAGAAGCAGTCCTCTGTTTCCTCCCCTTGCTGTCCACCTGACTAGTCCCTGCTGCTGAAACATAAGAAAAACACGCACGTAGATTTTCACCTATGGGTCATCCTAGATTACCTTTTTTTTTAAGCACCAGTTCAACTTCAGGTCTCTCTAGAAAAGTAGATTGTTTTACCGGGAAAGATCTGCCATCTGGTGGCTAAAGGCGGTAAGGCAAGTTGTGTAGTGGCTGAACACTTGATGGGAAAAAAGGTGTCCCACACAGTTTTCAGTTCCGGCTAACTCAGAAGCCACGGCACTTCTGTTCCCAGAAGGCAGACACTGCAGAGAGGCTCTCAAGTTTTACATGGTCATTCTCTCTTTGTAACAGAGTAGGCTTTTTCCTAACCAAATCATTCGACAATTGTTTTGTTACTACTATGTTTATCATTTTGCATCTTTTCAAGTAAAAATGTGTACGATAAATATAGAGAATAAAACATATAATCTATATAATATATAAAACTATATTACACATTTATGTATAATATATACATATATAGTATATACCCCTATATAATACATATAAACATATTATATACACCTATATTATATACACACACACATATTCTCTCTGTGTCTCTCTGGCAAACACACATGCCCTATTAGAAAACAATAAAATTATTCTTGTAAAAAATTACCATGTCAGAGAGCTTCATTTTGAAGTCCATCTAAGAAATATTCCTTGTTTGCATTAAGTTATATCTGTTTAGTTAATTTCATCTTTCAGCAAATGGCTGAAAAGACAGCTATTACCGATTTTAATTTTTCTTGCATTGGTTTAAAATGCCATGTACCACACACACCAAGAAAAGGTGCTTGAAGTGATGGATGAACTAATTAGCTTAACTGTAGTATTCATCGTACCGTGTATAACACAATGTCTACGTCACAGTGTACGCCTCAAATGTACACGTTTTCGTTCCACGTTTTAATAAAGCTGGAGGTTAGGGAGAGCTAATGCCGTGTCAATAAGAGCTAATGTGTCAATAATGTGTCACCTTCCCCCATTGCTAACAGCTGCACACTCAAGTTACTCTTTTCTCCTTAGAATGGGCAGCCGAATCCACGTCTACCCAAATGGATCCCTGCTTATTGGATCAGTAACAGAGAAAGATGGTGGTGACTACTTGTGTGTGGCTAGAAACAAAATGGGGGATGACCTGATACTGATGCACGTCAGCCTGAGACTGAAACCTGCCAAAATTGACCACAAGCAGTATTTTAAAAAGCAAGTGCTCCACGGGAAAGAGCTCCAAGTCGACTGCAAAGCGTCCGGCTCCCCAGTGCCTGAGATATCCTGGAGTCTGCCTGATGGGACGATGGTCAACAACGCAATGCAGGCTGATGACAGCGGCCGCAGGACCAGAAGGTACGTCCTTTTCAACAATGGAACCTTATACTTCCACAAAGTTGGGGTGGCGGAGGAAGGAGACTATACTTGCTATGCCCAAAATACCCTGGGGAAAGACGAAATGAAGGTCCACCTGACCGTTATCACAGCTGCCCCCCGGATAAAGCAGGGCTACAAGACCAACATGAGAGTCAAAGCCGGAGACATAGCCGTCCTTGACTGTGAGGTCACTGGGGAGCCCAAACCCCAAATCTTTTGGTTGTTACCTTCTAGTGACAAGATTTCATTCTCCAATGAGAGGTACACATTCCATGCCAATGGGTCTTTGTCCATCAGCAAAGTCAAACTCCTCGATTCTGGAGAGTACGTGTGTGTAGCACGAAATCCCAGTGGGGATGACACCAAAATGTACCAACTGGACGTTGTCTCTAGACCCCCATTAATCAACGGCCGGTACCGGAACAGAACGGTCATTAAAGCCACGGCCGTGAGGCACTCCAAGAAACACTTTGACTGCAGGGCAGAAGGGACACCACCTCCTCAGATCATGTGGATCATGCCGGACAACATTTTCCTCACGGCCCCCTACTATGGAAGCAGAATCAGCGTCCATCCAAATGGAACCTTGGAAATCAGGAACGTGAGGTTTTCAGACTCGGCTGACTTCATCTGCGTGGCTCGGAACGACGGCGGAGAGAGCGTGTTGGTGGTGCAGTTACAGGTACTGGAGATGCTGAGGAGACCGACGTTCCGAAATCCCTTTAATGAAAAAGTAGTCGCCCACCTTGGCAAGTCCACAGCGTTGAATTGCTCTGTTGACGGTAACCCCCCACCTGAGATCATCTGGATTTTACCCAACGGCACTCAGTTTTTCAGCGGCCCACCCAATCCTCAGTACCTGATAGCAAGCAATGGTTCTTTGATCATTTATAAGACTACGCGCGATGATGCAGGAAAATATCGCTGTGCAGCTAGAAATAAGGTGGGCTACATTGAGAAATTGATTGTATTAGAAATTGGCCAGAAGCCAGTTATCCTTACATATGCGCTAGGGACAGTAAGACGTATCAGTGGGGAATCTCTGTGGCTGCATTGTGTGTCTGACGGAATCCCTAAGCCAAGTATCAAATGGACCCTGCCCAGTGGGCATGTGATAGAGAGGCCCCAGGTTAATGGGAAATACGTACTGCATGAAAATGGCACCTTAGTCATCAAAGAAGCAACAGCTTATGACAGAGGAAACTACATCTGTCAGGCTCAAAATAGTGCTGGGCGTGCACTGATCACCGTGCCAGTGACGATTGTGGCCTACCCACCTCGAATCACAAATCGCCTACCCAGGAGTATCCGCACAAGGACAGGAGCAGCCTTTCAGCTCCACTGTGTGGCTCTGGGAGTTCCCAAGCCAGAAATCACCTGGGAGGTGCCTGACCACTCCCTACTCTCCGTGACGGCGAGCCAAGAGCAGACACCTGGACGTGAGCCACTTTTCCCGCAAGGTACTCTAGTCATTCAGAACCCCCAAACCTCAGATTCTGGGGTCTACAAATGCACAGCAAAGAATCCGCTTGGTAGCGATTATGCAACGACTTACATTCAAGTAATCTGACGTGAAATAAAATGGAACAAAGTCAACCCCTGGACAGGGTTTATTTTTTGGAAGAAGTTTAATCAAAGGCAGCCATAGGCATGTAAATGGATTCGAATACATTTACAATATTAAATTTACAATGGACATGCAAAAAAAAAAAAAAAGGGACTTGTAGATAAATGCATTATGAACTGATACTGATCTCTTGAATGAATCTCAAAACAAACTTTTAACTTAAGGCACTTTTATTTTGCCAACAAATAACAATGAACATGAAGAGAAAACGGTCCGCCATCAAATCATAAATGGCTGATGTACCTGAATTTTTCAGTCAAGAATAGGCTCTTTTTTTCCTGCTACTTGCCTAGTGTCCACCTTCTAAAACATTACAAGCAATGGCACTCAGAACAGAGACAATGGAAAAGATTAAATCTATCATCTTTATGTAAATTTGTCATCTTGATATAGAAATATTTTGTGGCTGGTTCATAAATATTTGGCTAAAACCTACCAAAAAGAAGCACTGAACGTTCATGTTTTGATTATGATTGACATTTGTTCAAACTGAGTATTTTCATGGATGGGGAACACAAAAATGTTTTAACAGCTGCATTTAGGGGGAAATGCAGGCTAGTTTTTCCACATGTAAAAAAGCAACTTATCACCTATACATCACAAAATGTGAAAAAAAAAGGTTGATTTTTATATTCGCCCAAATATACCCATTACGAAAATTTTAAAAATACAGTGAAACTTCTTTAGAACTTTAAAAGCTAGCCCAGGCACCCATGGTGCAAAGCTGTTCATAAGGAAATTTTTTCTGAGAGGAATAATAACTTGATAAGTATTTTTATTTCACTGAGTGATGAATTCTTTTTGCAACAAAAAAATGTTTGGGAGGGTTGAGATCTATTATATATAATGAAGATTCACTGTATTTAAAGTTTAATCAACCCCTACACAAATGTTCTATTACTCACTGAATTTATTAATAGTACATGCTTAATGTAACCTGAACTAGTTGTGGGGGAGGGGGGCAGACAATATATGATTCATCCTTTCTGATTCAAGAGGCTGGTATTTTCCAGTGTAATTTTTCCGGCATGTATTCAAATATTTGTCTATTACTTAAGAATTACAGGGCTCTGATAAACGAGGGAGAAAGAAAATGAACGAACCATAGGTCTTGTTCAGACCTCTCCGTACACAAAAACTGAGAGCTACGTTAGCCCCTGCCAATCATCTGGGATGTCCCAGAGTTCCTTTCACTGTGTTTTCATCATTCCAACTCTCAGCTGGCCCCACCTAAGAGGTCATCTGATTGTTACTAATCTCTGACATTGGCACCTTGTGGCTGCCAGAGGTCAAAGGATACTCACTGTAGAGGGATCTCCTACTATTTCTGGGCTGAGAAGGGTAAGTAAAATGATAACTACAACCCAATTGGGAATGAGCTTACAGTATAAATGGGTATACTTAAGAATCTTTTATGTCCAAGAATTGTGATCGGTACACCCAAACTCCATTAGGCTTTGAGGTCTTAATCTTTAAGGGGAGCTAGGGTCTCCACCTTACTCTAGGATATTTTTCTTCTCTATCTCAATAAGCAAATTACCAAGTTCTACCACAGAGCTTTCCCTTGTGATTTTAATGCAATCAAATCCATTTACTCGAAAGGAAAAAAGAAAAATAAGAATCTCTTAGGAGAGTGGATGAAGTGGGAAAAATATGATGACTGAATTAGAAAATTCCAGTTGTTTATAATGCACAAGGGGAAATAGCTCTAGGGTTTTTCTCAACTTTCTGCAGAATCTTGAAATTGTAGGGAGGGCCTTATCATGACTTAGCTCCCTCACTTAAAAAAAGTACACAGCAGAGGTATACCCCACAACTTTCATGTGCAAAATGAATAATAAATTAACGTTTGCAAAATATAAAGTGCATACAATTGCTATGCCATTATAACACTCATTCTTGAAAGAGTATCACTGCTGTTTGCAATATCGAACTATAAAAATATAGGGTTAAAACTAAAAACTGGCATTTTAAATAGCAGTAATTCCTGGAAAGAAAGAAAACAAGGACAGGACAGGACTCACTCACTAGGCACAACATTCACATTTCGGTTGTTTGCCAATGCAATCATTATATGGATATATTACTTTGAAGAAAAATAATTTTATGAACTCTGAGTGTGATTCTAAAGGAGGGAACAACAAAAACACCTGATATATAAAACCAGCTGCAGTGTAAAGATACATCTTTTGAAAGCAGATAGAATATGTTAATTTAGTGAAAAGAAAGGTCTTTAATGTTTTGGCAAAGTCTTTCCCAGCCTAGAGTAAACACGAAATGAACAGGCTGGAGCGAAATATTTTCACAGTGTACAAAGCAGTTCACATGGATGTTGCCGCAGCAAAGGAAGCTGACATGTATTTGAGGTCATTTGCATGAGTCAAACTTTGCAATGAGTAACTCACCTAGGAAGATATAAATTATTTATATAATGCTTTGCAAAAGAAATTGTCTACCAAAGTTGTTCTAGCTACGTTTTAAAAAAGGAGTTCTACATGGTTTGCTCATTATAGACAAATCTATTCACAGTATGCTTGACTACATTACATGTAAAATCATGTGGCAAAATAAAATGAATTAACACAGAATATGGGAAAATATCCCCCACGTATGTTTTAAAATGCCCTGCAATTTTCACATTCAAAATTTTATGCATCTAAATCTAAAAAAATATTATATGGAATACTCTTAAGTTACACAAACTGATAATAATTTACTGTCTCTTTTTACTCTAATAGGAGCAAATTACCACATACTTGAACAAAGTTAAAATAGTTACTATTCTTTATAATAAATTTGATGTATAATTTACTTTACTTGTGCTTTTTGCACCAATTTATAAATACAGTATATGCAATACACAACCAAGACTGACACCAACATTAATAATTAAATTCAAAATAGCAAATACTTACCATACAAAATAAACAGCAAATACACCTTTTAGGAAAACCAGAGCCTTCTGGACTTTGGGGCCAGATTCTCTGGAAACCACTTCAAATTTGAGCACTATGGAATCTCAGGCCAGCTGTGAGAATTTTTTTTCCCTTCGAATTGGCATAAGGTTCCGGAGAACCCAAACTGAACAAAGTCATTTTTTTTTTGCCCAACACTGGCAATGAGTAATCAGAATGATTCCACTGTGGTTCTTTCAGGTCTTTAGAATTCTCATGTGGTACCTTCACAAAGATTCTGGTCAATGATCTTCCCACCGAAAACAAAGTAGAGTACAGCTACTTCTAACAGGCTTTCGAACATCTTGGAGTGGCTCTCCCGGAAGCCTTGAAGTTCTTGGTTTAAAAAGTTTAAGTACTAAGCAACAACCTGTTTCAGCACCTTTTAACCATAATGAAAGCAAAGAAAAGTCCTACATAAATAAGAACAAAGTTTATAAAGTGCTTATGAAATTACAAACATTCCAAATTAGAGTGATGCAAATAAATGTCCATTTCATCATCCCAGGTGAATGCAGAAGAAATGGGTCACTTTTCTATAAAGATCTGATGCCTTTCAAATCAGTAGTTTGGTCCAGCACAGTTTGGGAAGGAAAAAAAAAATCATTAATGAACACATACATATTTAAATCCACCATAATTCGTTCTATAGATTCAAAAAAAAAATAAAAATAAAAAGCACCAATTTCAAAAGGTCTGCTACCACATTCTTCCTGGAGTAGGCCCGCATGATCCACATTATTAAACCTACTTTAAAGTTGCACGTGATGAAATCAAACTACAATCTCTCCTTTGCTTTTGTTTAAACACCTCTGTGTAACATGTAGCATAAAAAATAGTTAACAGATGAAAAAAAAAAAAAAAAGAACAAAGTGACATTTCGAAGTATGACTAACGCTTTAAATTCAATTTTCTATTTTTCAGTGCAAACTTAAAACTTCATGTCTTTTCATCGTCCAGGTTCAGAAGTGTGAAGGATGCCCATATGGAGTCACTCCTTGCTGGGGCTGGTTACCTAAAGAGAAAAAAAATTTTGAATAAAATGACAGATGCAAACTTATGTCATAGATGTTACTGTCCTGTTGATCTCACTCAGTACCAACCTCAGACACATGGGAACAGGCTGACTGGCCAGAGCGTTATATTTGTCCTAGAAGACCCTGGTGACAGGACCCAAATACCACCACTGAATTCATTACTGAGACGAACCAGTTTGACATCAGTGTCTGACACCTGCCAACACAGCCCTGAGAGCTAAATAACTCCATTTTAACGTACAACAAAGCACTGAGTTTCACAAAACACTGAACATTCTCAAAATATTACAGCAAGTCAAATTCTGCTTTAACGTCAATATTACAACAGGTAAGAGAAAATTACCTCGGGATTGGGCACTTTTCTGCAAATGGAATAAGTACTATACAATATGTACCACAAAACTGTACAGGAGTGTGTGCACCTGTGAGAGCGGATGTTGTGAAAGTGCCTGTGTGTGCCGACTCCAGTGTGTGCCTAACCACATATGGGTACATCCATGAACACAGAAACAAAAAATAGAGTCAGTAAATCCAAAAAGTCGACACAAGCTTAGAAGAAGGTCTTTCTTATATAATTCATTTCTTCGAATCCAGAGGTCCCATTCATACGGGCCAGGAGATAAAAGGGGCCTGCAGGGGCTGTCTGGTGGGCAATCCAGCTGAGTTGCCACTCTTCAATGAGGGATGCAGGCATAATGGCTACTATCAGGCAGCAGAGGTTATACCAGGCTAAGAGGTGGGCTCTGCATAAGCAACAATGAGCCCCTATTATTTCATTCCAAGAAGATGACTATAGCAGACTTAATGTGAAGTAAGCCAGACTTTGAAAGATACATACTGCATATCCCCATACCACATGTACCAAATGTCTGCACTCTAAGGCAAAAATGGAAAGATCTAAAGATATGATAGGAGAGGGGATAAGTGGAGATACCAGAGCCTGTAAGGGAGGGCTGTGGGTGCTAGAGAGTGGGTGGCCAGGGCAAAGGGAAGACACGTTTAACAGAGAAAAGAAGTTCTGTTTTAAAAAAAGTTATTAAAAAAAAAGAAATATGTGTTAAATAAAAAGTGATATGTTTCTTAAAAATAAAAATAAAAACATCGGCT
>NW_006159754.1:2477782-2511837 GCF_000334495.1 Tupaia belangeri chinensis | reverse complement strand
CCAGGGCAAAGGGAAGACACGTTTAACAGAGGCAAGAAGTTCTGTTGTAAAAAAATGTTATTAAAAAAAGAAACATGTGTTAAATAAAAAGTGATACATTTCTTAAAAATAAAAATAAAAACATCGGCTGCAGAAGGAGACCAGCATAGTTCTGTCCCTTACTGTCAGCTGAATGAACCTGGGCAAGGCAGTCAATGCACCTGTTCTTCAGTCGTGTCCATAACAATACCTAACCTCACAGGGTAGTTTAAGAATTAATACATGTAAAGTGACAGGGCTTAGACCCAAGGAAATGACCCATAAATAATGGCTTTTAAAAAAGGAAATGAAGCTGCATTCCTTGAGCCTTGGTAGATAGGAAATAAGGGTAGATATGCTCACCAAATGCGTGCTACTTTATAAAAAATCATAAGCATCCAGTTCTAAGGACTAGGAAAAGTGTCTTCTGTCTTAAGATTGTGTTCTCTGCAAGGATATGAACTCTGGAATTAATAAAATGTAATGCAATTTTAATTACAAATTTATTTAACAGACCACACAAACAGTAGCTAAGCAAGTGGCTTGTTCTTGATTTAACTGAAATTAAATAAAGACATAAGAGGGATATACCTAGGGACCAGCAGATGGCATAATGGTTATGGAACTGGACGCCCATGTAGCCAACTGCGGTTCAAGTCCTGAACCCAACCACTTAAAACTCACACAGGGCACATGTGCATGTGTGCGTGTCCAAAATCCCAGGAGGAGAATGGAGGAGAAGGGATTGTGGCGTGGCCATCCCCCTTGGGGGAGATGATTTCTTGCTTTCTGTCTCTGCAGCGAGTACATGGGCTTCACAGCAAAAATCTCTTTTTTTAAAAAAGGGATATACTTAAAAGATCTTGGATATGCACTGAAAGGGACACTATGGTGCAAGAGGGGCAATCCCTCTGCTAGGAAATCAATTCACATCAAAGTCAGGCAGAAAACATGTAAGAGCCACGCTGTCCCGTGGTCTTCACATGACCTGCTCCATTACAGCACTGGCAGGCTACCCACCTGTCCCTCAGCCCCTGTACAGACTGGACTTCATGCTCCGCTCTGTGCTTGTAATGCAAGACCCAGAGGAAACTGCCATTCTCACTTTTCATTGCGCCATGGAAAAACTATTTGGGCCAGAGAACAGTGCCAAGTTGGTACCAAAATTTACATCTCTGGGCTTTCAGAATGATATTCTTTTTAGTATAGAGGGCTTGCTTGCATTTCTGAAAGGGTCTCCTGCCCAGTGAGTCTGGATCAAGGATAATTCATGGGACCATACGGCTGTCACAAAGATGAAGGATGATGGAGGAGACTGCTGCTGTCAGCTCCAGAGAGGCATCACAATTAAAAAAAAAATAATAATAATAATAATTCGTGCCAGCACAGCAGGGAAGATTCCTACAGAGAAAGCATGCCCTGCCCCACGGTCTGTCAGTGCTTTTGCAGGGTCTGATTTCTCAGAGTCGTTACCAGAAAGGGTAGGACAATGCGAGTGGTTAGAGCACTTGTAGTTTAGCGCGGGCTCCCTGTTTCTGAGGCCTCATTACTCTGCACAATTAAAGGTATCAGCTGAGTTGCTCCCCGAATCTGCCAGCTTTAGGGGAAAACAAAACAAACAAACAAAAACACTTGGAATTCTTCGGGGATTCCCCAAACAAAATCAAACATTTCCAGATTCTGGAAGCAATAGGAAAACATCTTCAACGAATTAAAGATTGAGGATTTCCTAGAAAAAGCAGCTTTCAAGTCCAAACCAAGCCAACCAAAACAAAATAAAAACACCCTGGGCTAAACGAAATATGAAAACGGTGTCGAGGAAGACAGCGCTGCCGTCGGAGCCGCCCTGCTGTGTCTTGCTGCTGGCTGGCCTGCTTGAGGTTTCCTAGAGCCACCTGTTCTGTGACAGACTGGGTACTTACTCGAAAGCTGCTTCTGGAGCTGCCGGACCAAGGCGGCTGTCTGCTGCTGCTGCTGGGTCTGCTGCAAGCCTTGCCTTGGAAACTGTAATTGTGACAGGGGAAAGGACGGAGTTAGTCTACAGGGCCACTGGCAGACAAGAGCAGAGACTAAATCCCGGGGTCAGGCAATCTGTAAGGTCCTTTCAAATACTTCCAGATGAAAGAGCAGTGCCCAAGGTGCCCATTAACTTTCACCAGCACCCTGTAAGTTTAGAGCACAGCTGAAGTGCCCACCCACCCAGGAACTCGCTCTCCAGGGGGCTAGGTGGCTAAGTTTCTTGGACAGGCTTGGATGAAAGAGTCCACACTCCGGAGGTGGCCCAGTGGTTCAAAGATCCTTGTCATCTCACCCTTCACCAGTGGACCAGCGACGGTCATGGTAGCTAGCATAAACCATTCTCACCGGTAAGACGGGATGTCTCTGGGCAGAGGAGCTGTCCAGCACTACGGGTCGCACATTGCGTGGTGGAAAAGAACCTGGTGAGGCATGGAAGTGCCTTGGTCAAGGGCGCTCTGAGACCACAATGTCCTCCCCAGAGGCAAGATGAAAGTCAGCTCATCCCACTCTGCGGACTGGCCAGGTGGGCAGGAAGTAGATGAGGCATCAGAGCACACGGTTCGAGACACGCTCACGCCCAAGGTCTGAATAGGAATCAAGACGGGGCACAATACAGGGGCCGTGTGCCCTGGTTCTCTCTTTTAAGTTGTTACAGGAAATAGTGGTGGTTATTCCAAAGAGGAAAAAAAGCAGTACCCGGGTGAAGTAAAATTACTTTGGATCGAAATCCCTGCTGCTTTACTTTTATCTTCCTTACCCTTCAAACTTCAGACTGTCTTTGCTTCTTTCTTTCTGGACTTTCTGGCCCCTTCTTTCTGCCTGGTTATTTGTTATAACACAGGAGGGGCCTGACGTAAGGGGTCACAGTCACACGCAGGTCAAAATTGTGCTGGTGATGTCTCCTCTGACCCCACGGACCCACACCCACCTGCGCTGTGCCTGCCTGGCTGTGTGGCTGCAGGAAGTCAGCTAGCTGCTTGGCTCTGACTTCTGGAGAGAAGGGACACTCCCAGAGTCCTACGCATCCTTCCAAGATCAGCTCAGAATATCACCTGCTCCCGCAGACACTGAAGGAGGGAATCCCTGCTCTTGTACTTGGCACTCTGTAGATGCCTCTCTGATGAAACATGACCTTTCTTCTCCCTCTAGAACTCTAGGTTTTGAGCTTCTTGGGGAGCAGAGCTGTACCATGCTCCTGCTGCAGTGCGAAGACAGAACACAGTGCTTGCTGTCAGGCAGGCATAACAGGTCAGCGTGGCACAGCCACAGTAAACACCATCTTCTGTTCAATTTTACAAGACTGTTTGGATGTATGGGCTATCCCATGGCCTGGTGGCTGAGGGAGCCGGATGCCACATGGCCAACCACATGGTTCTGATCACAGCAGCTTGAGAAACATGCTGGGTGCATGTTCTCGGGTGCCCAAAATCCCAATGGGATGAAGAAATGGAGAAGAAGAGATGTGGCAGGCCATGCCCCTTTAGGTGGTGCTTTCTCCCTCTCCTTCTCTGTGACTCTTGTGAGCACATATGCCCTCTGGCAAATTTAAGAATAAAAAGAGTATTTTGATGTATTCAATTGATTCCCTAAGTGATTATTTTGACAAGCATTTATTTAAGAAGATCTACTTTTTCTGCTCAGTCATTACAAAGGCCAAAAGATGTTACCAACTAGTAATTTCTTTTCTTTTCTTTTCTTTTTCTTTTTTTGGAGAGGTTTTTCCTATAGGGCACGTGCACTTGCCAGAAAGACAGAGAGAGACAGAGAGATAGAAAGTGAGAAATCACCCCCTGGGGGGGTGGCCACACCGCAATCCCTTCTCCTCCATTCTCCTCTCAGGATCTTGGGCATGCACACACACACACACACACACACCCAGCATGAGTTTAAGTCACTGGGTCCAGGACTCAAACCACGGTTGACTTACACGGGAGTCCAGTGATATAGCCATTACACTAATGCTGGTCCCAACTACTAATTTCTACTTAAACAATTCTCTTTGACTTGTTTTTTGCCTGAGAACCAGAGTTTGTCTTTTCACAGAGGCAGACACTGACAAAATCAGCGGCGGGACTGATGGATGAAGAGCTCCACACTAACTCAGGTAATTTAGACATCTTGCTCTCTGAACTATGTGTTTTTTTTCTTATGAATATTGTGGGTTTTAAATCTTTTTTTCATCGCTATGGCATTTTACAATCGAGCTATTCAACAAATATGTATCAAAATCCAGGCACTTTTCCAGGTTCCAGGGGTACCGAGGTGAATAAATCACATCCCTGCCCTCATGACAGCTGTGAGGTTCTTGTTAGCGTTGACTGCAACCACGCTATTGGTGAGCAAAAGAACAAAGCAACGAAGCAACATTCATTTCAGAACGACACTGACAAGTGACAGAGTCCACAGACGGTTCCTGGTTCTTCTGACAAATGAAACACATCTGTACAAACTTCAGTAGAATGGACTGCAGCAATATATGGGGTTTCCCACTGAGTCCCGGGGGGGGGGATAAAAACTGTCCACGTCCTCAGCAGCACCTCCACTCCTATAGGGCAGCACACTCTGAGAGAACTAGTAGCTGATGGAATCAGAGAATTATGTAATTATTCTCAAATACGTGGCTATTCTGTTACTAGAAACCTTCAAAGATTTCTTCCCTAACCTCCTTCTAATACAATATTATTTCTTTTGAGCTAGCCATGGCCTGGTGGTTAGGGCACTAGATCCCAGGTGGCTGATTGCACAGTTTGAGTCTTCAATAGTGGACTTGAAACATATGCTGGGCAAGTTTGCCCAGTGTTCTAAAAGGATGGAGAAACGGTGAAGGGATTGCAGCATGACTACGCCCCATGGGGAGTGCTTTCTCATAACCCTTTTTCTGAGTCTCTTCGGTGAGCATACGTGCCGCCTGGGAAAATTTTACACACACACACACACACACACACACACACACACATTCTTTCACTTAAAATAACTTCAAATTCACACAAAGGAGTATGGCTCAATAACGTTCTCTGGACAGGGTGGTACACTGGACGGTGGTGCCGTGGTAAAATGCAATACTCTGATACTCTGTAAGACTGACCCACATGGGAAGGTTCTAGGCTCATGTCTGAGACCTCCCTGAACTCACTGAGCAGGCATGTGCCCATGAGGACTAGCCAAGAACAAATCAGAACTGCACTGGGAGGGCTAGCTCTGTCTTTTTGCTCTTCTCATTCATGGAAGAACTAAACTTAAAAACAATGTTCTCTGGGTATACATTTTTCCACTGGAAATGTAGAGTAATGTTATGTGGTTACTTCTGAATTCCAGAGGCATTCTGAAAACCATCTCAATTCCTTGAATGGAACACATGAATTACTTGAGAAAGACTATATGACAAGTTCACACATGATCACTGATTAAAAGTTAGTGCAATTGTTTAAGTAACCGTTGCTGTCAATCTGCATGTTTCTAAAAGGCAGATATTCAATATGTATGGTCCTGACACAAGGATCAGTCAATGTACAAAGCTAATGTCTCCAAGCTTTCTGTTAACATGTTTTCCAGATCACAGAACTAAGACAGCCTGAGACTAAGATGAAAAGAAATCAAATAGCAGGATGGTATAAACACTCTTTTCTTAAAAGCTAGAAGTACTTTTAAAGAAAGATCATGGCCTGTCAAAATATTTAGTTCAGAGTTAATTTAAACATAACAATACGTAAACTTTAAAAATATTTTTCAAGTCAAGAACTATAATGTAATCTGGGACCAGCAGTTAGTGTAGTGGCTATATCGCTGGACTCCCATGTAGTCGACTGTGGTTCACGTCCCGGACCCGATGGCTTAAAACTCATGCCGGGCGCGTGTGCGTGTGTGCCCAAGATCCGGAGAGGAGAATGGAGGAGAAGGGATTGTGGCATGGCCATCCCCCCTGGGGGGTGCTTTCTCGCTTTCTGTCTCTCTGTCTCTGTCTGTCTGGCAAGTGTACGTGCCCTATGGCAAAAACCTCTCAAAAAAGAAAAAAAAAAAAAGAACTAAGAACTCTAATGTAATCTGAAACTAGAGATGCCAAATACATTTTCCCAGCAGGGGCACCCAAGTCTTCTTTCCAGATGTTCTTCCCTCACAGAACACAAGCACCTCGAGTAAGCAAATGACAACACAGACACTAGTTTTTAAGCCAGCATCAGATTTAATTTGTAAACAAGGGCTTTTCTTAGTCTTTCTTGTTTCTTCTACAGAAAAGCTCCCTGTTTTTCAATGACACATTTTGACGAGATGCCAATTTCCATCCTAAGTCTGTCTGGATGCCTCGTGCAAATTCACAGCTGCAACAGACCTGCCTATGTCAGCGTTGGCAACCATCATCCTACATGTCCCCCCAATGCTGTCAACTAGGGAAGAGACCAACGATGAAGAGTCAAAAAGCACTGAATCAAATGATTACGTTGATAGGAAAGTCATGACATTTTTGGTGTGTGTTTTTCTATGCAAAAATGCATCATGACTTTCCTGACAACCCAATATTATGCCTTTGAAGATTGTAACATTCAACCTCTTCCATCAAGGCTTCTGTTATGGGTTGAATTGTGTCCCCCCCAAAAGACATGTTAGACAACTAACCTCTCAATACATCAGACTGTGACCTTATTTTGAGATAGGATCTTTGTAGAGGTAAAGTTAAAATAAGGTCATTAGGGTGGGGCTAAACCTATAAAACTGATAAGAAAGGGGGAAATTTGGACACACACATGCATTCAATGGGAATGCCCTGTGACGAAGAAGGCAGAGCTCAGGGGATGCCTCTATAAACCAAGGAATGCCACAGACTGGCAAACCAACAGTCAGGGACAGGCACGGAACAGATTCTCCCTCGCAGTCCTCAGAAGGAACCAAGCCTGCTGACAACTTGATTTTGGACTTCTACCCTCCAGAGCTCAGACAATATATTCCTATTGTTTCAGATTCCCAGTTTGCATATGTTGCTATGGCAGTCCTAACGAATTAGTACTCCTACATGGCCAACCAGGGTTCGAGTCCTAAATCTGGTGGCTTGCTTTCTCACTTCCTCTCTTTCTCACTCTCACCATCTGTCTCTCTCTGGTCAAATTAAAAAATAAATGAATGAGTAAATAAAATAAAATAAATAATTATAAAAAAAATCCAGCAATTGAATGCAATGTGCAAAGTTGGCATTAAACAGTCCCCTATGACTCCAGGTCTTCTCATTGCAGGGTGCCAGCCAAGGACTTCACTGGTGTGTTCTCTATCATACAGAAGGGTGCTGGTCTCCATGCATATACTGAATAGGCATCTATTAAATGCAATTGTGGTTACCACAGAGTGGCAGGGCAAGTCGTGGGGAGAGTGTTAACACAACCTCTTTCCCCTCAATACAGGATGAATCGGAACCCCAATGAGTTAGAGCTCACTCCTCTTCAATAGCCAGATTATACCCTCTTTTCCAGCAAATGAAGAAATGGAATAAAGATTGTTGGCTAATAACAAGAACTGGATATGCTGGAGATGTTTATAATAAATGCAAATAAATATAATATGTTTAGTAAGTATTTTTTTTGGGGGGGGAGGTTTTTGCTATAGGGCGTGTGCGCTTGCCAGGAAGACAGAGAGAGACAGAGAGACAGAAAGTGAGAAACCACCACCCAGGGGAATGGCCATGCTGCAATCCCTTCTCCATTCTCCTCTCGGGATCTTGGGCACACACGCACATGTGTCTGGCATGAGTTTAAGCTACCAGGTCCAGGACTCGAACCACAGTCAACTACATGGGAGTCCAGCAATATAGCCATTACGCTAACTGCTGGTCCACCGACAGCACGATTTTTGAAATGGGAAACAGCCTAAATGTGGGGCAGTTGAGCAAATGATACCGAGCAATACGATATTTGACTGCATGACTGTTTAAATCACAAATACATGAACTAGATTAATACACTTTAAAAACTTTATGTAAGTAAGTATGCTAAATGAAATTATGTCAAAAAAAATGAATTATGAGCTAACTTGAGTAAGGGAGCCAGGTCCCACATGGCCTCATGAGTAAGGGAGCCAGGTCCCACATGGCCAAACACAGTTCTAATCCTGGCCCCAGCAGCTTAAAAAAATGAATGAATTATGAGCTAACTCTGTAGCCTCATGAGTAAGGGAGCCAGGTCCCACATGGCCAAACACAGTTCTAATCCTGGCCCCAGCAGCTTAAAAACAAGTGAAACACATGTGTCTGTACGAAAATCCTGACAAGATAGAAAAATGAAGATAAGATTGTGGTATGGCCATGCACCACTGGACACTGGAGAGTGCTTTCTCCTTCTTCTTTTCTGTCTACCTCTGGTGAACCTGTGAACCTTCTAGCAATTAAAAAAATAATAAAATAAAAAAATGAAGAGAACTAATGACAATAATGTAAGTAATCCATAATCACTGACCATACCTACAACTTCTAATTCTGAAATATAATGCTCTAAGTATAAACATTCAAAGTTTTCAAAATACCTAAAATATCTTAAATGTCCTAGCCCATCCTAGGATTTATCCATATATAATAGGCTTGCCTTTGCATTAATAATTGTTTTTTCTAGATTACAACATAGTGCTTTAAATATAAAAGAAGACGTTGTGCTTCTAAAGATAGCCAACAGTGGATTGTTGATTTTACTATTTATTAAAATTGCTATAAATGAAGTTTTTGTTTTTCTGGAATTTGTTTCCCATGAACACAATGAAGAAAAAATAGCACATGCCATGTTCTGACTAAAACTGTTCGATCCCTGGGATGAGTTGTACTTTAAGATAATGAGTAAATAACCTATTGCATTAAAAACCTTTAATATTATATCTTAGAAATCAATATTTAAAAAATTGGATGTGTCTTCTTTACACATCAGTTTATTAAATATTTATGAAACTATTAGATTAATAGAAAGATACCAAGTTCCCAGATATTAGATAATAATTCCAGTGGGTCATGGGAATTGAGTCTCCTCATTTTTTTTTTTTTGAGAAGTTTTTGCTATAAGGGTGCGTGCGCTCATTAGACAGACAGAGAGAGACAGAGAGACAGAAAGCGAGAAATCATCCCCCAGGGGGGATGACCACGCCACAATCCCTTCTCCTCCATTCTCGTCTCGGGATCTTGGGCATGCACGCACACGCGCCTGGCGTGAGTTTAAGCCACCAGGTCTGGGACGCGAACCACGGTCGACTACGTGGGAGTCCAGCGACATAGCCATTACGCTAACTGCTGGTTCCCGAGTCTCCTCTTGATTCTGCCTAAACTGATTTAAAATTAAAAGACAATTTCCACCTCAGTTCTATAAAGATAGCTTCGTAATGGAATCTATTTTTTTACAATACAGTAAAAAATAACAATTATGTCCCAGGCAGCTGATATTGATATCCATCAGTGCTTATTTAGTGACTCTCTTAAGAATAAAATTAATTTTGTACTCTAATAAATATTTTGTGTACTTCCTATGTATTACATCATAAACCAAATAAAAGAATGTTTCATAGCAGATGGATACAAGCCCAACGAGGAAGACTAATGGGAAAGATCCTGGTGATGTTTGCTTAATTGCACAGGTCAATCCAATCCAAGATTTTGTTGAAATCATTATTTTATAAGAAAGTGTACTCACAAATTAAAGCCAACACTTTTGAAAAGTAAAACTCGCAAAGTCTTAGGATGGTAGTTATAGATCTGTAATCAAATACATAGATTTTCAAGACATAAAAAAGGTAGATTAAATCCGAATCCCAATATATAGAAAAAATAATATATGGTCATTTTATAAACCACATATCATACATATTTCATACACATAGTATTTATTTACACATATGAATCAAGAATTTAAAAAACTAAAACTGTGCAATTCTCTACTGTCATATATAAAATAGTCATTGAAGCAATCCTACATTTAAAGTTTTGTTGCTGTTGTTGTTAAAGTAGTTTACTATGCAACCATGGTCTTACTAGCAATAGTTAGCCAAAGAAGTCATAATTCCCAAATTATAGACTTCCTTATAATAACTGTCAAGTGCCCATTCATGAATTTGCATTAAATCCCGGAAAAGCCACAATTATGTGATATGTTGTTACATGTCCTAGAAAGGTCCTAATTCCACCCAGCCGTATCCCGTTATCTTTCCAATATGGACACAGTCCTTTAACCACTTAACCTGACTGCAATCGCTCCTAATGGATTATCTCACCAAGTTGTTCCTTTTGTCTCTGACCTGTGACACCATCCATCTTTCAAATCTTGTGCTGAAAACGACTACACTAGAGTTTTTCCCCAAGTAGGAGACAGACAGGAAGCCAGCCCGCCTCAGGTCATACTCTCTACACAAATCATACCACTGAGTCACGTGAAGATTCCCTTTTCGATTTTTTCTTCTTCATTTTCTAAGTAAGCATTTACTTTCATAGGTATTTCCAGTGTGTGGCAATGCATGTGATCATTGATGTTAGCGGTAAAATGTTTCTTGTAAAAATACACTGATTTAAGTACATAGAAAAAGAAGTAACTTACAGAAAAATAGCAACTCAGTAATAATAAAGCAGAGCTATGGCACTGGCAAAAGTAAACGCGGCAGTGAATTGCTCGGGTGTGGAAATCTCTGATGCTCTGCTGGTGACATTTCCAAATATGACTTCCAAAGCTAGAGAAGTGAACTATGCAATCACAAATCACGCTAAAATTCTTGCAGCAGACGCTAACCGGCTAAAAACAAAGTATCGTTTACATCAACAAAAATAATATTTCCGCAAGCACTCTCATGCTTCTGGAGATTATAGTAAAAATGTAAAGCAAGATAATCTTGAGTAAATCATCATTTTAACATTGTTTAGAGAAAAAAGGAACTTGAAGTCTCAACGTAAATATTTTCGTTCATGGGATAATATTAAAACAAATTTGAAGAGGAAAAATGGCATAACCTACTGAACCCCAAATATTAATTTATACCTTTCTATGAAAATAAATATACCAACTAAAATAACAACAAAACCCTGATAAATGTCTAGGGAAAAATGACTAGCATATATTTGAAAAGTATTTGAAGTACTTTTCAAATTTATGTATGTGGGATACAACTTGCCTTTTAAGCACAAATGTATGCATGGTCTTCAAAAAGTTAGTGGAAAATGTATATTCTGCAAAAAACTATGTATAGGTTTCAAAGCCGTTTTGCATCAAAATAAACTTATACTTTAATTCCAATTTCCAAGTTTTAAAGTTCTCTCAGTCATTTCTGGCTCCAAAGCACTGGGCCTTACCAAAGGTTGCTGGGGCTGCATTGCTTGAAGACCAAGGGTCTGACTCTGGGGCTGTGAGGATGGCTGGGGCTGTGGGGGCTGTTGGGTTTGAGGGGCTTGCTGGGGCTGCTGCATCTGAAGAGAAAGAAAAAGGATTTTTACTCTCAAAAGGAAGGGGTTAATGTCATCCCACATCTTCGCTCACATGCCTTTTATCTCATTACTCTGTTGTAGTGAAAATATATGTCTCTCCCATCTTTACCTTGACGAACTTTGTTCATTCCTCAAGGGCAAGACCTAAATCTGCTCCTCCATGGAGCCTTCTTGGACCACACAATCCCAAGGTTTTTCTTTCTTCTCTCTCTTTCTCTCTCTCTTTTTAAGAGATATTTTTGCTATAAGGTGTGGGTGCTCACTGGAGAGAAATAGGCAGAAAGCGAGAAATCATCCCACAGAGGGCATGGCCACACTGCAATCCCTTCTCCTCCATTCTCCTCTCAGGATTTTGGGTATGCACGGACACATGGCCAGCATGAATTTTCGGCCGTTGACTCTGGGACTGAAACCGACCACAGTCAAATACAGGAGAGTCCAGCTACATAACCATTCCACCATCTGCTGGTTCCAAGGTTCTCTTTCTTCAGGAGTCATTGTTTACTATTTACACCCTTCAAGTCTACCTGAGGACATACTTTGTGTTTACTCTTTTAACTCCTTTCTTATTTACTCTTCCACACACTTCAGGCTGTCTAATAATACCAGGCTAAACAAACACTGTTCACTAGTCACCTTTTTATTGACTATGACATCCAGATAAACTCTTTTAGTTTAGTTTAGTTTTTTTTTTTTTTGTTTGTTTGTTTATTTATTTATTTATTTTTCAAAGACATAGACTAGCTCCTGTCGGAAGTTCTGGCTAAACGAGCAGCATAAAATAAAAAAAATCATGGAGTGACAAAGTCAGCTCCAATACAAAGCTCTTAGAAAACACTTCCAAGTCACAGAAGAAACATAGAGTAGACGTACACTTGGCGGGACACAGAGAAGAGGAAAATGCTGATAAATGCTCCATCTCAACGACTTTGAAAGTTTTCCTACTCAAACGCTTCATCCATCGAATGACAGCCCAGACTTTTTTTTCACCTTTTGCATTTTCCCAGTGTGGTTTGCTCACAGTTCCCCAAACTGTCTTGTCTTTTAGAGCAGGGCAATAAATAGCAGTTGCTGGGAGGCATTTCTCACTAAGTGGCAGGGCTCACAGCTGCGGAATCCTAGCAGAGGTCTGCGCAGACTCAACTTCCAACATGAACCATGCTAGTTGGGCCAGAATCACAGTGGCCTCAGCCTGAGGCTGACTTGTCGTTTGGCTCTCTAGGGATTTTCCCAGGAAAAATTAACCTGATTTCATAATTACTAACTTTTCCTTTATGGAGGTGGTTATTGACTTTAAAAAGAAAGCACCATCCTGATACTGAAGCAAATAACTTCTCTTTATATCCAGGGAATGTGTGGGTGATGAAAATATTAATAGGACATATTATGCTACCAAGATAAAGAAAACATTGTATGCAGTCAGGAAAGGTGTTCTGTATTTCCAGCCTTAGAAAACACCGCCACGAGAATGGAAGTGGTAAGTAAGCAAATTATGTGGTAATTTTCCTCAATGGTTGGGAAATGAGAAATTAAAAACCAGAGATAAGTATAAATATCAATTCTGAAAACTCTGAAACTTATCCTCAGAACTTGGAGAAACATTACTATGATTTTTAAAAATACTAATAGTCATATTATGGGTACTATTAATAGCAAAATTACCAAACTCATGCTTGACTTCAATTTGTTTCTTTCACCCTTGCCTAATATTTAAGGGGTAGGTACTATAATTGTTCCCATTTTACTGATGACAAAAGAGCTTTTTCCACCTTGGAGACAACATCTATCTATACAATGAGTAGGACTGGCTAGTTAGCCTACATTGCACCAAATCAATGTGGAGATAAAGACATGATCAATTGGTAATGTACAATATTTTTACATTTTAATGGATCAAAAATAAGAATGCAAATAATGACATCTTACAGCCAATGGCAGCTTGTAATTGTGAAGTCTAGTTTCACAGTTTGTATTGAAAATGTTAGTTTATACACCCATCACCTGGGAGCATTAGAAACCAGAATTTTGGGACCAGCAGTTAGTGTAATGGCTATGTCGCTGAACTCCCATGTAGTCGGCAGTGGTTCGAGTCCTGGACCTGGTGGCTTAAACTCACGCTGGGCACGTGTGCGTATGTGCCCACGATCCTGAGAGGAGAATGGAAGAGAAGGGAATGTGGCGTGGCCATCCCCCCTGGGGGTGATTTCTCACTTTCTATCTCTCTGTCTCTCTCTGTGTTTTTCTGGCAAGAGCATGCACCCTATAGCAAAAACCTCTCAAAAAAAAAAAAAAAAAAAAGAATTAAAAAAAAAGAAACAGAATTTTGTGATCACTCCAGAATGTACTTAAAGCTTATGGTTCAAATTCTCACAGGAGGTACTTTTTCGTCCCTCCACCCAGTGTCAAAGTTGAGACATGCAAACTCCTTCACTGCCCCTCTGTGCATGGCAGATTTATTTCTCATTGACCTTGCCCCCAGGAGTGTAGTCCTTGGATGGGCCAGCTGTACTGGACTTCCCATTTTGGTGCTGTTTTTCTTCTGTAATACGTAAAACGAGAGTTCATCTCAGGTTGGGCTGCTGATAAAATGGAAGCTCATCGTACAATCTCGGGAAATCTCCAGTCCAGTAACCGTGGACATGTGGTGAGTGCTGAGGACAAATGGCACAACCATAGCCCAACTTCTTTAAACAAGAAAGACTAAAGCAAGAATGTGTCAAAGTGAGAAGTTCTTTATTCAGGAGACTTAGATATTTATATGAACTAACTCCTCTGGATTATAACAGAGACAAGATGAAAAATCCCTTTGAAATATCCTACCTAGTTTCTTCCCGTTTCACAGCCTAATCAGACCAGAGGTGATACAGAATCTGTTAGGGATCACAGGGCTCTCTAGGAATGTGTTGAAAACTTGAACAGCTCAGTTTTCTGTTTGTTTGCGTCTGAGCACATGCATGAAATTCAGCATTGGAATTACATGGGCCCTAGTTAAGTGGTCAGACTGTATTGGGGCAGCTAAGGCTTACGTTATTAAAACAAAGGCGTTCACCAGTTCTCCCCAACCTTTGTGAAAGTGGAAGGATGCTCTGTAAATCATACTCTTACCAGGTCATGGGCAGAGGCACAGAGAAGGGAAAGCTGTTGCCGTGTTGGAATTACATCGCATCAGTTTAATTCTGGATGTGCAACACACAGGTCTCCCTGGAATTTGGCAATTAAAGGCTGAAGTGTCTCACTGGCTGTGACTGCTGCATATCTGCACTGTCCGGAGGGAGACAGCACTGCCCTCAGCACCCAGCCCCATACCTGGAGGAGTCTCTGCTGCTGTCGAACTTGCGGCTGTCTGGGCCTCATGGGGTCCTGAGGCAGGGGCACCGAGGGAAGGTTAGGGTGCGCGGACGCCAGCACGGCATCGATTCCTCCGCTCACCAGAGGACTCTGCTGGAGAGCCTGATGGTTCAGTCTGGCAAAGAACAAAGCAACTTGTTTCCAGGCCCACATAGACTGCCAATTTTTAAATCAGTGTCACCAGTGAATCTATTATAAAAGAAATTATCAGTGCTCAATAATTACCTCTATAATTCCAACAGCATAAAGACCAGCAGTTACAATAATAGCAAGTGCTACCTAAGGTAAAATGTAATCATGCATAAATGACCTTTTAATCTGTTTTTTTTAAACTGCTGGAGGGCATGTGCAATGTCTAGAGAAAAGCAGACAGAGGCAGAAAGCAGCACTCCCCCACCATGGGATGCGGTCATATCACAATTCTTTCTTCGTTAATTCTCCAACCTGCTGGAATTTTGAGCTCACGCGCACACGCACACGCATACACGCACACACACATACACATGCTCAGCATTTCTTTCAAGCCACTGGAGGCAAGATTCAAACCATGGTCAGATCTATGGCATATGGCTATACGGCTGCCTTCAAGTTGAATTACTTCTTAAAGTTGTTAATATTAAGTGACTTTAATTGAACATTTACATTGGAACAGGTCCTATGCCAAAGGTCTGAAATGTGTTCTCATTTATTACCCACAATCATTCTTTGCTGTCATCGGTTTTGTTATCCCCACTTTAAAAGAGAGAAAGCAGAACTGTAAGGTGACCGTCAGAAAGACAAGGAGAGACAGAGAGACGGAAAGGGAGAAATGACCCCCCCTCCCCAGGGAATGGCCACACCACAATCACTTCTCCGTTCTCCTCTTCAGATCTTGGGCACGAACTCACACGTGCCTGGCATGAGTTTCAATTCAGTTCCCAGGTATGGGACTTGAATTGCATGAGTCTAGCACCTTAACCACTACGCCACCTGCTTGTCCTCCAAAAAACCCTTAGTAAAAGCAGAGAGAGAGAAAAAAAATAGGACACTAGAGATAACACATTGGCATCATCTAAAAGTATCACAACTATACTATGAAAGATGTGAGTCAAATGATCAGACTCTGGAGTGAAATAAACAAGATATAGCATTCTTTACTTTAAACCTCTATCTGGATGCCACTAAAAGTTAGATAATAGTATACAAATTATATGTAAATATCCAAACTTATAAAAACAATTCTAAAGTGCCACACACTAGAAAGAGCATAACAAACCCAAGCACGTATTTATCATTCCAATCATTATTTATATTTTTTTAAAGAATCATTTATTTAATTCCATTTGTTGTTATTATTATTTTTTTAATTTAACCAGAGAGAGTGTGAAAGGGAAAGCGAGATAGCAAGCTGCCAAGTCCAGGACTCGAACCGCAGTGGGCCATTTGGGAATCCAGTGCCTTTAACCACCACGCTACGCTGGCCCCTGCAATCATTCATTATTTCTACACATCTTACCTCTGGGAGCCAGTCAAGGGCTGCAGGTACGGCGAGGCCTGCTGTTGCACGTAGCCACTGGGCTGCTGCTGAATCTGTCTGAGTCTTTCCATGAGCGCGGGGTTGGAGTGTGCAGCCGGGTAGGCTCTGGAGCTGTAGCTGGGAGACAGGACCACGCCACCAGCCTGCTGCTGCGGTGCCTGCTGCAGAGGCATCTGTGTTCCATACATCGTATAGCCCTGGGGCATGGTCTGCAGGCAGGCACAGGGGAGAAGTCAATCGCCTCAATTTAGCAGCTCGCTTCCCTCTCACTAAAATACACGGGCAGGAACAAGCCCGTCAGCACCTCACTGAAATTCGCTGTTTTCAAAGACTCTCATGACTTAAAATACAGAAGATAAGGAGAGCTAGCCAGAAAGCTATAGAATGAACTGGATATATGACTTAAAAGAAATTTGAGAGGTTTTTTTTTTTTAATGAATCCTCATTTAATTAAACTGGCTTAAATTTTTAAGATCAGCTGCTTATACTGAGGGAAGGAAAGGCATGTGTCTATTACAGAAGTAATCAGGCCAGCACCTATATCTTCACGATATTCAACAGATCCCAAGCATCATATATATGTCATTTCCATTCATCAAAAATGCTACCCATGCTCCTTATACATTAAAATAAAAATGGACTACACTTTCCTATATGTGATTTTATCTTTTGTAGGTCTGATTAATGTGCCCATAGTAACTAATCAGTTATCAAAAGCCATAACAAATCAAACTTACTAATACCTTAACCAGGCAGGGTATAATTGGTGACTGTTCAATACCTTCTACTCCTGGTTGGACCATAAACCCATTTGAACACTTTACTTATAATCTGAACACTTAATTTTCCTATTTGATGTTAATAAATGAATAACTATTCCTCTAAATCTTGATACTTTCTGTAAAATAAAAACCTGAGCTTCTATCGGATCATTAGATACAATTTATAGAAATGAATGCTGATAAAAATAGAACACTGCTCTTCAACTCTTCACAGCACCACATTTCCGAGTAGTTTCATGCCTCTGATTTAGAAGACAGGTAATATATAATAAAGTTTCAGCAGGTGGCCTGAATGGATCCAAAGCAGAAAGACTCAATGCCTGAATAGAGGCTTTTTCTTTCAGCTGTGGACGCAGAATGAACTGCCAGCCCTGAAGAGCAGCCCAACTACCTTGGGATCCACGTTTTACGAATTTGGTAAGCATACAGAGATGCAGAAATAACAAATTAGAAAAAAAGAAAAAACAAAAAGCTCAAGGCGCACATTACAATAAATAAGGCCAATGTATAATTTGTTGAGCATCTACTGTGTATTTGTGAAATCCAGTTTCACCGGTTGTCTTAAATCTTTACAGCTTTTATTTCTATTTTACGGAGAAGAAAACCAAAGCTTAATGTGGCTTGCACAGTGTCACTCAGCTAGGAAGTTGCCAGGAACTGTGCTGAGATCTAACGATCTTCTTACTCTACCAAGACTCCTCATCGAAGAAATCTTTGAATATGACAATCAAAAATGATATCATTAAACATTATAGCATAAAATAAGTAACTCTGAGATTGTGAAGTATTTACATATCTATCATCATCATTAATACAGAAGTTTAAATGTATGTCTGTTTTTAATCCAGCAATTTCTTTTATGCTCCTTAAACTATCCTGAGACTTGTTCGATATCGCTGGTAATATATTTTTTAATGGTCAATTATGTTCTACAAGTACAAGTAACTGAGTTCCAGGCCCTATGGCAAGCTGATACCCTGTGTGCTTGGTTTCACACTTCAGTAAGGAACACGGACACCCAGCAGCACTTATGAAGCAAACGTGGGTACCTGTGCTTGCTGCAGCCCTGGGTACTGGGGGAGCTGAGGGGAGGGACGAGCTTGTGCGGCAAAGAGAGCAGCCTGGTCTCCTGGCTGGCCCTGGAAAACAAAGCCGAGGCGAGTTCCTGATCATAACAGCAAGGACTTGGGTTACACTGGTCCATAATCCCCATTGCCCACAACAAATCTCATTATGTGAATGCAGAACTCAAAGGTTTTCAAACTTCACTCAGTACTGTTTCCCATTAATTTCTTCTTATCTGTGCATGGAGACTATTCAGTTGTTCTTCTTAGAAGACTACAGATATATCCAACAATACAACAGACATAAATCTAAGCCTAAGGAATCAAAGGTCTGTTCAGTTGAGGGGCTCTTAGATGGCTTTTTGGTACATGCCGGAGTACAGATGCCCGGCGAGAGGGAGAGGCAGGAGTCTCTGAGGCCTATGTGTCACGCAGTACCCATAGAAGGGACAGAACATCTAGGACCTACAAAAGGCATAAAAATATTTCATGATTATTTGGGGGCCAGCACGTAGCATGATGGTTAAGGCATTGGATTCCACATGACCAACTGTGCAGTTGGAGTCCTAGATCATTAACTTGAGAAACATGCCAGGTGCGTGTGCGTGCATGCTCAAACTCTCAAGAGGGGAGTGGAGGAGAAGGGGCTGTGGCACAGCCATCTCGCCTAAGGAGTTTTTTCTCCCTTTCCGTCCCTCTGTCTCTATGTCCTGCAAGTGCACACACAATATAGCAAAGTTTAAAAGAAAAAATGCATGGCTTTTTAATGAAGTGTCTTCCCAGTGACCTAAAAATCACCTACTTAGCTACGTATTCGAGGGAAAAATTTGGTACCTCCTATGACTTTAATGATCAATCAGAATAAAATCAAGAAAAATTTATAACTTAATTAAAAATACGGCCCTAACAACTATAATGCAAAATAAATCCAATGCACATCTGTTCACCAGTCTTAATTTAAATTATGCTTTTTGGCCTTAGGAAAATAAATATATTCATAAGAGCAGCTGTATGTGCATTCTTATGTCATGATGGCAGAAGTTATTTCATAGAAGCTTGCAGTAATCGTCACAGAAAAAGGCCTGGCTTCTTATCACCCCTGGGTATTTCCATAATTTACCAATGATAAAGAATGAGGTTTATTGTAGGACTATTTCACTGTTGTTTTATAATGGATGTCCTTGCTTTTAAAAGTACTAAATTATAGTTATATAAAAACATTTTCATGTGCTTAGAAAGTAGTGTAAATATTTCTAACAGAGATAAGGAAACATTTAGCTTAAGAGCAAGAAACTGACAACTATTAAAAATCTACTAAATGCTGAGAGACGGGGCTTCTTGTTCTTACTCATTTTGTCACAAGAACTCTAGTGGGGGGACTAGCAGTTAGCATAATGGCTATGTGGCTGAACTCCCATGTAGTCGACTACGGTTCAAGGCCTGGACCTGGTTGCTTAAACTCATGCTGGGAGCGGGTGTGTGTGTGTTCAAGATCCCAAGAGGAGAATGGAGGAGAAGGGATTGCGGCATGGCCATACTCCCTGGGGAGTGATTTCTCGCTTTCTGTTTCTCTGTCACTCTGGTGAGCGCACGCGCCCTATAGCAAAAACCTCTCTTAAGAAAAAAAAAAGAACTCTAGTGGGAAGTTTTATCCCCATGTTCTTCAGACGGGCAAAGCCAGTGTCAAGGACTTGTGCACCTTGGCAAGCTCACCCTCTAGACCTGGCAGAGCCATGACCTAAACTCCAGTGGAGCTGACTCCAAAGTCCAGGGCTCTTTTTTTTAGCTCCATAAGTCATATTAAGGGTAAAAATATTTAAGTACACACTTGATGCCTATTCTTTAAGGATACATAGCCTCTTAAAATTATCCCAGTTAAAAAAATAATAAAGGAGGATCTCTATTGTATTAATAAGATTGTTAATCAAGTCTATGCAAGGGATAGTTAAGTCTCCCTTCTCTGATCTCCACATAAATTCACTGGGGGCCAGGGCCAACCATGGAAAGGTAGTTAAGGCACATGGATCCCAAATGTGGTTCAACTCCTGGAACTGACAGCTTGTGTGTCCAAAATCCTGAGAGGATAATGGAGGAGACGGGACCATGGCATGGCCATACATCCCTAAGGGGTGCTTTCTTTCCTACTTTCTCTCTCTCTCTCTTTCTCTCTGTCTGGTGAGCACACATGCTCTATAGCAAAATAAAAAAAAAAATCTCTTAGGGCCATTTTTGATACTCCAGCCTATCCACTCATATATGACTAGAACACAAAATTCAAGAGTACCTACTGTGCTATCTATATGTAACAAAACTAACAAGAATCTAACTTTACAGATTAGGACACTGTGCAGGTACTCTCAGCCTTTTCTTCATTAATCTGTTAAATACAACTATATCTCTGCTTGTTTGGGTCTAAGAAAAATAGCCCAAATGAACCTCTTTAAGAGCCCATTCTATGACAGTCACCACTGGGAGCCAAAAACTGTACTCTGAACTATTTGAGTAGTTCTGATCCTCTAAACACTATGCCAGGAATCACTAAATGAACTTGACCTTCAAATACCACTCCCTGAATCAGTACTCCTTGACACTAGCCTGTGCAAGATCCCTGAGACACATTGCTGTGCTTCTTTGTGAGGACAAATATGTGCATGTTACTGTTTGTACAGAAGAAAAGAATCAACTATTCATTCGTGATTCAGAATCTCGGGATTGACGGTAGTATGTAATACTCATGCCTTATTTCGGCTCTGAGAAAAACAGGATGTGATCTGCACATGATGACTGCATAAAGATGCATATGATGGGCTTTTCTCTTTTTCTTTTGTCATTTATGACAGAGTGCATGTGCTCACGAGAAAGAGACAGGCAGAGAGAGCAAGAGTGAGAGGTAGGGAGCAGCCCCCATGGGGCGTGGTTATGCTGCAATGCCTTCTCCATTTCTCTGTCCTCGTGGGAGTTAGGACACACATGTGCACATGCTCAACTTGTAAAATAGGTCTTTTCTAGCCTTTGAATATTAAAGAATCGTATGAAACACATTCTGACTTATATGAGGGGAAGGACTAGAATCCTAATAAGGGTTAGTGGGCAACACTTGGTTAACTTAATTATTTTGAAAGACAGGGTCTTATTATGTCACAATCCTCCTGCCTCAGCCCCCCAAGTAGCTGGGACTTCAGATATAAACCACTCTGCCCAGCTTTTAGAGTGGGCTGGCTTTTGGGGTGGGCCAGGGTTCAAAAGGCCTCCCATGTGGCCTTGGCCTGCAGAGCAGCGGGGTCTGCCAGTGTGTGCTACCGCAGCCAAGCCTGCAACTCTCTTATTGGCAATGTTAGTAGAACTCATGGCGATTTAAGCTAGTATATACTCAAAAATATTCGACATAAAAACAAAATCACAAAACTACCATGAGTAGAAGGTACTATAACTTTAAAAGAAGCAGGGGGAAAGGGATAACAAAATTAAATACACTTGTTGATACTCTAAAATGTCTGTCAATCATTTATGTCTAAAGGTGAACTATTTATAGGTGAACATATCATATTCCCTCCCCACTACCAGTTTTTCCCAACATACTACTTAAGTATACTAGGAAATAATTCACATATGCAACGTTCTCCCTGAAAATAATTATAGACACTTCAAGATGGCTAGCACATCCCAAGTTCTCTGTGTGTGGAGTTATCACCACATGTTGTCCTGAAAAGAATATACTCTAGTCTTTTCCTGTCCAACTGAAACAGATCCCTACATCCCCGACCCCCAAATTATGCCAAGAACATACTAGTTCAATTGGTAAAATTAGTCAATTTGTTGAGGAAAGAATAAGAATATTTCTTTAGTGAATGAAAAAAATTTACAAATGATGAGAGCGAGCAAATGGCATAGTGGTTATGTTGCTGGACTCCCACATGGCTGAATGTGGTTCAAGTCCCAGATCCGGTGGCTTGAAAGTCACACTGGGTGCATGTGTGTGCATGCTCAAGATCCTGAGAGGAGAATGGAGGAAAAAGGACTGTGGCATGGCCATCCCTCTTAGGGGGTGTTTTCTCACTTTCCCTGTCTGCCTGTCTCTTTCTCTCGGGTGAGCACACACACCCTAAGGCAATAATCTTAAAAGAGAGAGAGAGAGATTTATAAATGCTAAACAAGGACTATAACTGTAATGGGAGAATAAGTGATAACACTAAAGACAGTATTAATACAGGTTGTTAATATTGGTGGCATGATTTGGCTGCATTAAGCCCCAAATAAACTATATCATGTGTTACCCAAACTGGGATAGGCCAGGACATCTGGCAAATCAAGATAGATGGTCATTTCTCTGATTTTAGGAAAACTGTCTACATTTCCTTTTCTAATTAGTCCCTAGCACAAAATAAATACTCAGTAAATGTATGTTAAAATGTACTCAGATTTAGTTTACCTGTTAAACAAGAAATCTGTGGTAAATTGAGATTTGTATTTCTGCATGAAATACTAAGCACTTACTGATTTCCTCACAGTTTTTGGCTTTTTTTTTTCTTTGAAAACTCAAATTTAATGTAATGTTTGGCCTCTATCATTCTAATGATTTCTGCTTTCTGCTCGCATGAATATCTGGAAAATAACTCAACATTTCTCTCTTTATTCTGCTTCATTGAAATCATCAGAGGCAACATTAATTTCATATTTAATGCGTGCTAAGGACATTCAGAAAGCTGAGTTTTGCTGGAATAGCTGGATCCAGCCAAGTGTCATGTGACACATCACCAGAAGAGAATGTGACACATTTGTACCCTTGCTTGACCTCTGCAGCTCAGATGACTAACTTGTATGTGCTGAGGTTAGGGCTCTACAGTGAATTAGGACATCCTAATTATACAAGCCCATCTCTAAGTCGCTACCCATGGTAAGTTAGTAAATTCCTACACTGTCTCTTCATTTTTACACACTTTTCTTTGGCCTCTCCTATATCAACAAAATGCCGGTCCATTATATTTTCTGAATTTCTCCTTTTTCAATCTTTCTGACAAAGCTGTGCTGTTCAACGCTGGTTCACCTTCCTAGCCTTCAGAAGAATAATGCTCTTCTTTACTGCTGTATTTTTAATTAGACGTATCTGAGGTCAAGGAGGTACTGACTCAAAGGTCTCTGGCATAATTTGCCATTGCTGTATCTCCTAATTTCAAATATTTGGTAAATAATCCTCAAGCATAATTCTCATACTTCTGGACCTTGTTCTTCCCATTAGCAACCACTCCCTCAGTCAACTGAATGAACATGAAGATCTCTTTTTTGTAGGGGAACTTGTTAGAGCTCCACTCAGCAGAGTGTGAACATCAGCTGTAGCATCATTTCAGCACCAGAAGTGTCCTGGCCACTTCGTTTATGAGTAATGATTGTTTTCTAATCTTATTTAGTAACTTTTAAATAGCATTTACGGGTGGAAAAGAGAAAGGAACGTCGTATCTGGAAAGCTACTGTCAGATTATTTTTTTCATTCTGTTTCTGAATATTCTGATTTATGAAAAATAATCGTTTGAGTTGCCTAGAAGAAAGGGTTTTACTTACGCTTCCTAGTCTGGAAGTTACTGAGTAATAGTGCCCAAGGTTAAAAACACATGAGATGAACCGGAAGTTATGGTCCTTATCATATTAGCCTATTTTCATTGTAAATAACAGATACTATGAAAACATCTTTGTAAGAGGTTCTTTAAACAGTTATACCTGATACTTTTATAAAGTTTATTCTTCAAATATAACTTCGTCGGGAATCAACTGAAGTAATACTAGCTCCTAGAACATCCTAATTAATTCTAAAATATATATAGCTCACACAATAATGAACCTTTATGATATATTCTATTACCATGTCCAAGATGATGAACTGATTGAGTGCATATTCATTAAATGTCCATTAGTGTTAAAGAAAGAAAAACAAGAATAATAAAATAACAGCAAAGTATACACTTCCAGTAATTTGAATGAGTACAGAAATCATATACACTTTAACAACTTTAAAATTAGTTTATCAAGAACAATATAGTCATCCTTCAGTATCCATGGCTGGTCCCAATGGATAAGCAAAATCCATGGATGCTCAAGTCCCTTACATAAAATGGTGCAGTATGTGCATATAACCTATACACATCCTCTGGCATACTTTAAATTATCTCTAGATTACTTATAACTTAGTATCAATATAAGTGGAAATAAGAAATATAAAGATATTCTTCCTCAGTATCTCTCTTTTAGGGAGAAACCTCTTTCCTCATTTCATAAAGATGAGTAAGGCCTGGCTGCATCCAGGGTTGGGTGAATCCATAGATGGAGAACCCAAGGATAAGAAGGGCTGACTGTATTTAAAAAAAAAAAAAAAAAGATGATGCAAATTGTTTCTGTCTGAATTACATTATCATCTGAACAATAAACACCCTACAGCAAACACAAGCTGTCTCCAAAATATTTTACATTTGATTTAGTTCAAGTTTTTAATTAAATAAAATCCTCACCTGTATACCATAAAAAAGTATCAAGAAAAACTGAGTATTTTCAGAAAAGGTTCAAAGTTTCCTTTGCTGAATAACTAATAGAGAAATTCTCATGTACCAAGTATTTAATAAGTTAATTATTTTCAAAGTTTACATATGTAATTAAGAATACTTTCACCAATGTATAGATGTTACCCATGAAATTGGCAGTGAAACAAGTTGACTTACATTCATGTCTGAGATGTGTGCTCTTTTTTATTCTAATGCTTCTTGGATTTATGTTGTGGGTTGGCTACCTGATACAGAAACCTATAAGTAATTTAATGCAAAACATGCATTCTTAGCTAGCCCAGGCAAAGCAGTAGAGGTGAGGTCTTAACGACATGCATGCACAAGACCTATGCTCAAAATAACATCCTCTCCGTACCGGAAAGAAAACAAAGATGATGTGTTCTAGTGAAAAATTGGGACTAGCCAGTGGGTGGGATGTGATGAGAAGGGAATGTTTCATAACCGCAGTTTCATTATCTTGCACTAGCCTACGAATCAGCATGCCATGCGTTCCTCTACTAATGATGTGAATTACTGCGGAGAAAAGCAAGAGCTCAGGAATAGATGGGTTCCAAACAGACCGAAATGAACTGGTCTATGCTCCCCAGCTCAGGCCATGAATGTCTTGGGTGGCTGTACCATACACAGAGATGATGGAAATCATGAGGCGATCACAAGGGAACGAGGGAAAACTTTCAGAAATCAATTCCATGAAATCAAACGTGGTAATGCATTTATGATGCTATGTTACAGTCCCAACATAAACCAAGTGGAGTAACAGTGAAATGAAGTCTACAATTATTACCATCTATAGAAGAAAAACTCGCTTCTCATTTTGATGTTCAGAGGGTAATGCTATAAAAGTTTACTTAAAAAAAAAAAAAGAAAAAAAAAAAAAAGACAGAAAGAGGAATGACAGCAGGGGTGTTACCATTATGTTGTCAAAGTCTTCCAGAAGGGAGACAGCAGAGTTACAGAAGTCCTACAGGAAGGGGACAGCAAGAAAACGGCAGACAATACAGATAAGAATTTTTTAGCCTAATGACGTGGGTAGTCAAAACACATATGAAATATTTCATTTTAAAACAACGTTTCAGAGAGTCAAGACTTGAGAACCCAAGCCCTGCAGACGTAGTATGAATTCATATGCCAGATAACCTCGTCACAGGCTGAGGCATTAATAAATGATATAGTAATAGTCATATAACAGAACAGCACAATCCAAAGGCTACATGGTGACATAAAAGAAAAATGGTAGATTTCAGACACAAACACTTGTTGCAACTAAAGGATGCTGGAACCCCAGTGTGGGCAATAGGATACCAGACTCCTTCCCAGCCTAAAGCCAGGGGGACAGCACAGGATGTCAGAGTCACATTGAACAGACAAGACATTAAGTGAACGAGTAGCAGGCAGGCGATACTGCTGGAGAACCTAGGGAGCTCCGTGGCCACTAAATGGAAAGAAAAACAGAGCATCAGGCTAACTACTCATTTGATGGACCAGAACAGAAAACATACTGTTATGACACACTACCAGGGAATCAGATTTAGAAAACAGCAACTGAATGCTGGTTAAAAAACAAAAACAAAAGCCATTTCTGGGGCCAGCAGGCGGCATGGTGATTAAGGCACTGGACTCCCACATGGCCGACTATGGTTCAAGTACCAGACCCAGCAGCTTGAAACTCACACCAGTTGTGTGGGTGCCTGAGATCCCGAGAGGAGAATGGAAGAGAAGGGACTGTGGGTGGTCATCCCACTAGGGGTTGATTTCTCCCTTTCTGTCTCTCTGTGTCTCTCTAGCGAGTGCATACCCCCTAAACAAAATCTTGCTCAAAAAAAAAAAAAATTTCTCAGGTAAAGGATCCCTTGTTGTAATCAGATTCGAAGGCATATACTGACCGAAATAGTAAAAATTTTCCTGAACTCCCTGAGTTCTAGAGGCAGAAATGAGCAGAAATGACTTTCAATACTAACAGAAAAAAGTATTTTACTCTACTAAGGATTAGAAAGCAAAAGAGGAATTTTCCAAGCAAATTATATTTACTCTCACCATTTCGGTGTAGGTAAATAATCCATTACATCTATACATTGCTTTTTAGATCCAGCAGCTGCCTTCATATTAGCATTTTATGTCCTCACCCTTCCACTCTGATCTTCTGCCCTCTCGTAAAAACCAAGCAGGGTACACTATCTTCGATCTCATTATATTTACCTAAGCATAATTTCAGCAAGTGAAATTAACACCTTCCTCATTATTCAAATAGAGAAAGAGTAAATATTAAGATAAGCAAAGCACCCACTTCCCTGGACACATTTCCCTGTTTCCCAGCAACAAAATGACAGGGTTCAAGACATATTTACTAGTTCAATGGTCGTCTTCTCCTAAATCCACTTTTGTAATTGAGATGTTTATAAATTATACTTTCTGCATTAGAGGCAATTATCGACACTCAAGATGTGCTTTAATAAGACGATCTTGCCTGCTTTTAATAAACATTACAATTTGAAATATGTTCAATTCCTATGTCAGGAATATTACAGAGTAGAAAACCAATAGCTAGTAAAGTTTTAACAGATGCTGAAACTGACAGGAAATCAGTAAAATGCAAATTAAAATGTCATATTACAATACCATTTTACCTGTTGTGTTTGGAAAAGACAATGATGGTTGAGGATGTGGAGAAAAGAAACCATTTGTTTTCTACTGAGGGGAATCACTACAAATTTAGAAATCAAAACAGCAATGTAACCTTCAGGTGCACAGCTTAAAACTCTCCATGTGCACAATGAAATGCACACAAATGCTTATTCTAGTATTGTTAACAGTCAGAAAAAAAAATGAAAATAACTTAAATGCCCATTAACAGGAAAATGGAAAAATTATTATTAATAATCATAATGGAAAGTATCCAACAGGGCAACAGAAAGAATAAAATCACGAGTAACCAAAGGATATAATTCAAAAATTTGTACAGAAAAAGGAAGTTGCAAAACAATAATATATGAGTGAGACCAATTAGACAAAGTTTCCAACCTGTAAAGTAACACTGTGCAGTGTTTATGTCAATGGGTACAAAATTACGTAGTAAAAGTACAAAAATACCTACAAGAAAGAGAAGTTCTAAATTCATGGTAGTGTTGACCACTTTGTAGGAATGGAGGGAAGTGAGAACAGATACCAAGAGCCTTATCCATATCTATAATACTCTACTTTTTTAATTATCGAGAGAAAACATGGCAGAACGTTATTATTTAATAAAGCTAGGTGCTAAGTACATTAGTGATTACCATGTTACTTTCTATTCTTGTCTATGCGTTGAAATAGACCATTAAAGAGAGTGTGGGGGGGAGGAAAAAAAGGTAAATAGACATTGCAAGGCGATACCATATCCCTAGGATAGGAGATCAATCACCAAACAGAGGGTGGATTGCTCAACTTAAATGGACCTCATCCATCCAAGAGGCACTTTCATAAAGTCTCAGATTCACTTTGGGCAAGAAGCCGACAGCTCTGGGAGGCCCTGTCTCCATCATCTTTCCTCTCTTAAATTACATAATTCCTCCATTTGGATACACAAATGACGGGGCCTGCTACATGGCTGATAACATAATCTTACAAGTTACTACTAGCTATAGCAGGGCACATCATTCCTGCCCTCTGTCAGGAGCTGCCTTCTTTGCTGTCATGAAAATCCCTATGAGTCATTATCTATAGCCTGTAACGAACTGCTTTTTCCCAAAATCTGTCTCAGTCAATATATGCAAATCATATATTTTCTCTATCTTTGGACTCTTAATTAGACTATCTGGCATTGATTATTAGGGAGAACCACAAAATTATTTTGTGCATTGAAAGGCAGAAATTAGGATAAAGCAACGCTAAAAATCAAGGCATTAGAAAGTTCTTTTCTTGGGTCAAAACTTAAGATTTCTTCTGAAAGCCCTTTCTTTAGATAATTGATAGGGTGAAGAAGGAAGTTCCCACTGACAGGGGGAAAAAAAAGAAAGAATGAGTATAAGAAAGGCATGACCAGAAAACAATTCCAGCAGCATTTTGCATTTTTATAACCGATATTCTATATAGTCTGGTAGTTCCAACAGACTATGTGGAAAATCAAAATCAGCACAATGGCACTTTTAACAATGAAATCGTGCTAAGCTCCTTCAAAGTTGGTATCACAGAATTTAGGCCGTAAAAATATACCACTCTGTAAGAAACTAAAATGACTGTTAGGAAGACTACACAATCAATACTGCTGTCATCAGTCTCTTCTACCAGTGGCCACTGGGCAAATGAAGACTAGATCAATCGTAGGGACAATTAATATAATTATGCAAATAAAACTTGACATGCTTTTAGTCTCCTTTATTGTGTAACCCGTTTTATTAAAAACAGAATCATTTTATGGGATAAGAATTTCTTTTGAAATCATAGAACTAATACTGATAAAACAATAAGTATGGCAACTAACTTTTTTTTTTTGAGCACTTACTATGAGCCAGCCACTGTTCTTAGGGCTGTCACGCGAATTAAATTATTAACTTCACAACGACCCTAGTGAGAAAGTATTGTATTATCTCTATTTTATAGATGAGCTCTAGGTCACAGAGAGGTAGCGGAGCCACTCTACGGAGTCCCAACTGAATAAGAGAACTGACTGAAAAGCCCGGAGATGGAGAGCAGTCCTGATTACTGTCCTGCATGAAGACTGTTAGCAAAGACTGAAAATGTCTGCCTTGCCAAAACATCTTTGAGCATTTCCACATGTCCTAAAGCTGCAGGAAAATATACTCAATTTTAACAATCATTACTTTCAAATATTGGACTAAAAATATTTTACTACATCCATGGTACTTAGCAGCCTGTTTCCTAGACAAAGAAATACTATCTTTTTTCTTTTCTTTTCTTTTTTTGGAGAGATTTTTACTATAGGGTGTGTGCGCTCGCCAGACAGACAGAGAGAGACAGAGAGACAGAAAGCGAGAAATCACCCCCCAGGGGGGATGGCCATGCCACAATCCCTTCTCCTCCATTCTCCTCTTGGGATCTTGGGCACGCACACACACGCGCCCAGCGTGAGTTTAAGCCACCGGGTCCGGGACGCGAACCGTGGTCAACTACGTGGGAGCCCAGCGACATAGCCATTATGCTAACTGCTGGTCACAAAGAAATACTATCTTAACACATTCCTGAGGAAGCATGAGTTGGTCCATACCAGAAACGCCACTGACTGGAGCTCGTATACAGCTCTATGGCGGAACTGCCCGGCGATCTCACGGTGGTGTTCAAGGTCACTGTGTACCCTCGAGGGCTAGATGGTTTCTACACATGTCAGCTTCTCTCTGCCAGATGGGAAGAGGCTCAGGGGACATATTCATAATTCAGGGATTTATGTCTCCCCTTCCTCACAGAGGCTTTCAAAACAACCTCAGCAGAGGTCACTGCAGGGTCAGTTTCTGGAAGTACACCACGGGACAGCTGAGAAATGACTGTGTGGATAAAAATCACATTGCTGAGGATTAAAGTTAGGAGGGAGCGCTACGCTTCTGAAAATAGCTGCCCAAATCCTGCACTCTTTCATTTGATACACATCTCATAGATTTTCACTCAGTGTTCAGGAGATAAAAAGAGGATATAAAATATTATAAAGCCCGATATCTGGCCTCATGAGAAAAGGGAGTGCAGCGGCTTATTGGACAATGGCCTTTGGAGCTGTCATAGCATAGCCAGGAGAAAGCAAGCAGGCTGAAGGGAATCTGCTGAGATTCCAACAGCAGCACTGAAGATTAAGATCAACAAAAAATCCTTCGACAGGCTCGTTACATGTAAGAAAATGGACTTTTGGAACCAGCAGTTAGCATAATGGCTATGTTGCTGAACTCGCATGTAGTCGACCGCAGGTTAAGTCCTGGACCCCGTGGCTTAAACCCATGCCGGGTGTGTGTGCGTGCGTGCCCAAAATCCCAAGAGGAGAAGGGATTGCGGCGTGGCCATCCGCCCGAGGGTGATTTCTCATGTTCTGTCTCTCTCCGTCTTTCTGGCAAGCGCACGCGCTCTATAGCAAAAACCTCTCCGAAAAAAAAAAATAAAAGGACTTTTGGAATAAAAATATGACCCAGTATAAAAATAAAAATAACATCTATTTACATTTCTTGACAATAAGCCAAAAACTGAAGGAAAATAAAGGTACATTACTAGTCCTTATGCAGCTAGAGAAATTCACATCACATCTGCTCACTTCACTTGAGAAAGCGTAGCTGCCTAAATCAGAATCAACGTTTCTCTGTGTCTTCTTAGCATGAAATCATCAGCACTTACTAGGAAAGCAATTAGGCAATTCCACATGGCATTATCTATTTTTTAAAAATTTATCAATATCAGTTATATTTCATGTAATTCTGCCTTTGCTCGAGAGTTTGATGAATTATCACAAGGAGAGTTTTTTCTTGCCACAACATTCGGTTAGATTCCAGGTATGTTCATAGCTCATGCATGATCTATTGAAAAGAGGAAGGCACTAACATTTCCTCAGAACCCATTAAGCGCAGGCATGCAGAAGACGCTGTACGCCAACTTCCTTTAATGTCTGCTGCACCCCATTACAGCATGCTGTGGACATCTCTCTCTCTTATAAGATGGTCACTTTCCTTAATTATCCAGCACGTGACAACTGGTGAGAGAGAAAAGGGTATGACTGCTTGTGACATCCCCACAGAGACTTCAAAGCAAGATTCACCCGCTGAAGACGATGGAAAGCTAGAAAAGGGGCAAGTATTGTATAATCATTGTTATAAAGTTGACTTTTTACAATTTAGAGCAGGCATTTCTGACCTAAAAATGTTAAAAAAATAATAATAATAATAGAGGGCAAGCTGTGGTGTGGTGGTTAAAGCAGCTGGATCCCACATGGCTGACCACACAGTTTGAGTCCTGGACCTGGTGACTTAAAAAATACATTGGACACATGTGCATGCACGCTCAAAATCCCAAAGGGGAGGAGAAATGAAGGAGAAGGGTTGCAGTGTGGCCACCCCCATGGGCTAGACGCTTTCTCTCTCACTATCTCCCTCTAGCAAGCACAGATGACCTCTAGCAAAACAAAATATTCAATATGACATAGTTGGCACAAAAATAAAGACTCAGTAATAAAAATACTATCAGTTAATTTCCATTATTAGGGACCAGCAGTTGGTGTAATGGCTATGGACTCCAATGTCACCGACCGTGGTTCAAGTCCTGGACCCAGTAGCTTCAACTTACTCTGGGCATGTGTGCATGCATGCCCAAGATCTCAAGAGGAGAATGGAGGAGAACGGACTGCAGCGTGGCCATCCCCCCCCCTCCTCCGGAGGGGCAATTTCTCCCTTTCTGTCTCTGTCTCTCTGTCTTTCTGGTGAACACATGCACTCTATAGCAAAAACCTCTAAAAAAAAATTCCATTATTATAAGCAGTACTACTTTTTCTCTTTTATCATTAGAGGGTGTGCACTTGCCACAGGAAGAAATGGAGATAGAAGGAGGGAAGGAGAGAGGGAGAAAAGCAAGCAAGCCCCTATACGGCGTGGTCACAGTGCAATCCTTTCTTCCATCTCGCCATCCTGTCGGGATTTGGGGTGCACACGCACAAGCGCTGGCCTGTTTTACAGGTCAGGGGCTGGAATTCAGACTGTGGACAGCATGTGGGATCCAGCTCCCAATGCACAGCACTTAACCTCTGTGCTTCATAGCCAGCTCTCAGCAATACAACTTCAAGAGGCATAAAAGAGTGGAATCTGGTATTTTTAAGTGGTTTGAGGAAAGGTGTGGGAGTACGAATGGTGTCATACTGGCACATTTTACGTCATAAGCCTGCCTGCCTTCTCCAAATACACAAGGATATCTTTAATTGTATGTAGATTATTCTACTAAATTCCTTTCTAAAATTTGGTTTCAGGTGAAATTATTTGTCATAACTTAAAACAGAAAGTAAACCTTTTCAGGACAAACATGTTTACCTACAAGTGACCCAATGGGCTTTTCCCCAAAGCCAGGAACCACTTAACAGGAATTCAAAGATGAATTTAGCAATATTTCGAAAGTGAGCTATAAATAAGAAAAATTATATTTTGCATTAACTAAACAGGTAGCTATTTTAAAAAGCAAATTTTATTGAGGTCCTATTACTTTAAAAGAGAATTTAATTCATTCTAGCAGGATGGTTTCTCAACTTTTAGTAAATTTTTTATTGATCTCAATAAAAATTTGAAATAAAGGCATAACTATTTTTGTTCAGTCCAAAGAAGAGCTATGTAAAATCTCAATGATGTTTCAAATGGCTCCAAATATGTTGCTTACTTAAAGTCAGTGACTGTCAGTATTTTAATCAAATTCTCATCATGTATGTGTAAGATGTAGCTTAGGCTTATCTTACTTGACACCTCAGTAACATTCATGTAGAGTTCAACTAGTTTCTTCTCTCTTCTCCTCATAATTTAGGTAAATACAACCATTTTGAAGAATGACTAACTTCCACATCTCAATCCCCCACAAATCACTAATTGTGCTATTTTGAAAGTTCTGTGGTTTTCATAGAAACGGATGCACTTGTAGATTGGCTGCTTCCATCTGAGGATCACAGGGTTGCTGTGGAACCCAAGATAATAAATACATTTAAAGGGATTAGAAGTGTTTTGGCATATAGTAAGTGCTCTGTTTGCGTTTACTATGATTATCATCCAAACAGTACATGTCCATTTTAGAATTTTTTTTTTAATTATACAGAAACTGGGAAAAGAAGTCACAGTCTCACCTTATTCTTTTTATTTTAATGTAGTTATAGAGTCATAGGTTTCATGAGCGTATACTAAGTTTTATGGAACTGTCACCGATGCTCTGCTCAACATAATTGCTATCGTCTACAAAGAAAATGGGGTGATGGGACACAAAAACACAAATAGTATGACTTGGGAATTAAATCAAGTCTGTCCATGTGCTGACTGGTGTTTGTAACTGATTCACTGCTACAGTCTTTATTGAGTATACACTAAAAACAGTCAAAGCAGAACACTGCAGGAGAAGTCTAAAAAAGATCAGGACTTCAAAGACAACCTCAAGGCAATACATCTTAAAATAAAAAAATAATAATAGGTGAAAGTGGAGCTAAAGGAGTATGGAATATGGTGGCAATTATGAAGGAATGAGCACTCAGAGAAGGTCCACCGAAGGATGACAGACCTGCTTTTAAATGACTAGAAAGCCGTCGTTAGTTGTTTTTATTTCGAGACATACATTTAATAAACCTAGAACATTTCAAGACCTCATCTGATCAACGATAATGGTAAAAGACAAAGGAAAAAGGAATATTTATAAACATGT
>NW_006159754.1:2474620-2477710 GCF_000334495.1 Tupaia belangeri chinensis | reverse complement strand
CACACAAGTACGTACACACAGGAAGTAAGCCACACGCCCGGGACTCATCCCTAGCTGAAGGAAGAGTGAAATGCAGAGGTCTCTGTGGCTGGGTCTGGACAAACCTGTTGGAAAGGTCGAGTCTGGGCTTGCCTGAGAAGCCGCTGCTGCTGCTGCTGCTGCAGAAGCTTCATCTGTATCAGCTGCTGCTGCGACGTGATGGCGTGAAGGGAGGGCGGCTGCATCATGGCCCCCGAGCGCCGCTGCAGCATGTTGGACAGGGCCTGTTTGGTGTTGGTTGGGACGAAGGAGCCAGCGGGATCCAATCTGGAGCCACCTACAAAGACAACCAAAAGCAAGGCCTTTCTGAGAAGCGTGTATGCCTGGTGTGAGCTTAAGCCACCAGGTCCAGGACTCGGACCATGCACCACTACATGGGAGTCCAGTGACATAACCATTATGCCATCTGCTGGTCCCCTGTGGACATAGCTTTTTTAATTCTTCTATTGGGTCATCAGAAAAGTCATGATACAGCTGCCATCTCCTTCTTCTGTGGCTCCTGGTGCTGTCTGTGTGCTTATCCAGTGAGGACCTGGTCCCTCTTTTGTGAAGTGGCAGCTGAGGAGACTACAGTGCTTGCCATGGCTAACAAAAAGCCCAAGGGAGGAGTCAAGACTGAGAACAACAATCATATTAATTTGAAGGTGGCGGGGCAGGATGGTTCTGTGGTGCAGTTTAAGATTAAGTACCACTTGGTAAACTAATGAAAGCCCATTTTGAGCGACAGGGTTTGTTTGTCAATGAGGCAGATGGGAGTCCAATTTGATGGGCAACAGATCAACGAAACAGACACACCTGCCCAGTTAGAAGTGGAGGATGAAGATACAATGGATGTGTCCCAGCAGCAGACAGGAGGTGTCTACTGAAAAGGGAACCTGCTACTTTACTCCAGAACTGTTCTTACAGACCAAGAATACATTCTCAATTAGAAAACCACAATTTGGTTTCCCCACATCCTGACTACCACAGTATAGTTTTCTCTATTCTTTCATTTTCCCTTCCCCATTCCTTGATTGTCCATAAAGTAACTGGTGTATGTGCACAAGCATACTGCTTTTTTTTGTTGTTAATGGCCAATGGTATGTTTTGATTCACATCAAATGGAGATGGGATGGGGAAAAATACCAGTTTTGTGAAAATACCCCCTTTCTCCATCAGTGGCAGCTCATTCAGCTCTTATCTTTATATTCCAGCAAGTTATTTTGTTCTCCCTGTTTTAACAAAAAGAAAAAGAAAAAGAAACCCCAACAACATAAAAATCCTTGCATACCTTGTTTGATTGGAGAATTTTAATGTTTTTCATTTATCATTATAAAACCAAGGACAATTTTATAACTTTTTTGTACGTAGCTGTTGCACCTAGGGCAATCTGTCTTTAAGTAGGGGTAAATTACTTTTAAAGAAAAAGAAAGGAATCCTAGGTAGTATTCCCTTCAAGTGTCTTGTTGTTTAAATTTTAAAAAAGTCATGATGCATTTTGTCATAGAAAAACATGTCATGTCTTTTCCGATGACCCAATATAATTCTGTACTTTTGAACTAACTAAACAAGTAAAATTTTGTGAATACAAATCCTCTGAATATTCTCACCTAATTACACACTTCACTTCCTCCTACCAAATACTATTTTTATTTTGGTGTTTATTATCCCTATATATTTACTTAAGGCTATACCACACTGGAACCAGCAGATGGCGGAATGGTTACATTGCTAGACTCACAGGTAGTTGTCCATGGTTTGAGTCCCGGACAGAGCAGCTTAAAACTGGGTGCGAGTGCATGCATGCCCAAAATCCTGAGAGGAGAATGGAGAAGAGACTATGGCGTGGCCATCACCCCTGGGGGCGATTTCTCTCTTTCTCCACTCCTAAGGCCAAAAGAACTCTAAAATAAATGCAAATCACATAAAAATAACAACAAAACAAACCAGTTTGAGGGGAAGGAATGATGGAAATATCAGTTGAGCACTTAGTTGAAGTTTCCACGTTTTGGGGAGGTTCTGACTTAGAAGCGAAGAGAATCCCCAAGTGTTCCTCAGAGTGATTGGAGCTCTTGGGTCACGTACCTGGTGTAAGAGACTGGTTCTGAAGGAAGAAGCCCGGTTGCTGGGGCTGGCCCACCAGGTTGTAGCCCCACAAGGTAGACTGCGGATGGTGCATCATTTGGGAGGAGATGGGCGAGTAATTAGGAGGCACTCGGTATATGTTGCTCTGCGGATATTCCTTCAACATAAAGTTTCAAAAGTTACTTAACTCCACAGAACATGTAGCTAACAATGCACGCTCATCCTCAGGTAACTGACACACTTCCGTTCCCAGTGGACATGATTGTTTACCATAAAGAGGAAGATAAAAAGGCAAGAATATCAATAGACTTTGCAAACACTCCAGTGTTTTCTTTGACTTACAAAGTATAAGCCTTGCAGTGGGTGGAGATGAAAAAGATCTCTTCTTCTTTTTTTTTTTTTTTTTTCGTAATCCCTTCTCCTCCATTCTCCTCTCAGGATCTTGGGAACACACGCACGTGCGTCCGGCATGAGTTTAAGCCACCGGGTCCAGGACTCGAACTGCGGTTGACTACATGGGAGTTCAGTGACATAGCCATTACACCATCTGCTGGTCCCAAAAGATCTCTTCTGAACTGTTTTAAAGCACTAAAAGTACATTCAGATTTCCAATACTGAATAACATACAGCTGAAAGAGCACCTGTAGCTGTAGTCTCCTGATCATGTCATCTTAGAAGACCTTCCAAATACCTCAGGTCTACATGAGAATTATTCCAGAAAGGCCCACAGTATTTTAGAATCATTTGCAAGTCTAGAGAATATCTTACTTGCAGTTTTCAAGACAGCACTCTAAAGAAGCAGATAGCAACCCCTGCCTGATCCTCTGTTTCTTCTTACAGTAGCTGCAAAATCCCTAAGGATTACACATGAATGTCTCAACTCCCCCGTCTTGGCCCCTTTCCCTAATCTAGCCCTAGAGGATGCAGCAGAAACAAGAATCTTAGTTTCCTGCAATATTACCAAAGAATGTGTACACGGGAAGAGGT
>NW_006159754.1:2467028-2474589 GCF_000334495.1 Tupaia belangeri chinensis | reverse complement strand
AGCAGGAGAAGGAGAGGATATGACCAGACCTGCTTGGAAAATGAGTTTCAGGGCTTTTGCATTTGCAAAGAACAGATGCCCATCCATGTGGATTGACAGGCTAGGGTTCCCCAGAGTTTTGGTGGTGCTAGACCAGGGCCTACTGAAATTTCCAGACAAGGATTCATTGGCAGGAAGACTGAACGAGGAAAGAGCATTGCTCTCCAAAGCGATGGCCGTCATTTCTCAAATAATATTCATCACCAAACTATTAGCCAGGGAAAGGTAGGTTGTGTTTTTGAAGTAGGTGAATAACAACAATTATTATTCATGAATGCCTGAAAACTAGTATTTCTTCCACTGTACACCAAGTACATTCTTGAATTTTACCAAAGAAAGTCACAAATTATCTCCCAACATTTTCCAGGTGAACTGAAATGGAAAGATATTTTAAGCGTTACTTGCCAAGTTCTATGGCAATGCGTTTCAATTCCAGAGATGTGAGTCAGGCACTAGTAAATCTCACCCTAGAGGCTCACGAGCCAAAGGCCTCATCACTTCCCGTACTTACATCAACCCTCGAGCTTGATTTCGTCTTGCGCTTCCTTCCCTTTGTTTTCTTCTCTTCATCAGCTGCGGTTTTTCCCTGATCTGACAGCTCAGCTGATTTCCGTTCTGGTTCCTGAGAGATGGGCGACGTGGGCTCTTCCTCTTCCTCCTCGGGAGGCAAGGGCAGGGGCTCGAGGTAGTAACTGCGGGGCTTGGGCATAGGGTGCGTGTGATACAAGAGGAGGTGGTGCTGCTCCTCGTACTTGACCACCTTCCGGTCCATGCGGACAGTCCCGAACCAGGCCCAGGACAGGGGCGCGGGGTTCTTCTGGCCTTCGAACAAGTCCCACGGGGACACCTTCTGCTTTGTCGAGACCTGGAGCCCCTGTGGTGATAGAACATTCTGTGATGACACACTTGAAACCCTTCCTGACCCACAGGCCAGGCTTGTTTAGGTTATGGATTCAGGGAACGTGGTGGCCGGTGGGGACCTCAGAGACCCTGACAGACAGCAGAAGGTTATGCAGCGTGCTCCTGGGGAGCAGTGGCTAGCACGGACACCTTCCAGTTCAGTTCCACAGTTGTCTGCACCACATGATGCTCCGCTTAGGATGTAACAAGATAACCCAGTGGCTTCACACAAAAATGGCATTTTTATGTAGTGTTTTTAGCAAAACAAACAAAACAAAACAAAGCAAAACTTCTAAAGTATACTACAAAGTTAATCTTACCAGGAACCAACAGATGGATTAATGGTTATGTCAATAGATTCACACATAGTCAGCCTTGGTTTGAGACCCAGACCCTGGAGGCTTAAAACTCACACCAGGCACATGTGCATGTGTGCATGCCTAAGATCTCAAGAGAATGGAGAAGAAGGGATTGCAGGGCGGCCATTCCCCTGGGGGAGGGGGGTGGTTTCTTGTTGTCTTTCTGTCTCTGTCTCTCTGGTGAGCATGCATGCCCTATAGCAAAAATCTCTCTCTCTAAAAAAACAGTTGATCTTACCATATGAAATTATAGCCAGTTACAAATCTCTGGAATATGTGTATTTTTTGTTTGTTTGTTTTGAGAAAGGGTCTCACTATGTCTCGATCTGCCTGCCTCAGGCTCCTCAGTAGCTGAAACTAGAGGCAGGGACCATCATGCCAGGCTTGTATATAGGAGAGGAAATAAACGCAGCCTTCCATGGAACCTCCAACTGCTGAGCAGCAGCATCCCCAGCATGTGCTGCTGTGGTCCCACCCTACTGTGTGTCAGATAATACAAAATCACAGTCAGCAATAACTGGGTTCACAATAATTTCCCAAACCCACATAGGACTCGATTCATTACGGGGACCTTTCATATTCTCAGTAAGTCAATTTAAAAATAGTTAAGCAGTATTATTACAGAACTAAACTGCAGTACCTACCAACATCTTTCAAATCAAGTTTATCTCTACCAGTCCTAGAGGAAAAAATGTTACTGTTTCTGAACATGAAGGTTTCTTTTTTATTCATGATGGCTACATATGCAAATACTGCACCTACAAGAGAAAAGGAGAGAAAGACGTGCCTACCCGAGGGTTTTGCTACACCAGGATGCCCTTCCTCTAGCCTGCTAGGATCCTAAGCACATGCATGCACACCCAGTGTGCTTTTAGGCCAACCAGGCTAAGGAAGTGACCTGTGGTCAACACGTGGCTTCCGGCTCTAGAGTCCAGTATGCTATCAACTGCACCACAAGGACGAGGTCACATTTTTCTTATTTTTACATTAATTGTTGATGTCTCTTGGAACTTGTTCTTGCATATATATTTGAGAAAATTTTTCCTCAAAATTTCAGTAATTCCCTAAGATATGAGTGCATATGTACTTTTACTCTTTTATGGGCGATTGCATCCAACACCAAGGATCAGCTACCACCTACAAATGGGCTATTTCTTAACATCTGTTCGGATATGAGAACTCTTTCCTGGGTGCCCAGACTACATATTCAAATGGATTCTAGATGTCTACCCACTGGAGAGGCCACGACATTGCGAACTCAACTTCACCATGACTTTGGATTGCTCTCTTTCCATAGCCACAGTGGTATTAGATTGGGCACTCCAGAACACAGAGCACTGTATCTCCCCAACAACCCACATTCTTTCATGTCTTAGCATAAACTCTTCTCTACCTCCCAGCTAAGTCTTAATCCCACAAAACAACTCACGTGTCCAGTTTTCTGGAGATCTTGCTGAATCTATCTATTCCCTTGTCTGTGTGATGGATCTTTCCTGGTGTCCCCTAGTTCACACATCTCGTTACATTGTAATCATCCATCCACTTCTCCAAGTGGTAGATACTCCCTCTTTCATGTCTGTGATTGCAGAATGTCTGTGGTTGCTCATGCTCATTGAAAAAAATAACCCAACTCTCTTATCTTAGAGAACATTGCTTAGTGTGTCATATAAGATAAGTGTCTTTTACATATTGTTCGACAGGCTCCAGAGAACGGTGGTTAAGGGAGCTGAATCTCACATGGCCAATAGCAGTTTGACTCTCCATTCTAGTGGCTTAAAAAACACACAGGGTGCATGAAGGTGTCCAAAATCATACTGATAGGAAGAAGAGATGAAGGGAAAAGGACTGCAGGATGGCCATGTCTCATGGAAGGGTTCTGCCTGTCTGTCTCTGTCTCTGTCTCTCTCTCTCTCGACTGAGGAAAGGCACCCTGTGGAAGTAAGTAAATAAATAAATATTGTTTGATAAGAATATGTGGTATTTCAAATGATTTTTACTTAGGACCAGTAGGTTGTATAATGGTTACGTTGCTGGAGTCCCACATAGTTGACCACAGTTCAAGTCCCAGACCTGGTGGCTTAAAATTCATGCCAGGCACACGTGTGTGCATGCCCAAGATCCTGAGAGCACAATGGAGAAGGGACTGTGGTATGGCCAACCCCACAGAGGGGTGATTTCTTGCTTTCTGTCTCCCTAGTGAGTGCATGCACCCTCTAGCAAAAAAGTCTCTCTCCAAAAAAAAAAAAAAAAAAAAAGATTTTTACCTGAAATAGCTTACTATATTAAAATTTTTATAATAAAAACTTTCTTATCTAACTAAACTCTGTTTCTAATTCTGAAGTAAAATCAGAACTGGTTTTATTTATTTGTTTGTTTATTAGATGAAGCTTTTAGTTCCTATAACAAGAGTTCAACAATTTACTTAAATCAGGTAAACATTTTTCAATTAGACCTTTAATATACTAATGCCAATGACCACTGCACATAGCCAATAAGAGTGTGCTTTTACAAAAACCAGGAAATTGCAAAATTAACATGTTCCATATAGCCCCACAGGAAGACATGAAAAGGTATTTTTTTTTTTTTTGTAAATAGTTGTGTTTGCATGTAAGAAAAAGAAAATCACTCTTGCCTGTTTTTTATCTATAGAGTCGAATCCAGCGATCTTGTTTCCCTTTGTGTCAATCAAGGAGCCCATGGGTTCGCAGGTGATGACATCACATGTCTGTTTTGGCAAAGGCAGCAGCTGTCGAACCTTGTCGATGCTTTCTGACCGCTTGTCTCCTAGCTCTTTCTAAATAAAGTAAAAAGAAAAGAAAAGAGGAAGAAAATAATAGAGAGAAGTGGGACAAAAACCACAATGAAGACAAAAGTTAACAAGAAGGAAGTTCCCCTCTGAAACGTTTCCTTTTTTTACAACTAACGTGTTCTTTAACCCTGAATATGGCAGCTCCAGATCAGAGTGGTGAATATGTTTCATTTCTTCTATTTCGGTAAAAAACAGAACACATACAAAGGCACCCTTCATGCAAGGAACATTGTAGTGCTGAAATGACAAAAATCCAGAGTAGCATTTGCAATCAGATGGCAGGAGCTGCAGCACAGAGCACTTTCTCCTGTCCTGGGTCAGACCACAGATTAACTGCCGGCTACTCTATCGGTAAGGTCATCAGATATATTGATTTTATTTCGTGCACTGTTTTGTTTTTTAAATGATTTGTTTCAAAAAATTGTGCTAGTGGTTCTTCGAATGCATTTGATTTACAAACATCAATGTAGATAGTTATTTTCCAGCTTCACGTGACAGCACAACATAGATTTATTCTAAACCTAATGCTGGCACTTGGCTGACATATTTGATGACAGATTTCTAAAGTGCCTGAAAAAATAAACATGCTTGTGAATATTATTTTTAATTTAATCAGAGAGAGAGAAAGAGAGCGAGAAAGCAAGCAAGCCACCAAGTTCAGGACTCAAACTGTGGTCTGCCATGTGGGAGTCCGGCTCCTTAAATACCACACTACCTGCTAGCCCCTGTAATTCTTTTTCAAAGAAAAACTCTCCAAGGTTACACGTATAAAAATTTGGGGTCTTGAAACCAGCAGATGGCGTAATGGCTACGTTGCTGGACTCTTATGTAGTTGACCACGGCTGGAGTCCTGGACCCGGTCGCTTAAACTCACGCCGGGCGTGTGTGCAGGCATACCCAAGATCCTGAGAGGAGACTGGAGAAGGGATTGCAGCGTGGCCATCCCCCTGGGGGGTGACTTCTTGCTTTCTGTCTCTCTGGCTCTCTCTGTCTTTCTGGGAGTGCACATGCCCTATAGCAACAAAACCTCTCCAAAAAAAAAAAAAGTTTGGGGTCTTGATAACAAGCTGAGGTAAAATTAATCAGAAAATACATTCAGCTGAATTTGATAAACGACATGTAATTTAATGAGCAGTAAAGTCCTACGAAATGCAGCAGAGGTCAGACGCACGAACTGCTTGCATTCACTGTCCGTGCTGACCGCGGACTTACTTTCAGTTTCTTTACTAAATTCATGTATGCCCGTTTGTTCTCTTCAGATCCTCCTGGGGATGCACTGGATAGGTCAGAGGCTAATGTTCCATTGATTAAAACACCCAGCATGTCAAGAACTGTCGTGAATAATTCACTAGAAGGGGAAAAAAAGAGAATTACTTTCCTCTTAAAGCAAAACCAAAATACAGTTCACTGAGTATTTTTATTCAAGGCATGCCATTTTTAGTAGTACCGAAGTACATAGATAAGGCAGAGTGTGGTGTCAGAATGCCAGAGCTCATGCTGTGTGTGCACGCGGCCCAGTAAACATGACGGGATGGCAACGTACTTGTTAGTGTGCATGTCAACAGTTCCTGAGGTTATTATCTGGAGGAGGAGCAGGGCCCAGTCTGCCGTCCATTGGGTGCTCCTCTGTACCGTGTCGAACATTCCTCCTACCTGGCAAACAAACCACAACACGACATTTGTATTCTGTCAGAGAAACGCATCACCCCCATCACTGGGTGTGGTCAAGTGTTGGTTAAAAAACAAAAACTCTAATTTACGAATTACACCATCTTCATTCTGAGTTAAGTAGTGACTTATCACTAAGAGGGAACTTCTAAAAGTTTGTGGGGAAAAGGAATGTAAAGCGCTTATCTAGGAGCAAGAAAAATGTGAAATTAATGCAGACTTTTTTAGTATGTGCATTTTCCATGAACTCTATGAAGATCCCTCGTATTTTTGGTTCCTGCAGCAAGTTAGTCATGCAAAACTTAAAGAAAGAAGGGAGGACTTACATGTGGACACCAATATAATTTTTTTTTTTTTTGAGAGATTTTCACTATAGGGCGCGTGCGCTCACCAGACAGACAGAGAGGGACATAGAGACAGAAAGCCAGAAATCACCCCCCCAGGGGGGATGGTCATGCCGCAATCCCTTCTCCTCAATTCTCTTCTCGGGATCTTGGGCACGCACGCACACGCGCCCGGCGTTGAGTTTTAAGCCACCGGGTCCAGGACACGAACCGCGGTCGACTACGTGGGAGTCCAGTGACATAGCCATTACGCTAACTGCTGGTTCCCTGGACACCAATATAATTTGATTTCTTTTGTTCCTGATTTTTCGTGTGAAGTTTTATGATGTCACTGTACTTGAATTAGTCTAAATGGCGTCAAAACCATACAACCCAACTATCTCTAGCTTTGCTCCTATTACAGAATCTAAGCCTGCTACCCTGATACCACTTGGAAACCACCCCTAACACAGAAGCCACAAGCAGGTGTGACTTGCAGGCCTACTAGTTCATGTGTGGGAATTCAGTTAAAAACCACCACCAAAATATTGAGCAAGCCACCTTTCAGAGTAGCCTTCATCTGGGCTTGCCCAACGGAAAGACAGAAATTCCAAGAAATGTGGGACTAGCAGTTGGCATAATGGCTATGTCGCTGGACTCCCATATGGTCGATGGCAGTTTGAGTCCTGGACCCGGTGGCTTAAACTCACGCCGGGCACGTGTGCATGTGTGCCCAAGATCCCAAGAGGAGAATGGAGGAGAAGGGATTGCGTGGCCATCCCCCCTGGGGGGGTGATTTATTGCTTTCTGTCTTTCTGACTTCCGGTGAGCACATGCGCCCTATAGCAAAAACCTCTCAAAAAAAAAAAAAAATCCAAGAAATGCACAATATGTGGAAAATGTTCTATTTCTATAAAAGGTCCCTGTGAGATTTGCTTTTATGATCAAGTTAATGGACAGTTTGACAAAATTTTCAGATAAAGGACTTTTTTCAATGGTTTTTAAATAAAGAGTGTAGAAGCTAATATTCATCTCAAAACAGTAGCCCTTTCAGCCTTACTCTTAGTACAAACTGAAAAGTAGAATGTCACTGGAATGGAGGGTGGAAAAAGCAAATCGATGCTTAAAATATCTAAGCTGTCAGGAAGCCAGACCAGACAGGAAGGAACAAAGCAAGGGAAACGGAAGGCTTGAGAGATGAGGAAGCAACTGGACAGCGAAGAGTGGAAGGGCTCACCTTGTCGTGCGGACATTGCTCACGGAAGGGCAAAGCTAGGGTTATTTCACACATAGACCCATGAGATGCAGGAAATACTACAAGTGTCTCTTACCAAATTTAGGCGGAGCTGCAATGCTTCATGCATCAACTGCCGTGCTTTAATGTCATCTTGATAGCGTTCTTCTCTCCAGTTACTTAAAATCTAAGATCAGAAAAAATAAATTAAAAATACTTTATCTTCCTG
>NW_006159754.1:2458637-2466725 GCF_000334495.1 Tupaia belangeri chinensis | reverse complement strand
AAAAAAAAAAAGTTTGGGGTCTTGATAACAAGCTGAGGTAAAATTAATCAGAAAATACATTCAGCTGAATTTGATAAACGACATGTAATTTAATGAGCAGTAAAGTCCTACGAAATGCAGCAGAGGTCAGACGCACGAACTGCTTGCATTCACTGTCTGTGCTGACCGCGGACTTACTTTCAGTTTCTTTACTAAATTCATGTATGCCCGTTTGTTCTCTTCAGATCCTCCTGGGGATGCACTGGATAGGTCAGAGGCTAATGTTCCATTGATTAAAACACCCAGCATGTCAAGAACTGTCGTGAATAATTCACTAGAAGGGGAAAAAAAGAGAATTACTTTCCTCTTAAAGCAAAACCAAAATACAGTTCACTGAGTATTTTTATTCAAGGCATGCCATTTTTAGTAGTACCGAAGTACATAGATAAGGCAGAGTGTGGTGTCAGAATGCCAGAGCTCATGCTGTGTGTGCACGCGGCCCAGTAAACATGACGGGATGGCAACGTACTTGTTAGTGTGCATGTCAACAGTTCCTGAGGTTATTATCTGGAGGAGGAGCAGGGCCCAGTCTGCCGTCCATTGGGTGCTCCTCTGTACCGTGTCGAACATTCCTCCTACCTGGCAAACAAACCACAACACGACATTTGTATTCTGTCAGAGAAACGCATCACCCCCATCACTGGGTGTGGTCAAGTGTTGGTTAAAAAACAAAAACTCTAATTTACGAATTACACCATCTTCATTCTGAGTTAAGTAGTGACTTATCACTAAGAGGGAACTTCTAAAAGTTTGTGGGGAAAAGGAATGTAAAGCGCTTATCTAGGAGCAAGAAAAATGTGAAATTAATGCAGACTTTTTTAGTATGTGCATTTTCCATGAACTCTATGAAGATCCCTCGTATTTTTGGTTCCTGCAGCAAGTTAGTCATGCAAAACTTAAAGAAAGAAGGGAGGACTTACATGTGGACACCAATATAATTTTTTTTTTTTGAGAGATTTTCACTATAGGGCGCGTGCGCTCGCCAGACAGACAGAGAGGGACATAGAGACAGAAAGCCAGAAATCACCCCCCCAGGTGGGATGGTCATGCCGCAATCCCTTCTCCTCCATTCTCTTCTCGGGATCTTGGGCACGCACGCACACGCGCCCGGCGTTGAGTTTTAAGCCACCGGGTCCAGGACACGAACCGCGGTCGACTACGTGGGAGTCCAGTGACATAGCCATTACGCTAACTGCTGGTTCCCTGGACACCAATATAATTTGATTTCTTTTGTTCCTGATTTTTCGTGTGAAGTTTTATGATGTCACTGTACTTGAATTAGTCTAAATGGCGTCAAAACCATACAACCCAACTATCTCTAGCTTTGCTCCTATTACAGAATCTAAGCCTGCTACCCTGATACCACTTGGAAACCACCCCTAACACAGAAGCCACAAGCAGGTGTGACTTGCAGGCCTACTAGTTCATGTGTGGGAATTCAGTTAAAAACCACCACCAAAATATTGAGCAAGCCACCTTTCAGAGTAGCCTTCATCTGGGCTTGCCCAACGGAAAGACAGAAATTCCAAGAAATGTGGGACTAGCAGTTGGCATAATGGCTATGTCGCTGGACTCCCATATGGTCGATGGCAGTTTGAGTCCTGGACCCGGTGGCTTAAACTCACGCCGGGCACGTGTGCATGTGTGCCCAAGATCCCAAGAGGAGAATGGAGGAGAAGGGATTGCGTGGCCATCCCCCCTGGGGGGGTGATTTATTGCTTTCTGTCTTTCTGACTTCCGGTGAGCACATGCGCCCTATAGCAAAAACCTCTCACAAACAAAAAAAAATAGCCACCTTTCAGAGTAGCCTTCATCTGGGCTTGCCCAACGGAAAGACAGAAATTCCAAGAAATGTGGGACTAGCAGTTGGCATAATGGCTATGTCGCTGGACTCCCATATGGTCGATGGCAGTTTGAGTCCTGGACCCGGTGGCTTAAACTCACGCCGGGCACGTGTGCATGTGTGCCCAAGATCCCAAGAGGAGAATGGAGGAGAAGGGATTGCGTGGCCATCCCCCCTGGGGGGGTGATTTATTGCTTTCTGTCTTTCTGACTTCCGGTGAGCACATGCGCCCTATAGAAAAAACCTCTCAAAAAAAAAAAAAAATCCAAGAAATCAACAATATGTGGAAAATGTTCTATTTCTATAAAAGGTCCCTGTGAGATTTGCTTTTATGATCAAGTTAATGGACAGTTTGACAAAATTTTCAGATAAAGGACTTTTTTCAATGGTTTTTAAATAAAGAGTGTAGAAGCTAATATTCATCTCAAAACAGTAGCCCTTTCAGCCTTACTCTTAGTACAAACTGAAAAGTAGAATGTCACTGGAATGGAGGGTGGAAAAAGCAAATCGATGCTTAAAATATCTAAGCTGTCAGGAAGCCAGACCAGACAGGAAGGAACAAAGCAAGGGAAACGGAAGGCTTGAGAGATGAGGAAGCAACTGGACAGCGAAGAGTGGAAGGGCTCACCTTGTCGTGCGGACATTGCTCACGGAAGGGCAAAGCTAGGGTTATTTCACACATAGACCCATGAGATGCAGGAAATACTACAAGTGTCTCTTACCAAATTTAGGCGGAGCTGCAATGCTTCATGCATCAACTGCCGTGCTTTAATGTCATCTTGATAGCGTTCTTCTCTCCAGTTACTTAAAATCTAAGATCAGAAAAAATAAATTAAAAATACTTTATCTTATTTGAATAACATATATATAGATAGATAGATGTGTGTGTGTGTGTGTGTGTGTGTGTCATATAGTACATGCACTTGCCAGAGAGAGAGAAGTAAAGCCAGAAATGATCCCCTGCCCCCGTAAGGGCAGTAGTCATGCCAAAATCCCTCCTCCTCCATTTCCCTCAGTCCCAGGATTTTGGGCATGCTACACACACACACGTGCATGCACCCACAAACACACACACACACAAGCACGCACACGTGCACACTAGGCATGATTGTCAAGCCACTGGGGACTCGAACCAAGTTTGAGACTAAAACTAAGGAATCAGCCATGGAGGACCAAGAGCCTTAGCCACAGTGCCACCTACTAGCCCTGATTATTTTCTCTTTAAACAACATTTTACTGCCATCTAAAAACAACAACTTAGTTTCAATGAATTAACGAAGTTAAATAATATTTTAGTTGTTTTTTTTTTCTCTTTTTCTCCATGAAGACAGAAATCTAGCTAGTTCTCTGTGTTTCTAGGTAGGAAAAAAAAATTGTCTAATTATGTATCCTATTATTAAGTCCGGAGGGTACTTTACAGGGCCAACAAATTAAGCATTGAAAATATTTTAAATCCATTATCTCATTGGTCTCATGAAGATAAATATTGAAGGACAGAAGTATATTGTATATCAATCCCCAGGCTGTATTTCTAGGGACATGCTATGAACCCTAATAAATGTATCATTTCAATGCTTTTTTGAAGAGGTGGCCAATCATCTTATAGAAATATATTCCTTAATTATAGAAACATGTCCTATTTTTTTAAAAAATGGCACCCTAGACATTGCCCAAATGGCACATCAGTTTATAACGTGAGCTGCTCCCTCACTTCCTCAGATTAATGTCGAGGAAGGAAAAGTTTGCCTAAGAAAGACAAGCTGCAAATAAGTAATACTCTAGAACCAGATGACATGGGCAAAAACAAAACAAAAAATCTTGTCATGCCCTGAAACACAGTGGCTAATATGAATCATCTTGAAAGAGCTGAAATGAGTCACATGAAGAAGTAGCCAGTCCTAACATACGGCCTGCAAGCTCACTGCCCAGTAAAAGGAGAGCACTTCCCAAATCTCGTCCAAAGATAGAAAGCTCTCCCAAAGCTGAAGTCAGGATGCAAGGAAGCTAAGAAAACACAGCAGCTGGCATAGAGCTTACAGAATGGTGGTGTGACCAAGAAATGTAACACGTGATATGCAGCAAGGCAAGGGGACAGAGAACCATGGTGGTCCTATCAAGTCACTGGGAAAGTCATGATGCATTTTTGCATAGAAAGACACAGAAAAATACAACATGACTTTTCCAATGACTTCTTTTTTTTCCTATAGGGTATGTGTGCTCACCAGAGAGAGGGAAAGTGAGAAATCATGCCCCATGAGGGAATGACTATGCCATAATTCATTCTCCTCTTGCAATTTTGAGCATACCCACATATGTGCCAGGGATGATTTTTAAGCCACCAGGTCCAGGATTTGAACCATGGTTGGCCATGTGGGAATCCAGTGCCTTAGCACAGTGGCCCTATTTTTAGTGGGTGCTCGTACTCTCCCTAAGGAGGTAACATCTGAATGGAGATCAGAATGTAGAGAGAGAGCAGGCCATGCTAACATCTGAGGGGGAATCCTTCCAGGTAAAGTAGAAGAAAAGATGCACAGGAATATGGTCAATGTAGCAAAGGTGGCATGAGCAGCACCAGGACTGGTAGAAATCAAGGTAGAAGAGATAGCCAGTGTTAAATCACAATGGACCTTGTAAGCCCAGACTTAGAATTCTTATTCTCAGTCTTCTAGGAAACATTCGAACATGTTGGACACTGGTGCAGCAACTGATTTACATATTTTTGTTATGATTTTTGTTTTTGTTTTCACTGGTGACTAAGTTATTCACTGAGACAATGACTGATTTGTATTTTAAAAGGATCACTCGGGCTGCTCTGTATAGATCTCATATCCAAACGGTGAGAGATGCTAACATGGTGGAATACAATTAAGTGCCTTGTCCATGTCCATCAAGTACATTCAGGAGAAAGACATAATGTCAATAGAAACCTAGTGCCACAAGGAGAGGCCCATCAGACCCTGCATCAGGACAAACATCTCACTTAACCCATCTATCTGTTTTGCTCTTCCCATTTGGTCACCAATTTTCTTTAAGTAAACAGAATGCAAGTACCGTGAAGTGTGACTACGAAGACCGTGGTTGAGAAAAGGCAATACCCAAATTCTTTGCAAATGAGTCAGTGTGCTTCCGAGTTATAAAGGAGTTTCTGGTGTGCTTGGCTGGCATCAATACAAGGAGATTTCAAAAAGTGTGTGGAAAAATGGAATTAAAGCACAAGCTTTTGGAAGGAGGGCAAAACAGTGTTGAAATCTATGCATAGTATTTTTAAAATGTGCATTTCCTGTGAACTTTCAGAAAACTTCTTGTTAAACTGAGTTTCTGAATCTTTAAAACTTGAGCCAAGACCCTGCCTGGGAGCTGGAAGTCCAGCCTATGGAGGAGGATGCAGACCCCCTGTTTCACGCCTTGCCTACTTCAATGCAGACTGTGCCAGATCCTTGCTCAGAGGCAGATGTAGGAAGGGAGCAGATAGTTCATGTATGTGATACACAACATTTCACTTTCCCAATCTATGCACCTATCAGATGCATACATAATATCATAAAATTTTCCATCTCATCACGGCTAGCACGCCAGGCAGGAGAATAAGGCATCGACTGTGTTTCCTGGCAACTAATCAAAATGTGTTGTACCCGGATTAGTTTTATTTTCAATATTTGAAAGGAAGAAAAATGAATGCCATTAGAAAGATGCTTGCCTGGCTTAATATTAGACTGAGCTTTACCTGATTAACTTGATTCTGGAGAGACGTTAGGAGGCCTTCCCGTTGTTCATCTTGTCCCTTAAGGCAGGTGAGTACCAATGAGAGGAAGGGTTGTTGACTCAAAAGAGACATACTACAAGGAAAGTAATAACAGCGGGGCCAGTTAGAGAGGATGGGTTACTTCCTGCTACAACATTCATTTCTTTCCCTTGGGTTATTTGCTTCTGTTCATTTTACTATTAGATAAAAGAGGTAAGAAGCCTAAGACTACCTGAAAAGTTAAATCATAGCTCTACTTATAAGATTAAAGTCATTATAATGCTTCTCAATAACTTAATATGCTCTACCGCCCTTGAAAGCATTCCAAAACTAACATAAATCTACACTGCATGTCAGTATTGGGGAAAAGATCATCTGCGTTTTAAATCCATAAGCAAAATTTTTAAATAGACATCAGAAAGAACATCACTTTATACATAGAAGAAAATTCAAGGCTGAAACATTTATTGCACAAAACTTTATCACTTCAGAGTCTGGGACATAGACTTAGATGTGTGTTGCACTTATTATTTAGGGGTTTTGTCTTTTTTTTAGCACCTTTCCCAGAAAACTGCAGGTTACTGATAGAGCCAGGATATGTCTCCAGAGACAGAGTCCTTGCTAGCGCCCTCTAGTGTATGGCTCCATCATAGCCCACATCCTCCACTGGGAAAGAAGTGTCAAGGCACTTCGTAAAAACTGTGTTTTAAATTGGCATTTTAATGAGATTAAATAACAATCAGTAAATCATAGTGACAGACCAAGTACTAAGTTGGAAAAAAAGATGTCTTAAAATAAGGTCTAGGCCAAATTTTCAATCATCTTCATCCTAGGAAGGCAGAATTGAAAGATGATGATTTTGGAAACACAAACTTTTAACTCTGTAATATGATGTATCCTCCCTGTGGAAAGCGAGATGATGTACATGCAATCGCCCATTCGCAAATATGTTTTGAAAGTTAAAATGTTATCTTTTGGTTGGTTAATTAATACTGGCAGTGATGGTAAAGCAACCAGGTGACAAACAAAATACCAAGTCAAGTATCCTTTATCCAACATGCCTGGAATCCTAAGTGTTTCAGATCCCTGACTTTTTCAAATTTTGAAATAAGTGCATACCTGTCGTGAGGTATCTTGAAGATGGTACCCAAGCCTAAACATGAAATTCATTCATGTTTCATGTATGCAGTATCTTCATATCGAAGCAATTTGACTGCATCTCATCAGGTCAGGTGCAGGATTTTCTACTTGGGGCGTAATGTGGGTGCTCAGAAAGTTTTGGATTTTGGATTTGGGGATTTAGGGATATTCAACTTGCATAGTATGTGCAACTAAGTTTCTACCACAATGGACTGAGTTAAGAGTGCTGACTCAGACGCCAGGCCATCTGCATTTAAACCTCCCTTTGCTGTTAAATCAGATGTGCTGGGGGAACTTAGTTAACTTTGCAGTGCCTTAGTTTCTCCATCATGAAAAGGGGATGAGAGTTCTTACCGTAAGAATGCTTGGAGAATTTTGAAAGTTCACATCCATTGGGAACCAGCAGTTAGGGTAATGGCTATGTCGCTGGACTCCCACGTAGTCGACCGTGGTTCGCATCCCGGACCCGGTGGCTTAAAACTCATGCCGGGCGTGTGTGCGTGCGTGCCCAAGATCCCGAGAGGAGAATGGAGGAGAAGGGATTGCGGCGTGACCCTTCCCTCTGGGGGGTGATTTCTCGCTTTCTGTCTCTATGTCTCTCTCTCTCTGTCTGGCGAGCGTATGCGCCCTATAGCGAAAACCTCTCCAAAAAAAACAAAAAAAGTTCACATCCATAATGACTTTTATACAGCGTTGACATTTCATAAGAGGTCACTGAATGGCAGCTACTACAATAATTTTAGATAGGGCACAAGAAGCCTGTATATTTAAATGTTTTTAATTAAAAAATTAGCATTTTTAAAAAATGTACTCCTGGAATGTTAAATTCATGGCATTTCCATGTTAGACTGAGGGTTTTGCTTTTTCTTAGAAATATGCTGTTTTCAAATGTAATTGTTGAAACCTTTTCTTGAGTATAAAATAAATTAAAACACTGAGTTTGGTAGCTTAGTAGTTCTAATATCTAGTCTAGGACAAGGGCCCTGAAAGCTAAAAATATTAGTAATTATTTCCAGGTCCAATATGTAAGGATTATCAATAAAATTCTATGCATTTTAAACATAAATACTTAAGTAACAAAGTTAGAAAAAGATTAAAAGTAAAATACAGGAATTTGGTGGCTATCCAGATCTGATTCAGTTGGTGTACAGTGGAGCTCAGTGTTTTGTTTTAATAATGTGGAGTATGTGCATGTGTGAAAGAGAGACAGGGTCTCATTAAGCCTGGGCAGAAAGGTGTATTTTCAGGCCAACTCGGAGATCCGAACCTGTGGCTGCCATGAGTTTTCCAGCCTTGCAAGGCACTTGTGTTACCCCTGTGTCAC
>NW_006159754.1:2429245-2458596 GCF_000334495.1 Tupaia belangeri chinensis | reverse complement strand
TAAATACAACAAGGGGGACTTTTTAGAAACAGTGCCCTGTGCAACGACGTATTTCCAATTCCATCTCAGAACTAAATTCCGGTGCACTTCCAGGATGATGAGCACACGGGTTTGCAAGCCACGAGAGTTTCCCAGTGGTTCTTTAACCTCGCACATAAAGAGACAAACCTTGTGGCCATACCTCTTCTGCTTTTGTCTGTCTCTCTCCTTTTTGGAAGAAGAACCCAGGTGCTGCCCCTTCTCCAGCTCCTCCCCAGCAGCCTTCAGCACCCTTCCTTGCACCGAAGTGGGCAGCCTGGCAATGAGGGGGGCCACCAACCACACTCCCCTGCGTTCAGAGGAACTAAAATCAGAAACAGGTGTTACATTCAGGAAGCACCATTTTCTCTGCTCTCGTGCCTAGAACAGAAACTCTAAAGCAAAACATTGGTGCCCAAGGTACACAGAGGACTCTAAAATTTTCCTTTTGTTTCTGTACTATCCTTCCTCTTGCCAAACATCACCTATCTGCATGGAATTTCCAACCACGCTTATAGAAACTGCTAAAAGGCATCGCTCTGGCAGGAGGTTGTCATGGAGAAAGTATTCTTAAACATTTTTTTCTATGACTCTGGTTTTTCAGTTCACAATCCTTTTGTCCAACGAAACAATAACACCTTTCAGTCATAATTGCAATATGAAACATTATGTTTCAGCATACTAATAAATACCCTTTTATTGGTAAGTTTTAAAATTCACTAGTTACACTGTACATGAAAAAAAGGATTTAAGGGTCACATTAAGGTTTCATGTGACTTCTGTTTTAATTCTGAACACAAATTACCATGATATATTTGTGCACAACTGCCAATTAATAAAGAAGGCAGAAAAAAAGGTTTCTATACAATGAAATGCCATGGGCAGAGTAGCCTAGGGGACACCGGAGACGAGAATCAAACCTGAGCTAATCTGCGGTTCCAAGGAGTCTGGGCCTACTCAGCCAAACATTTTAAATGTTCAGACATGACCCATCCTGGCTTTACTCCTTAACTTATTAAATAATGATAATTGCCGTTTATAAGTAATTATTCTCTACGCATTCCTACGGCAAATGCAATTTACCTTTATATATATACATACATATATATACAGGTATATACATATTTTTATTTATATAATATACACATGTATATTATATAAATAAAAATCAGGCTAGCGCAATAATACATAGAAGAAATACCTTAGAAATGTCTTTATTCCGTTCTGTCTTGTGCTACCCGTATCAGCGTTTCCGATACCATTTGGGTTGAAGAAGCTCATGCCGGAATTGGAGGAGTTGCTGTTCAGGTCGGCGGACTGCTGGAACACTTCTATCGTTGCCTTCGCGATGTTGTCCAGTAAGTTGTTCATTTCGGCCACAGAACCAGAACCCTAGAGTCAGACGTATGAACGCTAGCACAGACATGGGTTCCTTTATCTCCAAACAACATGTTTCTGTTTCTCAGAAGGTTTTATATACATTGAGAGTTTCAGGAGATACTCACAGGGTCCTTCAAGCACTGCTTGATCATTAACTGGAGTTCCAACCAGGATTGTCTCAGCGTCCACTGTTCGAGATTCTGGGGAAAAGGAGAAATATGAAAACATCAAAAACATTCAACATGAACTGAACTATAATAATTCCTCATAGTTTTCATTCTCTCAAGAGAGAACAGAATAATCATGCACAATAAAGGAATTTCTATGGGCTAAAAGGTTTCTAAACCTGTCACATACATTCGCTGTACAGATAAATGAGATGCACAGTGACATTAAAGCACTCTGTCTGGCCCAGCTGCGGTGTGCAGGCATTGGTGTGCACTTCTAGAGCCATGTGGGAGGCCTGGGTTCAGATCCTGGGTTGTTCCGAACACGCTGGGTGCATCCATGGAGCACCAATGATTCCAGCTGGCAGGAAGGAGTGGGAATCCAGACATGGCAAGGCCCCATCAACGGTGTCTATATCTGTCTGTCTGTCTCTCTCCCTCATAAAAGAAATAAATTCAAAAACACACACACACAAAAAAAAGTCCTTGACTCAGTCAGACAATGAAAATAAGCATTTTTCCTTCTCAGAATCTCTTTATTAAACCAACACTATTTCAAAATGATTTCCATATTTTTTTTCCTTTTTTTTGGGAGAGGTTTTCGCTATAGGGCACGTGCACTTGCCAGACAGACAGAGAGACATAGAGACAGAAAGCGAGAAAACAGCCCCCAGGGGACATGGTCATGCCACAATCCCTTCTCCTCCATTCTCCTCTCGGGATCTTGGGCACACACGCACACGCACCCGGCGTGAGTTTTAAGCCACCAGGTCCGGGACGCGAACCGCGGTTGACTACGTGGGAGTCCAGCAACATAGCCATTACGCTAACTGCTGGTTCCCAAAATGATTTCCATATTTCTTGAATAATATATTTAAGATAGCCCCTCCCTAAAACTTCTCCTGTAAATACAGGATGGACTTATAATCATCGGATAAATACAGATATTTTATCTAATTTGCAGCATGCAGATACTGAACAATAAAGTGTAGCAATTCCACAGAAAAAAAAACCTGGGGGAATAAAATTAGATTTGATTGAACTCAAGAATTAGTGGGCAATGACCAAAAAAAAAGATAACTTCTCTTTTACTTTGGAGAGTTTTTTTGCTATAGGGTGCAGGCGCTCACCAGAAAAACAGAGACAGACAGAGAGACAGAAAGCGAAAAATCACCCCCCAGGGGGAATGGCCATGCTGCAACCCCATCTCCTCCATTCTCTTCTTGGGATCTTGGGCATGCATGCACACGTGCCTGGCAAGAGTTTAAACCACCAGGTCCGGGATTCAAACCGCGGTCGACTATATGGGAGTCCAGTGACATAGCCATTCTGCCAACTGCTGGTCCCAAAATGATAACTTCTTAAAACCATAAAGAATGTGTCAAATGGCAGGAACGTTCTCTATGGGAAATACCACTCACCTGCAGAATGCGCTTAATATGCTGCCTTTGCAGGTTATCCCCCTCCGTGCATTCTTTAATGCCGTGTGGATAACAGATGAGCTGCAGTAATTTCTGCGCTTGCATATTCGAGAGCACAGGGTCCAATATAAGTTCCTTGTCTGTACACAACCTTTCAGGTTCTTTCAAGCAGTGTTCTCCTACCCATTCCTAAAAATAATAGAGAGTTAGATTGACAGGCACTGACTTTCTGTAAATGTGTATTATAAGCATTCATGAGGATGTTCATGAAAAAATAAGTTCATGAAAAATGAGTATTATGAAAATACTATGCATGAGTTTCAAACCAAAATAAACTTGGATTTTAATTCCATTTCTCCCCTATCTTTTTCAAGTACCACTGTATATACTAAGTTCACAGTGCACAATGGAAGAGAAAGGTGAAAGGAGTTTTCCAAAATAAAAAAAGTAGGTGGGAAGGGTTTTAAAACAAAATTTCTAGCATTTTTACTTGTTAAAAAGATAAAGTAGACCTTGATTAAAGAAAAAAATTTAAGGAAGATATGCAAAGAAATAAAAGATAAAAAAAGCAAAGAAAGAAAAGAAAACATAGCTTTGTTTCAACTGGAAAATGGAGACTTGCTCTTGGTTCTATCTTATAATTTTTTTTATAACTTGCTATACAATAACTCTATGTTATACATGTACTTTTTCATTTCTACAGAATATACTGACCTATATTTCACTAAATAGAACATAGTATAACACACATTTAGAAAATAATCTTCCTTTTTGATACTATTACGAATAACATTACTATTGTAAATAAATATTTGTTCATATCTATTTTCGATACGATTATTTTCTTATGATAATTTTATAAGTGCAATTGCAGGGTCTAAAGCTATACAAAAAGCTTAAGGCTATAGATGCATAAAGCAAACTGTCCTCTGGAGAATAACTACCATTTAAACTCTTATCTCCTTTTCTTTGCTGCTTTTTCAAAGGCAGATTAGTGTGTTCAATAATATAAGAAATCACAACAGTAGCAGCATCTGATTTTCAAGCCAGTTCTGCTTCAGGTGAAGTCTGTTTCTTAACCACCACACCAGAGGGCCAATGCTCACTGCCCACTAAAATCAAACACGAAGCTTTTCACAATTCCTCAATTAGGCAGCACATCAGACCAATGAAATTAATCTCAAGTGGTGGGACCCAGAGATCAGTAACGTTTTCTAGCCATCAGAATGTTTAAAACTGCACCAGATGATTCCCATGTACAGTCATGGCAGGAAGCCCTGCAAATGTTGAAATACCCGTGTGACTATTTAGCTAACTTCAACCATCATTACGATCCACCCATAAAATACGAAAATATAACCCTGTCAATATTATTACTTCTACAGCAAAGTAGAAAAGGAGGAATATTTATATCACCTTTTTCTTTTTCTTTTTAGTTCTTTTGCTATAAGGCACATGTGCTTATCAGAGACAAAAAGACAGAGATAGAGATAAAATGAGTAATCACACCCCCATAGGGGATGTCCACACTGCAGTCCCTCCTCCCCCAGTCTCCTCTTGGGATTTTGGGCACACACGCACACATGCCTGGCATATTTTTTAAGTAGCTAGGTTTGGGATAAGGATGGCACAGTCGGCCATGTGAAGTCCAGCATGCCACCTGTTGGGCCACTTCTGTTTTCTTTAATAAAAGAAATTTTCTTAAAAGAAAATGATAATCCAGAAGGTAATGAAATTGTTCACCTGGAACAGGGGTTGGGACAGGGTAGAAAGAATATGGCGGAGGATTTATCTCCTTATACTCTAAATATACTACTCTTAGGAAAGAGAAAACAAAGTAATCTAAATTGAATGAGAGCAAAACAAATACTCAAGTCTCTTTCAAAGAAAGAACACTTACTCAGGAGAGAAAACTTGAACTAACTTTTGAACACAACATTTTAAACTCTTAGGGAAAAATGAACTGAACTCAAGTCTTCGACTTCTTGTAGTTGGTTTGTTTTCCCGGTGGTAGCTGTGACGTCGAGAAAACTATTTCAGATGTTCTACTTAATTAATAATTAAATGAGCTGATGTTATTAGAACCATTTCTTACAGTAAAAGAAATACTAATACAGAAAGGGAAAAAGTAAACAACTTCATGCAGTTGGCGTGGAACTAGAAGTATCACTGTGAGCTCATAATTGTACACACGTGTATATAGCTGCATTTTTGTTTTTAAATTTCTGGATGGCACCTGTGCTGGCCTGAGAGAGGGAGAGATGAAGAGAGGGAGAAAAGGAGAGGGAGAAGGAGAAAGGGGGAGGAAGAGGGAGAGAGAGAGATACTCCTCACTAGAGTGTGGTTATACTGTAATCCCTCCTCCTGTTTCCCTATCCTGTCAGGATTTAGGGCATGCTTGCACATGGGCCAGGCATGATTTTCAGGCTACAGAGGTTGGAATTCAAACTGTGATTGGTCATGTGACATCCACTTCCCTTAACCCCTATTGATGGGGCTAGCCTGGATGCACTTTTTTTCTCTTAACTCTGTTTGCTGAAAGACCTAGACACAATGATAGACCACAGCAATGTGCACACATGGTATCTAGACCTTGGTTTCTAAGTTCCATTCTCTACTGAAACAGAATGAACATTCTGTGGAGGAATGGGTGATTCCAGGTCTAGGGCAGGAAAAGTTCAAGATGAGGCAGAAAGTTAAAAAAAAAAAAAAAAGTTAAAAAAGAAAAAACAAACAAAACAAAACAAAACAAACACCAAGATGGAAGCATTATCAGATGGCACAAGAGTCAGAATAAAGAAATTCCCACTGGACAAGTAGGGGACAATGTGGACATAGAGATATCTAAAGACAGCATGCAATAATCCACATGGAGAAATCCTGAAACTGTACAATGGAGATACCTTGATCAAAATTAATTCCACCAGTAGGATGCAAACAGACATCATGTGCCTTTAGATGCGATTCCCAGAAAGAGAACAATGTGACTTTTGTAGTACTATGGCCAGGAATGCATGATCGAAAACTGACCTACAGGAAACCTTAGACAAATCTGACATTATCGGGACAATGGACGCATTTGGACCGATAAATGAGAAAAAATTACTGTACCAATGCTAAACTTTCAGATTTTTAATGACCATATTTTAGTTATGTCATAAAAACTGAAGTATTCAAAAGTAAAGAATAAAATATACATCTACTCTCAATAGTTTAGAAAACAAACAACGGGGCTGGCAGGTGGTGTGGTGGTTAAGGGCGTTGGACACCCCTTTGGCCGACCACAATTCAAGTCCTAGGCCTAGCGGGTTGCTCTCACTTTCTTTCTCTTTGTCTCTCTCTCAGTCTATCCTTCTCAGGTCAAATATAAATAAACAAACTAACAAAGTTTAATAAAATAATTCTTTAAAAAAATAGAAAGAAAACAAGTAGGTACATGCGCCATATTCACACACACAAACAGAATTATAAATCACATGTGGCAAAATGTGAAAAACTTGTGTATGTAAGGCTACCTTGGAGTTCTTTACAATCTTTGCCACTTTTTAGCAATTTTGAAAATACTTCAGAATAAATATAGCAAGTAAAAAAGGACCGTCATGAACAAGTGCCTACTGGAGTGATAGCTCTCTCTAAAAGAGTAGTTAGTTACAGGCTCCACGTAAAAGACCAGTTAAACCGGAAGAATACCTGTTGGCAGATCGTCCTCAGTACGTATCTAGCGTATTCTCTTAAATTGGCCGTTTCTATGGAAATGCTTTTCCCGCAAGATTTTGAATGCTGGGAGGCCGTCCAGATATCGTCGCCATTCCCGTCACGGCGGATGCCTCTCATGGTGAAGTCATCATTTTTTAAAGAGCTGACACTGTTATTGCCAATTTTGGCATCTCCTAAATAACAGAATCACAAAAGGAAAAAAAAAAAATCACAGACATTCAAAGTAGGGTCAACTCTTTGAGAAGCACGTGAGGCTAGCTTTGAGGGTGTAGAATCCGTGAATGGCATTACGGCACAGTCAGCTCTTCGGCAACGAGGAGGAGGGTAGGATAAATGCAAGAACTCAGAGCAGTCTCTATCACCCATGGTGCAGAAGCAACTTCAAGTCTCATTCCTTATTCTGTTTATGAAATTAAATACATTTCCACCAACCTTGGAAAGGCCAAGATGAATAACACTTAATCACAGAACATCGATTTCACCAATATTTCAAGCACAATATATGCAAATTTGTTTGACTTAAGAGACAGGGGGAAAAAAAATGGGTTACTCACCCTTCTAGATGTCCCTTTTCCATTTCTTCTCTTACAATGACTTATATTTCTATCCATAGGTCAAGAGAAAATTTTGCCTTAGCCCACCTTACTATCAACTTCTTGACAAGAGAGATTTATTTCCCTGGGGATGGAAAAGGGCAATGGATACTAAGGAAGCCCTGAAAACTAGGGCATTCATTGAAAACCCCATGTCTGTCACCTTTCTCTCTGTAACATTCAGATGAGAAAACCTCACCTGCTCAGTCTCTGATAAAGTCAGTGACCTGAAACTCAGGAAAGTGTTCCCCTCATAACCAAGTTCTGGGGAAAGACTGAGCAGAACGTTTTAATAACTAGAAAAAAGAAATCTTCTCCAGCCATGAAAGACAAATGACTGCCATATTTTAAGCGTGGAAGTGTCATATAACTTGGTACTAAGGACTGCTAAATGACAGCAGAGCCTTCAAACGTTTGCCTGTTTACCCACAGGATCAGAGTAAGCCCCGGCAAGAGAATTTCTTGGAACCTACAAATGAGATGAGACCTTCCCTGACTGCAGTCACTGAGCAAAAAACCAAGACCAGGTCAGTGCAAAAAGCCTTTTAAAGCCCACAGGTCAATGAAGAAAACGTTTTGATTCTGCTGGGAAAAAAATTGAAAAATCAAAATGTCTCAGTGACTATTTAGCTATAAAATCTTAAAGGGGGGGGGAGGAATAAACGATACATTTCTTTTTTTGTTTTTTAATGGTCAGGAGGTGCATGCACTGGCAAAAGAGACAGAAAGAGAACTCTTCCCCCCCACACACAATGGGGTAGGTCATGCTATAACCCTTTCTCCTCCATTTCTCCATTCTGTTGGTCTTTTGGACATGCACACATGCTAGGCATGCCCTTCAAGCTGCAGGGATTGGGATTCAAACTGTGGTTGGATACAAACTGCAGTTAGCCATGTGGACTCTGGCACCCATAACTATGAGGCTACGGGGCCAGTCCAACAATATACTTCAATTCATCGATATAACATACATTTCTCATTAAAGTACAAAGAATATAAACCTCGCTTTATCCATAGGAGTTTATTTAATTAAATAGAGCTCTTCAGGAAATAAAGGAAACACCAAATTCTGTAAGTACCAAAATTTAGTGTGCTTTCTCTACCCTAGGAGTACATGAACAACTATTTGTATCACTCAAGTTAAATTACTATGAAAATTTGAGACCAAATTCACAGTCCCATTTCCCTAGCTCAAAATATAATATATCCTGGTACCTAAGAATTAAGAAGCCATTGATCAGAACATGGTAAAGTAGATAAACTATAATTTCTATTAAAACAAAAACAAAGAAACAAATACTTCTGCCAGTTCCAGACAAGAAGATCCTTATTTAATTTAGATGTTGAGAAGGTCCGGGACTGTACCAGACCCTTCTACAATTGTACAGACAATACAACACATTGAGTGTTCAGGACCTGCCTGGCCCAGGGCTGTGCTGACCATTCAACAAGTCTGATTCTGACTTCTCAAACCCGGAGAGCCCTTCCAATTACTTACATATCTTAAGAGAAAAGACAAATCTTTCTTATTTTAGAGTGATTTTTGCTACAGGGCATGTGAACTCACCAGAGATAGAGACAGAGAGATACAAATCAAGACATCATCCCCTGGGCAGATGGACACCCTGCAATCTCTTCTCCTCCATTCTCCCCTCAGAACTTTGGGCACACACACACACACAGGCACCCAGCATGAGTTTCAAGCTGCCTAGTCCAGGACTCAAACCACGGTCAACTACGTGCGAGTCCAGTGACGTAACCATTACACCATCTGCTGGTTACAAGAGGTAAACAAATCTTCCTTGGGACCAAGTCAGACCTACAGATAAAGGAGCCAGTGTCCAGCTAGCATTCACCTTTGTTTCTGCCATTAAAATATACTATCTGTTGATGACGATGTGTATAGTATTCTCAACTGGGCTAGACTGAGGTGTATATCATACTGGGCAAAGTCTCTTTACAATCTAAATGATGTATACCGATTAAATGTATAAATAATAATAATAATGATAAAGAAAAAATATCTTTCATGTATGTACTCACATGCCCAACATTAGTTTATTACAAATCTACTCTTTACTACTTTCTCCAATAAATATTAGAAATATTACAGGAAAAATGCCAGTGTCTGCTTTCATGGTTGCTCCATTTATTTATCAGTAGAATTAACTAGCCAATTTCCTTTCAAACTTGATCAGACCAGAGAAATCCTATGGACTGAAAAGAGCACATAAGGGTTGCCCCTGTGGCCTAATAGCTAAAGGAGATGGATCTCACATGGCTGATCATGCAGTCCAAATCTGAGCCCAGTGTCTTGAAAACACACCAAATGCAACTGTGTGTGTCCAGAATCCTGACAGGATGGAGAAATGGAGGACAAAGGATTGAGGCATAACGACATCCCATAGGGAGGATGGGGTGCATTCTCTCTCTCTCTCTCTCTCTCTCTCTCTCTCTCTCTGGTAAGGGTGTTTACCACCACCACCACTACCAAGAACAACAAAGGCAAAAGAAATGAGCAATGAGCACTTCTTGTTGGTCCTGTAATATTCCAAGCTTCTAAGCTCAGAGGAAAGGCTATGGCCCTGGAAAGTGGCTCAACCTGCCCTTTTCTTTAGTATAAAATTCATGAACATGTCAAAAGAAAAAATATAAATATATTCCTTTTCTGGGTATGCTTTTCATAGATTGTTTTATGAAAACACTGTTATCTTTCCTTGAAATCAACAAATAACATCTCTCAAGCAGGACAGGGTTATAATATCCTCAAATGTGTTCTTTAAGACTCTTCTAAAGCAATTCCTATTTACAGAGTAATCTGTTCTAATAAAAGGGAGCTCTCTCAGAAAATCGCACATTACCATTACTTAGGCCAAGTCAAAAGAAGGTATCCAGAGCAGAAAAGCAGCGGTCTGAATCTAGAAAATCCTTTACGATGTTAGAACTAAAATGTCTAAGGTAGTATGACGTAAGTGAACATAAGAGGCTATGCTATCTAGGACAGTGTATACAAATAAGGACGTAAAGAGTATCTCGGACAGTATGAATACAATGAAAAAATCACTGTAATAAATAATACTGATTTATCAACAACCTAAGAGGTCTTCAAAAAGAAATATGGAAAATGCCTATTATAGCAAAATACGTGTGGATTTCAAAAACATGTTGCATCAAAGTAAACTTACATTTTGCAACCAGCAGTTAGCGTAATGACTATGTCGCTGGACTCCCACGTAGTCGACCGCGGTTTGAGTCCTGGACCTGGTGGCTTAAACTCATGCCGGGCGCATGTGCGTGCATGCCCAAGATCCCGAGAGGAGAATGGAGGAGAAGGGATTGCAGCGTGGCCATCCCTCCTGGGGGGTGATTTCTCGCTTTCTGTCTCTATGTCTCTCTCTGTCTGTCTGGTGAGCACACGTGCCCTATAGCAAAAACCTCTCCAAAATAAATAAATAAACAAACTTACATTTTAATTTCATTTTCTACCAATATTTTGAGGTCCCTTTGTATCATTGTGATTGCAATTATCACCTGATTCAGGAACAAACTAAGAAGATATAACCTTTGCTCAGGGTTACAAAAGAAGCAGATACACTAAGAATAAAATCCAGGTTTTCTAATGTTCTACACCTAGAATATAACCTGACTGAGATTTAAACCTTTAGTTAAAACACCAAATCATTTCCTGTCCATCACAAAATATGCTTTCTGCCAACCAAGGAAGGGAAAAACATCTGGGGGTACTTAGGATATATTACATCAGAATGACAGACATAAGAATATTAAAGTACCACAAAAAGTATTGTATTTAAATTCTCTCAGAATCACTATAGGTAAAGAACAGAATCTCAGATGGTCTGACTGCATTTGGACTTAGGAAAAACCAACTCATTTGTCTAGACCAAATAAATGAATACACAGAAAGCATGTGTTCAGTCATATGAATTAAATTTAAAAACAAATACAAATGATTTTGCCTCTGTTTCTGGTGATGAACCACGAAGCTTAGGGCCAGGATACTCTTACCAAGCATCATGATTGCTTTTAAGACAGCGAACACGGCGCCCACTTCAATGCTGTTGTGAGCAGCGGCTAGGAGATGTCTATCACAGGATGATCTTATTCCGGGGAAAGGTTTGCCTAGGAAAACAACACACACCTTTAACAGGCTCATCACCATCATTACCGATCTTCTGTAATCACGTACAGTCAGCAGGGCCTTTCATTGTTGGACTGTGGGTGCTAAGTTGCTGTTACCTTGCTTTAATTGATGCTTCGTGGGTTCACTAAGAAACCCTGCCAGGATCCCTCACTTCCCCTTTCCTTTTTAATTATGAAAACAATGGTTTTGCTCCCCAGAGAAATACGACCACAGGTTAGTAGGACTTTCCTACACTTGTGCTGGCTCACACACAGACAAATACATGCCTATGTGGAAATGACCTTTAGAAACCAACTTCACTCACACCTCTGGAAGGCTAACCTTATTCTTTTGACTTTGGTATAAGAATGAATGAGTCACCATTGCCCTGAGCTACTCTGGTGTAGCTTAGGACTGACATATACGGTATGTTAAGAGGTTCACGCTACCCACCAGCATGGCGTGGCTTCAGAGGAGAGGTATTTTTATTGTTTATCAGCTCCTGATTTGCATTTCTCAATCTATCATGATGTTACACAAGTTAGAGGTGCTGACAGCTCTTTCAATGAATGGCATCCTCTCACTCCCTCAACACCTCATGAAAATCAGGAAGGAAATTACAAAACGAACAGCTAGGTCACTCTGGGACCTGTAGCTCTGATTAGAAACATAATCAGAGAGTTTTCAGCTGTCACTCACCTGTTGCTTGAGGTAAGAAGCAGGCCTGCGGAGCTCGGAAGAGATGAAGCAGGAGTCGACAAGTCATTCTTGCGCCAGGCTCAGCATCAGCGTCTCCACAAGCTAGGGAGGAGGGATTTGAAAAGCACATTTTCTAATCTACTCGGGAAGAAGCCCTTCAGATTTTGCATCAAGCTGTTTCCTGTAATTTAAACAAATCCCCTTTATGGTAAGAAAGTGAGGCTATCCTTTTCTGAGAAACATGAATGCTTCCTTAAAAGCAGGTCATCCAATAGCAGCTTTCAACCTTCCCCAGGGGATCCGTATTTCTTTGAGCAGAACAACTTTTACGGTTCTGCCACCTCTACCTTGATGCCACACCGCATCCCAGCGTACGTACCCTCGGATCCTCCTCTCCCTTGCTTTAATAGTTTGACACCACTCCACCAAGACCACAACCAAGTAACACACGCCGCTCCCGGGTGGCGCCTTACCTGCCGCGAGGAGGGAGGGGAGAGCTACGTGCTGCACGACGTCCTCCAGGGAGAAACACTGTCGTGCTATCAGGATAGCAATGAAAGTAGCTAGTGAATCATGGAATGAAAGGTCACTCACCTTCAAGAAAAACATTGACAGGTTTTAATACCTAACCCCCTTTTAAGTAACATCTAAGATCAATATCTAAGAGAATGTAGGCAATACCAATAAGATTGCAAATCCCACTGTGAACCAATAGAGGAAAACAGCAACTTACCAGGTTATTATCCCCTATGTCTACTTTGTAAGACCAAAAAAAAAAAAAAAATCTACCCACATCCCAATGCTATAAGAAAACATTGTGCTTTAATTGTGACCATGAAAAAAAAAAGGCAAAATCAAGAAATCACTAAAAGATGTAGTACAATCAAAACCTTTTCAGCAGAATACAGTATGTCATTTATGGGTAAGACCATTTGAAAGCAAGGGAAGACAAGGAGGTCCCAAACCTAGCTGAAAAACAAGCCTCACTGATGTTCTGAAATTCCTTCTAGTGACAATTAATACAGACTCTGAAATTTTTTATTTATTTATTTATTTATTAGATTTGGCAATAGGGCGTCTGCACTTGCTGGAGAGCAACAGAGGGAAGAGGTCAAAAATCACCCTCCAGGAGGGGTGGCCATGTTGTAATCCCCTCTCCTTCAGTCTCCTCTTGCAATTTTCGGGCATGTATGCACATGCACCAAGTGTGATTTTTCAAGCTGCCAGGTCTAGGACTAGAACCATGGTCAGCCATGTGGGAGACCAGTGCCTTCACCACTACACCATTTGCTAGCCCCTAATTAAAACAGTTTTTAAAACAACTCTGAAAATTTCTGACTCCTAAATTTAAAAATTCAAGCACAGTGAAATCTCTGCCTTTAGGGATCTCACAAAACATTGAGAAAATAATAAGAAAAAAAAAACATTACAACAGCAACCTTGGTGCTGATTCATACTATAGGCCAGGGACTATTGTTAGCAACTTAAAAGTCATCTCATTTGATAGCACAACAGGGTGAAGGTCATACTATTATTATTAATCCCAATGTTAGAGATGAGGGATTGAAGCAGAAGGTCAAGTATAACAAAACATAGCCAAGAGGTTAAGGAACTATAACAAAGGTAAAAACTGGGATCTTTTTATGTCTGGAGAGGCAGGCCACAGTTATGAATTACATGGATATAAAATCTTAACAGGTACCCACAGAATGGAGATACTGAGATAGGATTGTTCACCCAGTCCTGAGAGAGCAGAACCAGGGAGGTAACTCTTTAAGTGAGAGGTAGCTTTTCAAATGTAAAAAGCTCTTCTATGCATAAGACGTTCTTACAAAAAACACCGATTACTCCAAGGAGTGTCAACACACAAAAATAGACAAAGACTCGGGATAGATTTTTAAGAAATTTGCACATCCCAGTTGCAACATATTACACCATGTATGTGATACAGACAGAGGGGCATCTCTTCACTTTGCTAACACAGTTTCTAAGGCAGACTGAATACCTTTGCAGCCAGACCGGAACATCCCTATGTAGCACAACACAATCTATATTCTTAGAGTGCACACTGCACTTAAAAAAATCAAAATGGTACTCTTCAGAATATAAACTGCTTCAGTTATTTAATAAATTATGTCCTATGCCACAAGGAAAGTATTTGGTAAAAATGAAAAACAAACAGTTCTAAAAAGAGCAGCCGTATGTAAAAAAAAAAAGTCAGCTAAAAAACATTTAGGGAAACAAGGACATTTTTGGCATTCCAGCTACAGATTAAGCTGGTTATTTATTTCAAAGATTTTCATGTGTTCAATCCCTGGCAATGATACTATGGTTTATTGCTTTTAAAAAGAGAAAGAAAAAAATTGTATAGCATTTCAGTTGAGTTAATTAAAAAAAAGTTACCCACTAAAGATTTGATTGCACAGTTGAGCTTTTAAATGAAAAATATACTTACATCTACAGTGCAAAGTACATCATTAAACCCCCACACGTGATTTGAAGAGCAACAAAGAGCCTTCAGAACCCCCAGCCATTCTGAACTGAGAACAGTGCAGCAAGCTGTCAGCTCAGAGGAGAAATTGGCTATGTCGTTAATCCTACAAGAGAAAAAGAAAATAGTAGAAAGTAACTTGGTGCAAAAGAGAAAACACACATGTGATACACATAAGGAACAGAGTTCACCATTACAGCCATTTATTTTCTTCCACTTAAAGATATAAGAAATACCCACTTGTCAAAAAACTTAGCAGTACCTAGAGCAGAAATCGAAGTAAGTGGCTTTGGATGTTTCCTAATATTTAATGAGATTAAGCGATATTAGTATAGGTGTGTGATTAGCTTATTTTTCAGTTCTGTGAACAAATCTCACCTATAATTTACATTTTTAAGGGCACCAAAAATTTTGAAGACAGGATATAATTTAGGTAAGCCCAAATATAATGGTTTTTTTTCCCCCAAAATGTGGGTATTTATTATTTGTATTTTTATTATATGTATATTTAAAAGTTGGTCACATAACTTATAGGCCACATCAAAAAGTCTTATGCCAAAGCGATAAACCAGAAAGCAGTTAGAGGAAAGATAATATAGGAATAAAAGAAGATGGGGTGGGGAGAGAAAAAAGGCAAATGGGAATCAAATGTCAGTGCAAGCAATTATACAGACGTAAGCAACAGGACCACTCCTGGGCTAAGCATGCATTCGGATTCCAGGGTGGCCAGCTCACCTTCCAGCATCCTGATGACCCATGCAGACATTCATGAGTGTATTGCAGACAAAGCTGTAGCGATTGGCCGCATTGTCACTGAGGATCTTGCCCAGCATGGAGTAGTTGATGCTACGGGCTGAGGGATTCTCAATAAAGTCCATCATGAAATCCGGATCCCAGCGCAAGTTGGAGTTTGCAGGCATCACGTTATTATAAATGGTTTGCTTTACTTTTGAACAGGCACTACTGAGGTTATCAGAAGAAGAATTGAAAAAGAAAAAAAAAAGAGAAACTAGAATAACTAGAAAATTATTTTAAGTAAGGACATATTAATGGCAGCGGCTATAAGGCATTCGTATAGGAGTTTCAAGTTATGAGTTCTTCATTTCAACTTCTTAATAATCAGCATTGCACAGTGCTCCAAACATAGTAATTATTCAACAAAAGCTGCTAGATGGTGGAAGAAAAAAAAAACCAAGAAGACATTTGGCTACTCATCCTAATTATTTTCTAAATCTTTTCTATATTTTACATGCTCTGAAAATCAATGAGTTGAGGAAGTTTTCCAACCGCTGTTAGACAGTGGTCGGAATGTATGATTACTTAAGAATAAAAATGGATTTAATTACAGGAAAAATTTGCTGTTTCAGTCCTAATTACCCATCTTGCACAATAAATCGTCTAGATACAGTATATGCAGGGGGGTTTCATGTACCGCCGTGTCACAGCTCTGAAAAACAGACATGTCTCCTGTCTTCGGGGAACTTACCTTGTAGAAGAGGGATATGGCTAACATACACAGCCTATGGGAGTGGAGAAAACTACTCTGCCATTCCTAAAAAGACGATCAGTTATACTTCTTGGCAATAGTAAGAGATTTTTAAGAGCCTGGTCTATCATATGAAAACGGTTCATTTTTTAGTGATTTATATCTCTGTCAGATTTAAAATATTAGAAATATAAAAGAAAATACAACGTATCTTTATCAATCTGCCCGGTAGATGAGACTAAGGATGATCTGATTTCAAAGCTCAGAGTCCATATAAATTTAGTGATTCCTGTCTGCTTGCTGTGGATTGCAAATCCCTAAGCACCATGTACCTTTCAGGATTCCTATTCAAGAGCTCTGTTACACAGCAGGAAGTCTGTTTTCAAAATTTTCTGGATTCATTAAATACTAAAATGTTCCTTAAATTGTAAGTTTGATGGCCACACTGCCTCCATTCTCCTCTAGGGATTCTGAGCACTCAGCATGATTTTCCCGGCTCCAGGACTCGAGCTGCACTAGGCCACGTGGGAGTCCAACATCTTAACCACTATGTCACCTGCTGGCCCATGCTGTAAGTTTTTTTAACAGGAAAAGGACACATTACATGATAAAGGATAGCAAATAGATTTACTAGATGTTGCAGTACCTTTTTATAATTACCTCAGCTATATATTTTTTCCATACCAAAAAACATTAGATATTATTTACTAAGCTGAACCTGAGTAAAAAAAAAAAAAAAAAAAACACTAAAATACAAAGCACTGTTGTCTTACTTTTAATGCACATTGATTTAGCATTATTCAGTGCTGGTCATTTTTATAAAATCATTAGCAAAAAAGTAATTTACTAAACTAATTTTTTTAAAGGAAAAGAAAAATAAAACAGCTTAGAAAGGTGTAGAAAAGTAAGTGGAGCTATAGGATCTCTTAGTGTCCGTGGGAAATGATGAAATACTTTACACTTCATGATGCCCAACGGATTTTAAAAGTACCCAGAGTAATACAAAATGTCAGCTCAAAAGTGAAGATATCAAAACCGAGAGGAATCAAATCCAGCAAAATACCAAAAGCTGATCACTGAACCTTCCACGAGATTTATAATTCAAATGAAGTTTTAAATTTCAAATGAAGGGTATATCAAATATTTATTATCACTTCAGCATGATCTACCTAAAATGTTCATAAAATAGATAATGTCAAATCTTGTTAACAATTCCTTATTTGTTGAGGAAATAAATCAGTCAAAGTTGGATAGTTTATGACCCCCCCCCATCATCTCAATATGATCACATGCTTACATGGTATGATGCCTAGCTTTCACTGCTACTACATGCTTTAAAATTCAGTTTAAACAAACCTCGAATATGTCAAAATTATTGCCTAACAGATATAACTATGGTTAGCTTTCATTATTTAAAGGAATGGTAACACTGGGGGAGTCGCTAATAAACATAAGCAAAAGCCTTTTTCTTTCTTTTCTTTAAGAGGGAGATTTTTGCCATCGGGCATGTGTGCTCATGGGAGAACCAGAGAGACAGGAAGTGAGAAATCACCCCCCGGGGGGCGGGGGAGACCACACTTCAATCCCTTCTCCTCCATTCTCTTTTCAGGGTTTTGGGCTCACACACACACATGTGCCTGGCATGAGTTTTAAGCCACAGGGCCAAAGATCGAACCACGGTCGACTATGTGGGAGTCCGGTGATGTAACCATTATGCCATCTGCTGGTCCCAGGGCCTCTCTCTTCTTTGCGTTCTCTTCTACCCACCTGAAGAGGTCTCCGAATTTACTTCTGAGGTGGCTACATGACACGTAGAGATCGTAGAGGTAGGCTAAGATGCATCTCTCAGGGGAAGAACATTCTGAGGGGTTTACAACATGCTTCACCACACCACACAACCTGAGGAGACAAATTCAGGAAGAAAGGAGGCACACAGTTTGCTTATACGCAGGTTATCATTTGACCTTTTGAGAGTGAGAATGTGTCCAAGTATTATTTGGGTAACAAAAAAGATATCAGGGCTGGGCTGGTAGCGCCGTGGTTGAGTGCCATGCATATGGGTCGAGATCCCACACAGCCCAACTGCAGTTAGAATCCGGGCCCCAGAGATCTGAAAAACACACAAGGTGCACACTCACATGCACCTGGTGAATTTCTCGAGCTGCTGGGGCGAGGATTTGAACTAAGGTAGACTGTGGAGGATCTGGGTGCCTTAACCACTATGCAACAGGACCAGCTACAAACAGTGAATCATTACATGTCTGTTTTCTTTTATGACATTGAAATACTTAGCTTAAAATTTACCTAGCTTAAAAAGAAATTAGAAATGCCACTGACAACAAGAAACACAAGCAGGGAAAGCAATTCCTTCATACAGGAGGAATGTATGAAAGAAGCCACCAATTAAGTTGCATACCCAAGATCCTGATAGGAAAATGAGGGAGAAGGGATTGCATTACAGTGAGGCCATCCCCCCTGGAGGATGAGTTATCACTCTCTGTTTTCTCTCTCTCTGTCTTTCCAGCGAGTGCACGTGCCCTATACCAAAAATCTCTCTTAAAAAAAAAAATAAAAATAAAAGCACGCTGTACCTCTTCGGTCCTCTTATCCCTAGTCTCGAATGGAGATGATATTAGGTAATTCCTTAGCCCAACTTCTGGAATGATGACAGAGAAAACCCCAGCCCACAATGCACACAAACCAAAAGGCTGAGAATGAAGGTCATTTGTTCTAGGTTAAGTCTTATCAAAGGATGACTTAAGGTGATCAAAGAAATGAATTTGTAGAACCAAATGAAATGGAAGAAGCAATCACTTTATAATGTGTGTAAAGCGTATTTGCTGTTGGTTCTCCACGTAGGAACTGAAATGACATGAACAAGGACGTCACAGGTATTCTCTATTCATAGTGAGCCAGGACGCTGGCCGGCACAGAATGAGAGGCGAAAAGATGACTGGCCCTGACATGTATAACCTAGGGGAGGAGAGGGAGAAAACTAACGCTTTTATTTAAAGGAACACACCTTACATGGTTGTATCTCCAACTCCGATAAACATTCTCTGGCAAAAAGATTCTTCATGTATGTTTTTACTGAAATAGGCAGCAGTGCGATTTTTCTCGTAAAACCACTGTAACATCTCACTACAAAGTTTACATTCTAGTGCCATAAAAACAATTTTGTATACCAACCCTTCAAACACCTGGGCTGTCTGATCAGGATTGAGGATCAGACAGCTGTGATACCGTCTGAGGACAGCCACGATGCAGACACACAGTCCCGTTGTGTAACTTCCTGCCAGGCTGGAGGATTTGAGGAGCAGCTCGGCTTCCACAACACTGAGTTCATTTAGTAACTACAACAGGAAAAAGAGTGAAGAAAATGTAGGTGCTAAAACAAACAGGAAAAACACTGAGTTTTCCAAATCATGAATAGATTGAGTCATTTTAACACAACTGCAGCCCTTAAAAAATGCCACTATAAATTAAATTGTGATTTAATTTTTTTATCTTGTATCGATTTATAGTTATCCTGTCTAGACATTAGGGTATATAAATTAGGAAGTGCCTGTGCTGAAATGTTACTGAAATTTTATAGAGGCCCAGAGCTCTGGAATGTATTATTCTAAAAAACACCCCCATTCATTTAAAAAAAAATTTTTTTTTTTACATTTTTGACATAAGGCATATGTGCTCACTGGATAGACACAGAAAGAGGGAAAGTGAGAAATCACTCCCCCCCCCGCCCCCAGGGGGAATGGCCATGCTGCAATCCCTTCTCCTCCAATCTCCTCTCAGGATTTTGGACATGCATACGCACAAGCCTGGCATGACTTTCAAGCTGCCAGGTCTGGGACTTGAACTGCAGTCCACCATGTGGGAGTCCAGCGCCTTTACCACCATGCTACCTGTTAACCCCACCCCCGTTCACTGTTTTCCTTTTTTAAAAAAGAAATTATTTTTGTCATTATTTTCTTATTAATAAAGCTAATACATCTTGTGGTATAAACAATAAAAAACCAAGTCTTATTTTTATCCACAATAACGGAAGACAATAAATACGCTCAAAGGTATATAAGAAATATAATAGGACAAACTGAATTAAAACATTCTTTGTTGTTTTTCATAGTTCCTATCTTTCAATGACTCACATTTGAATACACATTATTATTATTTAATTGATTAAAAACTACAAACACAGTTACAATTAAAATGCTAGCTGAAGACTGTTTGTTCCGAATGTGCCAGTCTACAACAATGTACTGTGTCCTTAAAATAGTTTCAATGTATAGATATGGGCTTATTTAACACGGCGTGATGTCTCAGAGGTTTGCTTTTCTACAAAAATAAGAAAAAAAGGGTCTCTGGGACACCTGTATTGCGAAGTCGATCAGCCCATTGATGTTGAGCGCTGGCTCCATGAGATCGAAGATGAGCTGGACATGGTGAGCCAAAGGGAGGTGGTAGGATGTCCCCGAAGCAAAGCTTGTGATTTGTTCCAGCACGTTGTTAGAGATCTACGCAAACAAGGGTGAAGAGCATCGTTCAGACCAACACTGCAAATAAGCTCGTGCGTAAGTTATTTAAACATCTTAAGTGAGACATCGGAATTAACAGGTGATTCTACTTGAATGAAAGCTAAACCACGTTTCGGCAGAAACCAAAACCATGGACAAATCACTTCCTTACGGTTACAATTTGAGAAGATAATGATAAGTTTTCATTAAGATCTTAACTGTCCTAAAGGTAGAACTCTAAATGTTCATTTAACTTTAGATCCGTCAATTTGAAAGTCAATGGATGTGTAAAGCAAAACAGAATATTTTTTTCTCGATTATCTATATTTTATTTCAATTACCAACAGGAGCAAACTTTCAGTAGCAATGCAGGTCCAAAATGTAATAACATAAGTATTATATTATGGATTATTTTATATATTACTGATTATGAACCCAAGGTAAAAATATGTACGTGGTAAAAATTAATTTTTCTGGGTCAGCAGGTGGCGTGGTGGTTGAGGGCACTGGACTCCCACATAGCTGACCGTGGTTCAAGTTCCAGACCTGGCAGCTTTCTTTCTCTCTCTCTCTCCATCTCTCTCTTACTCTGTCCCTCTCTGGTCAAATTAAAATAATAATAAATAAATGGATAAAGTTTAAAATAATACTTTAAAAAATTAATTCTTCTGAGAAAGGCAACCTGAAACTTGAAAATGAGGTATTCAATAGTCTGTGATGTTTCCAAGAATGTCCACAAAATATATTTCCAAAACTTACTAAGGCAAAAATCACATATTGCATAAAAGAGCTATTTAAGGAAAGAGAAAGATTTCAAATACATAATAAAACAGCTCTGACTGGCTACCTGGGATGTCACTTGATGCTGATCAAAATATGAAAGCAGTTGGAGTTTTGTGAACACAGTCTCCAGTGATGGAAAGGCTTCTTGCTTGCTCTTCCTGGCTTTTTGTCCTTCATCCCCAACTAAACACACATAAAGTAGGTAAGTTACTCTTTGTTTAAGAGAAGCTCTTGTTTTTTTTTAAATGAATATGAATACTTTTTATTGAAGTATAGTTCATATATACAGAAAAGTGCACAAATTCTATGAACTTCTACAAAGTACGCACACTTGTGTAATGAAACACAATCATGAAAGAACATACCAGGAGCCCCCAAGCCCCCTTAAGCCTCTTTTTTTTTTTTTTTGAAGAGGTTTTTGCTATAAGGCATGTGCGCTTGCCAGACAGAGACAGACAGAGAGACAGAAAACGAGAAATCACCCCCCCAGGGGGGATGGCCATGCTGCAATCCCTGCTCCTCTATTCTCCTCTCGGGATCTTGGGCATGCACGCACACGCGGCTGGCGGGAGTTTAAGCCACCGGGTCTGGGACGCGAACCGCAGTCAACTACAAGGGAGTCCAGCGACATAGCAATTACGCTAACTGCTGGTCCCCCCCTTAAGCCTCTTTAGCCACGTCTCTCTCCCTAGAAGATCAAGATCCTAACCTCATACAGCTTGGACGTGTATTGTCTACTCTGTAACTTTGTATATATAAGACACGCAATATATTCTTTTCCTACTGGCATCTGTCACTCAACATTATGCCTTTAAGATCGATTCATACTACGTAGTATGAACACTACGATTCATACCCTTGAGGTAATTTTAATTGGCTCTAAAAATTAATACTTCTCAGTCATGTACAGCGTTTCAATGTGTGACTATACCACCATTTATTTATCCATTCTAGGGAGTAGTTTCCAGATCTGGACTATCAGGATAATAACAATGAAGGGGAGAAAACCACTCAGTCTCACTTTGATATAACTGGACAATTCACTAGCGTCTTCTTTGGAGACTCATCTAAAACAGTTTAATATGTTAAACATTTTTACATGACTGCTATCTTTCTTAGGGGAAGCAATGAATTAAATCAGTCAACATTAATTGGAAAGTGTACATTTAACAACATAGCATAAAGAGCTTGAAAAAGCTCCAACTATAAAGTATTAAAAGCATTACTTATTCCAAGAGGACTCTCCCCCCCTCCCCGAGTTCTAAGAATAAGATTTAAAAAGAGATTTGAACCTGTTTTGAAATGTTTTGACATATTTATTTACAAAGATAAATGCAAATGCCAAAAAGGAAGAGTAGGACTATATAATCTCTTAAGATTTTCCTTTGGGAGACGGGGTAATTTGTCTAAGGGTATGTGTGTTCATTGAAAAAAGGGAGGGTAGTGAGAGAGAGAAACAGAGACAGACAGAGGGAAAGTGAGAGAGCACCACCTCATCACGGGGAATAGTCACACCATAATCCCTTCTCTTCCTTTTTGCCCTCATTTTAGGATTTGGGGCATGCACTCACATATAACTGGCATGTTTTCAAAGCCTCTGGGTCTGAGAGTCAAACTGTGTAGGCAACCATATGGGATCTAGCTGCCTTAACCACTATACCACTGGTTGACCTGGTCATTTCTAATACTATGATTCTAGGTAGTTAAAAGCTACCAAGACAAGAGCACTATTAAAGACCTACGATAGACACAGATTTCACAGAACTCAGAAATATTCTGCTAGTGGCAAATGTGATGGTTGCAGAAAATAACATGTGGGCCAGCACATGGCATGGCAGTTAAGGTGGCCAAAGGATGATTAGTCAATAGAAATATTAAATGAAGGGACCAGCAGTTAGCGTAATGGCTATGTCGCTGGATTCCTATGTAGTCGACCGCAGTTCGAGTCCCGGATCCAGTGGCTTAAACTCATGCCAGGCACGTGTGGGTGCGTGCATGTCCAAGATCCGGAGAGGAGAATGGTGGAGAAGGGATTGCAGCGTGGCCATCCCCTGTGGGGAGCGATTTCTCGCTTTCTATCTCTCTGTCTCTCTCTGTCTTTCTGGTGAACACACACGCCCTATAGCAAAAAAAAAATAATAATAAAAATAAAAAGCCAAAGAAATATAAAATGAAGTCTGACCATGTCCAGATGGCCGTATTTAAACTTCAGGCTCTAAGTTCCCTTGGGAAATATCCGGCTGATCTAACAATATTCTTACAGAATTGATTTCTCAAAATCTTAAGTTTATGTGTTCCCGGAAATCATATCCATGCTAAACAAACTCTGTTTTATCAGTCCTTATTTTACTGAACAAAGTGGGCAAACTTCCATTAATCTAAAGTGTAGTTAGCCAGCTTCTGGTAGTGGTTTAAGTAGTGATTTAAAATGAAAACTATTTATCAGAAGGCAGCTTACCAATATCCCAGATTAGTATTTTACTGGCTGAAAATTTTCCCTAAAATAAGGAATGATAAAAGTACCCTTTGAAGATGCCATCCCACAGTTTTATATTATTGATATCCCAAAAAGCAGCACAGAACAAAGCTGAGCTTTTCTGAGTTCATGTGCTAGAATTGCTTATTGAAGGTCTGGTACAGACAGGAGAGACTATAGTCTAGCATTTTAAAATACTGAAAAACGTAGACTCAGTAGAAAAGGCCACCACATTGGCTTCGTTTCCCTTCCCTCCCCCTCTTTCAAACTTCCCAAGCCCAAAGTTCCATGGAATCCAGAAATATCCTCTAAAAGTAATTTAGATAAAACATGCATTAGTGACTATTTTAAAGGAGATAAGTGTCCCCCACCATTTAAATATATCAAAAGTAGCTTCAAATATGTTTTGCTAGCTAGTTGCAGAGCTTGTAAATTTAATCTTCTAAATGCAACCCATTTCCTCTTTTCTCTGAGAAAAAAAAAAAAAAGCAAAACAACAGATAAACATTTTTCTTAGACAGAGCACTTTCTTTTTCAGGCTCAATAATGGCAGACCGAGGGTTTCATTTCCCTTCCACAGCACTTAGCTTGTCCCATCAAGAAGCCTACATTTTACAACATCCTTTAATGGCAATGGAAAGAAATTAGGAAATCTGTTGTCAATCATCTGAAGAACTTTCCCACTATGTTCTAAGGACAAACACCTCCGTTATCAGACACCAGGACACTGTGCACAGGCTGACACGTGTGTTGCCTCTCTACTGTGTTTCTTTTTTTTTTGAGAGGTTTTTGCTATAGGCTGTGTGCACTTGCCAGAAAGACAGAGAGAGAGAGAGAGAGACAGAAAGTAAAAAATCACCCCCCCAGGGTGGAAGACCACGCTGCAATCCCTTCTCCTCTCGGGATCCTGGGCATGCACGTGCACCCACCCAGTGTGTTTAAGCCACTAGGTTCAGGACTACACTAACTGCTAGTCCCTCTACCATGTTTCTGCATGTGGATCCCTCCTGACTGAGAGAAAAGGGAAGCTATTTGCATTATTGCACAGGTAACCTTCTATAGGGAAGATCTAGTGAGGACAAGGTCTAGTAATTCATCTGTTCAAGTCTAATGACTGGATCTGCTGTGGAGAGGTCTGTAAGAAGTATTTTGTCCTGAAGAACACAACAGGGTTCTTAGAGGCGGTTTACACCACATGTAGGACAATGCTGTTGGCAGACGGTAAACTCAAATTCTCTTTTCCTTTACATTATTTAAACATTAGACAAATAAACAATGGTGGTGATAGTAGGGTGTATATAATGCTATCCTATTTTAAATCGTAGAACTGCCTAATGAAATCAACAGGCCTGGAAAAGAGTAATTAGGCAAGTGGATAATTTTACACAATTCCAATTATACAATGTGGTGACATAGGATAAAAGTATACCTTCACTGTAAAAACTATGTTAAAAGCAGAAGGAAAGAGGAATCCAAGTAAAGAAGGCAGCGTAGAGCCAAGTCCCAGCTCCCTTTTTTAATTGGAAATCAGTCAGTGGCATGGGTAGCCACGCCTACCTATTGCAATTATTCTGCTGAATAATATTTAAAAACTACACTTCCAAGATTCTCAGTTACAGCTCAAATATCAGTGCCCTAAAGCAAAAGCAAACAAGCAGTTTGAAAGAGATGGCAAAGAAATAGGGAAACAGACCTCTTCCAGACGAAGGGTTTTTTCAACTGGTTCTTCCATACTTCATTTATTCCTACTACAGAAAATGTGAGAAAAATACAAAAGGGTAGAACTAGCAATTACCTGGACCTACCTACAGAATATGGCACTTTAATATAAGGATTTCTATACATGGAAACGAGGCCTCCAAATTTCAATGTGCTTATTCATATTTCAACATGACAGTCATTCAGGAGAGGAAACAGTCTGACAACGATGTCTACCACTTTGATAGACGGTGGAGAGGGAAGAAAGAAGACAACACACAATGGCAGCACATGCACTGAGGCTCTTTACCCCCTGTCTCTGTGGTGCTCTTCTTATTTAGGATTTTCAGGATATCTTTGGTAATTTTCTTCAGCTGATGCCTGGCTTCGTCACGCTCTTTGCCAACCCCATAGAGAAGGATTGTGCGCTGGTTACATTCATGACTTGAAGATTCATCCTGAAAAACAGAACATGCATTCTGAAACCCTGGTTTGCAGGGGTGGGGTTGCCTCTCACCTCTCGGAAATGCACTAACCACAGCACCTCCATGCTGGCTTGTGGTGGTAGAATTCTGCCCACCTCTGAATCCACTTCAGTCTCTACTGGCAACATCCTTGTTTTTCCAGTTTGGAACTTGCCTAGCGTACTAACAAAAAAATGTGTCAACTGACCTGAAGTCTTAATAGGAGCATTTGACGTGGGCGTACCCTACAGAGTAAGTTTTGGCTATTTGAAAAACATTTTCATTTCATGTTTAAAATTGAACTTGGTTATTCATTTCATATCATGCACCATATTCTCTATTATCTAGTACAGTATCCGGTCATACTTTTCCCATAAGGAAAGTATTATTTCTTAGTAAGTATATTACATATACAACAAAAGTAGTATTTTCCGTTTAAAAAATCTTGCTAGGATCTTGAAATACCTTTATGAAAAAATTCCATTTACCTGCAACTTACATCCATTTACTGTGAGAGATATATGCATATTTATTTTCATAGGACAAAATAGTAAAGAGTGTAGGTCTCATTAGGTGTGAGGGGAATAGCTGGAAATGCAAACGTGTTTTGACATCACCCACTTCCTTCCTGGACCAGTTTTCTACCCCCACACAACAGACACAGGGAATCCAAGCACTGTGTCTCACAAGGGAAAGAAAGTTATTTCATCACAGCATAGCAAAAAAAAAAAAAAAAGTATATGTCACATTCTTTAGCCAAAGTTAAACGGTCCAGGATGTATTGGCTCTCTGAATACGCCTGGCTTTAATTTTTTTTTTTTTTGGCTCTCTGAATATGCCTGGCTTTAATTTTTTTAATCTCAGTTTCTCCTTTGGGACTTCATTTTCTTAGAAAGTTTCCAGCTCTATCCTTCAGTGCATCTTGTCTTCTTACTCGGCATTGCAGTTCCCCGAAGCTGGGCACTCACCTTTCCTACCAGTATCTTATCCTAAGGACCTTGTGTAAGAAAAGAACTCCCACCAGGAAAAACAAACAGCATTGTGCTCATAAGCAGTAGTGGCTATAGCAAAAGCTTGGAGAACTCCAGTGTTTAATCTGGAGCATACCATCTGTGTTCTATGCACAAAGAATATTTAGCTTCTGCTGACTGTTTAAAGAGCAATTTTTCCTCTCTCTGATCCTGTCACTTTGCACTCTCAGTGTCTATTCTGTGTGTGTCTGTTAGTGTTGCTCTCACCTGCACACTTACATTCAAGTCACTACTTCTCATTGCACCATTATTATTTTTTTTAAATTATATTCTACCAGAAAGATGCATTTGTATACCTAGCCAATCTAGCTTACTACCCTTCACCAAAATAATTTCAGGTGTTCAAGTTTGCCTCCTTAAAAAAAAAAAGGAAAAGTAAAACCTAGGAAAAGTTTTCTCCCAGAAATTGTTCATACTTAGTATCCTGAGTATCCAAATTTCTACCAAATTTTCAAAAGACAGATTTAACCCTAAGTAACGTCCATGTAGGCAATGATTCCTACTCCTGCTGCACGTCTGAATCGGCTGAACTGCTTGATAATCTCCAATTCTTGTTGTTACAAGCACAGCTAAGACGGTGTATTTCTCATTTATCTGGCAGAATATGTGCACGTAAGCCCTAAGAAGGGAACGGGAAGGCACGGAGAAAACCATACACTACCAGGCAGTGCCAGTCATGTGCCTTGGCAATTGTTTGCAGTTAAGGCACACAAGGAATGGTCTTAGTGCAAATGTTGGCGGGGGCTGGGGGGGGTAATGGAAAGATGTTAGCAAAGTCATGCGATGCTTGTTTATAAAATATCAGGTTGTCAGAAAAGTCATGGAACATTTTACTGTAGAAAAATACGTCATGACTTTTCCGACCACCCAATATTTACTTAAAGCACACAAGATGCTAGTGACCCTGAGAAAAACAAGAATGAATGGTTCCTGTCATCAAATAAAAGAGGTCCAGTGTCATACAAAGTAGTATTGGGAGAGCTAGACGTCCAGTCAGAGGGTGAAAGGAAGCACCCCAGAAAGATCCCTGCACTCCTCACAACCACACAGGATAGCGATGGCCCCCCATTGTACCACTGACAGCCTGAGCTTGAGGCTAAGAGCGATGGCTGAGTGCTGGCTCTGCTACTGGCCAACATGAGCCCGGATAACGAACCTTTCTGAGTCTCAGGTTGTTCCTCTGAAAAATGGGGAAACACACCTTCCTCGTGGTAGGGTGTGTGAAGTGTTTGGGAGCAGGCTGGACATGGTACTTATTGCTGTGAATTCTCGGTCTAGACCTCCACTGCCCTCTTACATCCACACTTGCACTGTGGTGCCTTACTCAACATCTCCCCAGGACGCTGGGCACTTCCTGCCTTTGCTCCTCTTCTTCCTGTTACCTAAAATACACTGACAGCCTCAATTTCACTTACCAAAGCGCTAGGTACAAATATAGTGTCAGTTGCCTTACTTTGTCTCCCCAATTCTTTGAAAACTCTCACCCAGAAGAAGTTAAAGAGGAAAGACTCTCTGAAGCTTTTATCATTTGTTTTCTGCATATGTGCTCAATGTCTGTCTCCCCCACTAGAACAAGTTTCGCGAATGACCCCATGACTGTCTTACTCAGTTTGATAGTCTCTTTGTTAAGTACAAAGTTGGCATCTACTATTTACTGAAAACACTAAATACAAAATAAATATATGGACTAATGAACATGGCTAAAGAAATAGGGTGTGATGAAGATAAAATCAGTATTTTTTTTAATTGCCAGAGGGCACATGTGCTTGCCAGAGAGAGACAGACAGAGAGTATCTAAGAACCCCCCCCAATGAGGCAGGGTTGTGCTGCAATCCCTTCTCCATTTTACCATCCTGTGAGGATATGAGATGTGCATGCACAAGTAGCCAGTATGTTTGTCAAGCTGCCAGGACTGGGATTCAAACCACCACAGATCACATGGGATTCGGCACCCTTAACCACTTAGGCTACAAGGTCAGCCTGGAAAGAAGGAAAAAAAATAGTTTCATAGGAAACGTGACCTGATAGTTAAGTCCTGAGAAAAGTGAAATGGAGAAGTAGGGGACCAATAGAAAGTTATAACAAAAACATGTGTAGCCTGAACTCAGTCTTAGCAATGGTCATGAAGACTAAGGAGTAAAATCAAGAGGTAACCAAGGAAAGTTAGGAAAGGATCAGTCATCAGAATCCAATGAATGAACTTAATTTCCTTGCACTTTATGATGGACCCACATAAAATGTGCTAGACCAAAAAAAAAAAAATAATAAAAAT
>NW_006159754.1:2425567-2428578 GCF_000334495.1 Tupaia belangeri chinensis | reverse complement strand
AAATTATATTCTACCAGAAAGATGCATTTGTATACCTAGCCAATCTAGCTTACTACCCTTCACCAAAATAATTTCAGGTGTTCAAGTTTGCCTCCTTAAAAAAAAAAAGGAAAAGTAAAACCTAGGAAAAGTTTTCTCCCAGAAATTGTTCATACTTAGTATCCTGAGTATCCAAATTTCTACCAAATTTTCAAAAGACAGATTTAACCCTAAGTAACGTCCATGTAGGCAATGATTCCTACTCCTGCTGCACGTCTGAATCGGCTGAACTGCTTGATAATCTCCAATTCTTGTTGTTACAAGCACAGCTAAGACGGTGTATTTCTCATTTATCTGGCAGAATATGTGCACGTAAGCCCTAAGAAGGGAACGGGAAGGCACGGAGAAAACCATACACTACCAGGCAGTGCCAGTCATGTGCCTTGGCAATTGTTTGCAGTTAAGGCACACAAGGAATGGTCTTAGTGCAAATGTTGGCGGGGGCTGGGGGGGGTAATGGAAAGATGTCAGCAAAGTCATGCGATGCTTGTTTATAAAATATCAGGTTGTCAGAAAAGTCATGGAACATTTTAGTGTAGAAAAATACGTCATGACTTTTCCGACCACCCAATATTTACTTAAAGCACACAAGATGCTAGTGACCCTGAGAAAAACAAGAATGAATGGTTCCTGTCATCAAATAAAAGAGGTCCAGTGTCATACAAAGTAGTATTGGGAGAGCTAGACGTCCAGTCAGAGGGTGAAAGGAAGCACCCCAGAAAGATCCCTGCACTCCTCACAACCACACAGGATAGCAATGGCCCCCCATTGTACCACTGACAGCCTGAGCTTGAGGCTAAGAGCGATGGCTGAGTGCTGGCTCTGCTACTGGCCAACATGAGCCCGGATAACGAACCTTTCTGAGTCTCAGGTTGTTCCTCTGAAAAATGGGGAAACACACCTTCCTCGTGGTAGGGTGTGTGAAGTGTTTGGGAGCAGGCTGGACATGGTACTTATTGCTGTGAATTCTCGGTCTAGACCTCCACTGCCCTCTTACATCCACACTTGCACTGTGGTGCCTTACTCAACATCTCCCCAGGACGCTGGGCACTTCCTGCCTTTGCTCCTCTTCTTCCTGTTACCTAAAATACACTGACAGCCTCAATTTCACTTACCAAAGCGCTAGGTACAAATATAGTGTCAGTTGCCTTACTTTGTCTCCCCAATTCTTTGAAAACTCTCACCCAGAAGAAGTTAAAGAGGAAAGACTCTCTGAAGCTTTTATCATTTGTTTTCTGCATATGTGCTCAATGTCTGTCTCTCCCACTAGAACAAGTTTCGCGAATGACCCCATGACTGTCTTACTCAGTTTGATAGTCTCTTTGTTAAGTACAAAGTTGGCATCTACTATTTACTGAAAACACTAAATACAAAATAAATATATGGACTAATGAACATGGCTAAAGAAATAGGGTGTGATGAAGATAAAATCAGTATTTTTTTTAATTGCCAGAGGGCACATGTGCTTGCCAGAGAGAGACAGACAGAGAGTATCTAAGAACCCCCCCCAATGAGGCAGGGTCGTGCTGCAATCCCTTCTCCATTTTACCATCCTGTGAGGATATGAGATGTGCATGCACAAGTAGCCAGTATGTTTGTCAAGCTGCCAGGACTGGGATTCAAACCACCACAGATCACATGGGATTCGGCACCCTTAACCACTTAGGCTACAAGGTCAGCCTGGAAAGAAGGAAAAAAAATAGTTTCATAGGAAACGTGACCTGATAGTTAAGTCCTGAGAAAAGTGAAATGGAGAAGTAGGGGACCAATAGAAAGTTATAACAAAAACATGTGTAGCCTGAACTCAGTCTTAGCAATGGTCATGAAGACTAAGGAGTAAAATCAAGAGGTAACCAAGGAAAGTTAGGAAAGGATCAGTCATCAGAATCCAATGAAAGAACTTAATTTCCTTGCACTTTATGATGGACCCACATAAAATGTGCTAGACCAAAAATAATAATAATAATAATAATAATAATAATAATACATAATGAGTGGGGAGTTCTTGAATTTTCTCCTGTAAGTATCAGGACTCTGAAGGGTAAGTGCAAATGTACTGTAAATACACAGTAGTTTGTTAGATGTGGCACTGATGCAGAGGGGACAGCTCAGGGACAAGAGTAATATCTTAAGACCTGAGAGAGGTGCTAAATTGCCACATTCTCTTTAAGAGAAAAGATCTAAGAGAGCTAGGATGGTCAAAGAGGTAATGAAGCCATCAAACAGCACTCTCTCCTTAATATAGCCTGGTAATGCAGAGTCACAGAGGTTGGGGAGGAGACGTATGAAAATGGGGGTCACCAGCAATGTTTAGAAGTCACAATGGATGTGACTCTCTGACTTATTTAAAAAAAACAAAAAGTGTGACCTTCCAATGAGAAGTTTCTCAGGAGTGGTAGTGACAGCAGGAAATGAGGGTTGAAGTAAGAATAGATGGTGAAATGGTGACTGCTAGGGAAGTGACTTACATTTATTAGAAGTAGGGCACAAAGAGAGAGAGGTTGAGAGGAAACAGAAAGTTTCATTAGGATAATCAATGCCAAAATCTTGTTTCAAAGTTATGTTTCAAATTTTAAAAGTTGAGACCAGCACATGGCATAATGGTCACGTCACTGGATTCCCACATAGTCAAGCGTGGCTCGAGTCCTGGACCTGGTAGCTTAAAACTCAAGCCAGGTATATGTGTGTGTGTGTGTGTGTGTGTGTGTGTGTGTGTGTGCGTGCACCCAAAATCCTGACAGGAAAGGGAGGAGAAGGGATTACAGTGTGGCTATACTCTGAGGGGGTAATTCCTCACTTTCTGTCTCTCTCTCTCTGTCTCTCTGGCAAGCACACATGCCCTATAGCAACAATCTCAACAGGAAAAGTCAACAAGAGGGTCAAGCTAGCCCACAAGCTACTGTTGGATCAAACCAGCAACCTCTCCTGTAAATTGCATTCTGAAAAATCTCATCCTCCAGATTGGCTGTTTT
>NW_006159754.1:2422214-2425554 GCF_000334495.1 Tupaia belangeri chinensis | reverse complement strand
CCTAGATATTATCTCATACTCACAAAGTCTGAATTGATCAAGAAACTAGAAGGATGCATGTCCAAAACTCTGGCAGGCTTGTACTAGAGAAACTAAAACATGCCTCTTTTTAAGGAAAGTTGGCTCAAATATCCTTAGAAAGAAGAAATGGAGTTAACTGAATTGAGGTCTGCTTAAATCCTCTTTATTTCTGTAAAATACATGGTTAGAAATGCTGCCAAATTATGGGTTCACAAAGATGCGATGATAATGTAAGATTATCGGAGCTGTGTACTCTCCTTTCATCATACTCATGTTTTCTGGTATTTCTACAGTGAAATCATAGAACTTATAAATGACTAAAATAATGTTTTTAAAGGAAAATAAAAAAGAGCCCCACTCTGAGCCTCCTTTTCTTCCATACACTAAGAAATGGCTGAAAGAGATGCAATTGTCCTTCTGATAAAACAACAGAATTTTGTACTTCCCCAGTGCGCTAAATGTGCATACTTAAATATTTAAACACAAGCCTTGCCTATAACATGAAGTGAAGTGCACACAACACCCTACCTTTCTCTAAGAAAAGTAGTTAAAATCTGTTTTTATAAACAATTTATTTAGTTAAAAATTTTACTTACTGAAGAACTCTCAAAAGATGTTCTAAACTCTTTCAGGTGAATCTCTCAATAGACCATACTATTTTGTTTAGAATAAAGTAATTTCACATAAATACCCCAGCAGTAAGAAGCCTTGGACTGGGAAAGAATGGATGATGTGTCCATGGAAGAGGAGAGTGAATTAAAGGAACAACAGCAACAACAACAAAAAGGCCCCTTCTTTGCATTAGTAACCATACCTGAATTAGCGAACCTTTTCTATTAGCCAAGAGAATGAATGACTCACATTCTCTTCTAGAGCATCTTTTCTATTAGCCAAGAAAATAGCAGATTCACATTCTCTTTTTGCTAAATACTCCAATGGGTATACTACTTTTTATACCTTATTTTCAGAATCTGTTATATATCTCATGTAAATTTTTGTATTTTGATGGGTAAAGCCAAGTTAGATGATGTAATGTATAATGTCTAGAAATACTGGATCATTGAAAAAGTCATGACATATTTTTCTGTTTTTGTATGCAAAAAAATGTCATGACTTTTCTGATGACCCAATTAAAACCTATCACTAATCAAAATATTCATTAAAGTCAAAATGACTACATTTAGAACTATAAAGTGTCAGAACTAAAAAAGGCTAAAAGTTAATAAAATGACTTAAATATTTTTCCATCCTCTCGCCAAAACTTAGTTTCATAAGGACAGTTTCCTACCAATTTAAAGAAAGGCCCTCTGGGTTCAGAGTATTCTCTTTCAAAGGGATATTTTCAAAGAGAGTATTTTTAGATGAGCAAGCTACCATTAACAGACTTGATCAAATAAATCAACCAATTAAACCACTTGAAAGTAAAAATTTTGTTCGGCTTTCTAAGTCATCTTAATCATAGAAAATTACCAAATCGACCAAAGTTAGTTATATTCCTACTAATATATTAAATTACAGTCTGTGTTGCTGTCATTTAAAGTGTACAATTCGCTTTGCTTCAATTAACATAACACAGGAGGAAACTTTTAAAAGTTTGTGGAAAATTGAATTAAAGTACAAATTTATTTTTTTTAAGTTGAAACCCATCCTCAACTCTTTCATAATATGCACGTTCCACAACATTTTTTAAAACTCTGTACTTTTGCCACCTAAGCTGCTTCTCACTTAAAGATTTTAGTGGCTTTCAAGGTCAAGTGGCCTAAAGGGGCAATTCAGGGAACAGCTATGAGTGAGAAACTATTATGAGAGGGTTAGCAGATAGATGAGTGTGGTTGTGAGTTAAAAGCAGAGAAAAGACAAAGTTAATTTACATCAAGGGCTAGACCTTATTTCGTCCCTCAAATCCTGAGAGCCATTAGGGACTAGGAAATGTAAGTACCAAAAGGTAGTAATGATGTATCCTGAGTGAGTTTCCTTTGGTTGATAGTAGTTTGATTTCATTAAAAATAATCATGATTTTCATAAGCCTTGGTTCATGCGAAGATCTTAGAAACATGTCATAAACATCCTTTAGAGTTTACAATTTGGTATAATGGCAAGTATGACCCTTATTTTAGTGAAAGAACTATACCCATTCCCATCCCACACACCACATTTCTCTCTCAAGCCCGGCTTCTATGTAGAATGGAAGCCGTGGCTAAGGTAAGACGGGGATGAGTCTTGGGTATAGAACAGTTTCAAATGTAGACTCTGGGACCAGGCAGCATGGGGAAATACAGACCACAATAAAATTCACTGTTCTGCTCCTCAGTTGCCCTCATCCAGAACAATGAGGATAATGAGTATTTACACTTCAGAGAGTAGTTGACAGGATTAAATGAGATCATGACAGTATAAGAAATGAAATTGACGATTATTATTCTGAAGTACAGACATTCTTTTAAAAACTATAATTTTGAGTCTCCAATTCAACAAGAAAGATTAAGATGTATTTGCTACTTAAGTTAAAAACAATGTAAATGTTTCCAAGAGTTTCATATCAAACTAAGACCCCTAGAGGACAAATAGATGGGGATTATTCTGTCACTAAAAATTATAAATGAAATTCATAGCATCATTTTGAATTTTTAATGGAAAAATAATTCTTATTGTTCATTTGAATCAGTGGTCTTCAAACTTCAGTGGGCCTGAGTAGTCCATGGAAGGCTCGTTAAAATACTGACAGGACGTTGGGCACCCCAAAGTTCCTGATTCACAAGGGCTCATTCAGCGGGTGCCCGAGAACGCGCATTTCTAACAAGCTTCCAGGTAACACTGAGTTGCTGTTCTGCACTCTGAGAACCACTGTTGAAGATATAATTAACCATGCACTCTAACTCAGAAGAAATAACTGAAACATATGTTCACAGCAAAACCATTCACCCAAATGACTCTACTGTTAAGATCAGGACATCACAGCTCAAAATACTGTGCACATGTGTGTCTGCATGTGTGCTCACATGCACACAGTTTTTACAAAGAGGTAAAGCAGTAAAAGTTTCTGCCCTCCATTTTCACTCCTACCATATCTTTTGTCCTTTTGGCTTAAAAGTTATAGGACTAAATATAATAGCGATACAAGGAAGCCTTAGTCTAATGATATATTTTCCCCAAAGCTAGGTAAAAAGAAACAAAGTCGTTGGTTTATATTTCAATTCTATTCAAGAAAAGCATGGGGGACACTTCATGTAATAAGCCTGGCAATGGCCACGACTGCTCTTCTAATGTAATTTTGGAATCTGATAATTTATAATGAGAGAAAACTGTTTTTCCCTAGCTT
>NW_006159754.1:2418584-2421761 GCF_000334495.1 Tupaia belangeri chinensis | reverse complement strand
TACAAAGAAGTTAATCAAACACAGACTTTATAATAATGACATTATTAACCAAGGAAAAAACAAAAGGCAAGAGACTTAACATCCCTAAAAACAGCACACATTTTAAGGTAATGTAATTACCTGTAGAAAAGTAATGTATCATCAATATCGAGCACAGTATGTTTCCAGGTAAATAACCATCTGAGAAAGCAAGCCTGCAGCCCTCTCCAGGAAGCGGACTTTAGAGGCTTCACCTAAACTTGGATTTATCATTTGTATGGAAAATAACCAAAGAAGTCCAAGTTATAAGTCATCGACCTTACGGCAGTTTTCAGTAAAGAGCCACAGGATTTTAAATTGCCTTTTAAAAGATGATTTCTCAGCTATCCTCACCCTACATCTCCCAGGAAATAAAAGCAGAAGTCCTAAAAGCAGACAGACGGAAATTCAGTGTCTGTATAGCTTTCAGTCCACAGTGTTCGAAGGTAATCGCGATTGTGAAGCTCTTTCTCTCTCTTTCCCACTATTTCTCTCTAGAACACTCAAGACTTTACTGATGAAAACTCAGCAAGTTCTCTATCACAAAGAGGTTTGGCAACTAGACTAAGGCATTTAAAGGAAAATACCAGATGCCACTCTGCAGTTTGCATTAATTCCTATTTACTGGATACATTCACCCTTCAGAATCAACAGAGTAACCAGGTAATGTTATATCTACAAGGATTTGACAAATATGTGTGCTTACACTATGATGAGTATATGGATTTTTCCAAGGTTTTTTTCATTGAAAACCATAAGTGACAATTAATATCAATGCAAGTGCAAGGATGGAATGAAAATGATCATAGGAGCCATGCTAATAGTGTAAGAGACAACTGTTGATTAAGCTCTTCATTTAAAAAAAATTACAAAGCATGAAAATAAAATATCAATGGATTTTCTTATTTTGCCTTGACTATAAAATGAGATTTAAATATAAACAGAGCTAAAATTCTCAATGCAAGAATATTTGCTAAATTACTTTCGGTCTATGTAAATGAACATTCACAAAGCAGAATTTCCAGTGATCTCATGTCAATAAAATACTGGGTTTCAATTTTTTTTTTAAAGAGTTAAACAGCTAAGGATGTGTTGAAAAGTGAAGCCATACTTGTGGGAACATGGTTCTTCATTGTTTTACTTTCATTTTTTTTTAAAGGATGGATAAAAAGAATTCCATTGACATTTTGGGGGAATGTAGTGCTACCTTTAATTGTCATTTTAATCTTTTAACAAGAAAGGTGTTTTCTTATAGTGTAGATATTTGTACTTCAATATTACTGTGTCTGAAAATGAGGAATAATATTTTATGTAGAATCACTTTAATATGTCTGATGAAATAAAAAGATTACAAATTTCATTTCAAATATCAAGACATAAATGCCAGATGGTATATTTAAGTCAACTGATAATTTTATTCAGAGCAGCCTACTACAGTAATAACCTAGCAAATCAGATACAACGTGGTTTTGATACTTCTTTTTAACTACCATTATTGACTCCATAAATCTAGAAAGTATGTCCTGGTTGTTCTGATAACCATATATACATCGGCCATTTCCTTATTTTTTACTATTTGAAAATTTACACTGAGTGATATTTAAGTAAATGTATGTAAAAACTTTGAAAATACTGAACAAGGAGTGAAATGAGATCTACCTAACTTAAGATATTTGGAGCTAAGTAATGAGTGTCTATGAGATCAATTTTTGACTGGCAGACTGACCAATGTAAAGACAGGAATATCTTCCAACTATAGAGGAAAATTATGGCCTTTTTTTCCAGATTCCATATGTATTTATTTAATACATTTCCCAACAGTGATTTTATACTACTTTCATTCTATTTTGTTCACCTTAAAATTCCAACAGGTAGTCATTACTCATTTGTCCTTCAAAGCCTTGGATGGGACTAGAGTAAACGAAACCCTATGAGAATAAGGACAGGATGGTGTAGGAATAGTGAGCATGAATAGAAACTAAAAGCTAAAAAGGCATGGAATGAAGCTGGAAATGAGTAAGACAGTGCAGATCTCTTCCAGCAGTTATATAGAAATACAGGTTAGCTTTGACTAAGAGCAACATGGGCTGTCAGAGGCAAACACTCAACACATGAGAAACACATGCATTCACAGTTTCCCCACCATGTACTTCAGACCATATTACTTTGCTAGAGATGCAATATTTGCATGGATGAAATAGTCTGAGATTCTGTTTTTCTGTGTTCCCGCTACTTGCTACAATAAAGATCAAAAAGCTCAATTTTTAGAAAAGTCCGTGTCCAAAAATCTACACTGAAATAACAGCAACGTCAGCTACCTAAAACTGGAAATAACCATCTCATCCCTCTTCCTCTAGGTAGCCACAGAGAAATGGAAGCCCTCGGCAACCTCACCTCTGTGTCCAGGAACAGCAGCCTATGCACCAGAGACCACAAAATCACTCAGGTCCTCTTCCCGCTGCTCTATACAGTCCTGTTCTTCATTGGACTCATCACGAACAGCCTAGCAATGAGGATTTTCTTTCAAATCCACAATAAATCTAACTTTATTATCTTTCTTAAAAACACAGTCATCTCCGATCTTCTCATGATTCTGACTTTTCCATTCAAAATCCTCAGTGATGCCAAACTGGGAACAGGACCGCTGAGGACCTTCGTATGCCAAGTCACCTCCGTCATATTTTATTTTACAATGTATATCAGCATCTCATTCTTAGGGCTGATTACCATCGATCGCTACCAAAAAACCACCAGGCCATTTAAAACATCCAACACAAAAAATCTCCTAGGGGCCAAGATTCTCTCTGTTGTCATCTGGGCATTCATGTTCTTACTTTCTTTACCTAATATGATTCTGACTAACAGGAGGCCAAGAGACAAGAATGTACAGAAATGTTCTTTCCTTAAATCAGAATTTGGCCTGGTATGGCATGAAATCGTCAATTATATCTGTCAAGTCATTTTCTGGATTAATTTCTTAATCGTCATTGTATGCTACACACTCATTACAAAAGAACTGTATAAGTCCTACGTCAGAACAAGGGGTGTAGGCAAAGTCCCCAGGAAAAAGGTTAATGTCAAAGTTTTCATCATCATTGCTGTGTTCTTCATTTGTTTTGTTCCTTTCCATTTTGCCCTCATTCCCTACAACCTGAGCCA